>NW_006921762.1:4652242-4685614 GCF_000298275.1 Orycteropus afer afer
TAATGAGCATGAAAGGATGCTAAGATATTAAAATCCCCTTGAGATTCAGTTTCTTCAGCTATAAATTGGGTGTGTATTTAATATTCTATATAGGAGCTCTGGTGGTGTAGTGCCTAAGGCACTTGACTGCTAACCAGAAGGCTGGTGGTTCAAACCCACTAGCCACTCCTCAAAAGGAAGGTTGGGCAATCTACTTCTGTAGTGATACTGACTCAGAAACCCATGGAGGAGTCACTATAGGACGCATCCAACTCGACAGCAATGCATTTGCTTTTGTTTTCTTTTTTATACTCTATATTGTTCTCTCATAGTGACGATCTCATTAAAGATGTTCAGTGAATATTTATTCATTCAATAATTAACGACTGAATAAATGACAATCATAGCAAAGCCTGTATGAGATTATCCACATGTACACAGAGAGAGAAAGGGGTGGGGGAGAGAGAGAAAGAGGAAGAAATGAAAGATACTATTCCGATGTAGCACACATGAATATTCAAGAGTTTCATACACTGGAAAAATAAATTTTAAAAATTCACTATTTCCTTCTTCTCTGTTATTCACTTTCTCAAACCAGAGAAGGTGTTATAAAATTCACATGTTTTTCATGTAATACTCATAGGGTTTAATGCCCCTGGGTATGAGTGAAGAAGACATTTAGGACCAAGGATTCCATATTATCAGAGAAATTGGAAGATACAACCCTGGAAATGCTTTCCCGCTTTATGATGGTGTGGTAGTTAAGGCTGTATGTCATTTTGTCTAGGCTGTAGCTTTGAGTGCTTGGCAGCTGGATGCAGTTATTCCTCATGATGAGTTTGGAATCAATCCCATGGTGGAATCTGCTGTGAGCAGCTAATTAGTTGCTTTGAAGTGTGGCCTGCTTCCAGTATATATGGGGAATGTTTGAGAATGGTAGCTAGGTTTTTGGCCATGAGTCTTTATCTGGTAGCCACCCATGTTGCCCACCAGTTTTGGGATTGTTCCTGGACTTGAACTAGTGGTCTGCTGTGTTGTCAGCTGATCTTGGGACTGTGTCTTCTTACCTGCTGACTGTGGGTTCATCAGCTTCAGTAGCCAGTAGCTACCTGTGTTAGGAGACTCTGCTAGCTCCAATGGGCTTAGAATAAGAGGCAGAGGTAAAGCCCAAGATCAAGGGGACTTCACTCAGTCCCTAGAGCCTGCACTCTGAAATTGGACTTCTAGCTTCCTAACTGTAAGAGAATAAATTCATGTTTATTGAGCCATCTATTCGTGGTATTTCTGTTACAGCAACACTAGAGAACCAAGACAGATGACATGGGTAAATGAAAGCAATCCAAAAATAACAAGTCTGTAGTTTTACTTAGAAATTAGGTTGGTGCCGAACACTCACTCAGGTCTAAGATATAGGATTGTAACTCAAATATCTCCTGAATTCCAGCTAATAAATACAGTTAAGTCAATCTATATGCAATCTTTAAGCTCTTAGATGGACTAAGAAACATTAAATGTGTAAACTTGAATTATGTCTACTTGTTTTTCACATACTATTCAATGCCCTCCCATTTCTTGTCTTGTAGAATTTGATTCATCTTTTGAAATTCAAATAAAATGTTTCCTTCCTTATGAAAATTACCCTTATCCCCCATGAAAGTTAGGGCTTTGTCCTTTCTGCTCCCACAATACTTTTTTCTTATAGTACTCAACACACTATATTTTGGTTAGGTGTGATTATTTGCTTCACATAAGCTCCTCAAGTGTAAAGATTGGATTTTATCTAGTATCTCACTGATGGTAAGTGCTCAATAATGTTTTTGAATGAATAAAAAATAAAGGAAAGGTAAATGACACACTGACCAAATCCAAGTCCAGTGGGGAAAACAGAAATAAATGAACATAAAATATTGTCAGAGGGAAGGAGACAGAAATATAGGGAGCCCAGAGGATGGGCCTCTGACTCAGACTATTGCAGAAGAGACAAATGTTCAGGACAAATGTCCTGAAGAACAGGTAAGAATCAACCAGGAGGGAAAGGTGAAGAGGTGGGAGTATTCAATGTGGAGGAAACAGAGTGTTGGAACCCTCTTGGAGAGTCTATCTTAATAAAATGTAGTCACATGGCCTTGCTTGCAGATTCCCAGTGTGAGAACAGGCCCAAATATTTGTTTCTTCCAGATGAAGTGGTGAGTCTAGCAGTCCTACTGATGTACCAGAGGAGATGTGGTGGTTAAGTTTGTGTGTCAACTTGACTGGGCCTGGTTGAGTGGCTGGGGAGCTGAATGTAGTTATTCCCCATGGGGAGATTGGTAATTAACTCCATGGTGGAATCTATTGGAGCAGCTGAATAACTGCTTTGGTTATGTGGTCTGTTTCCTGTATATAAGAAACAGCTTTGGGAATGGTCTTATGGCACACTTGAACCCTGCATGTAGCCATGTCATTGTCCAGCAACCTGCCATGCTCTGCTGATCCTAGGACTTTCAGTGGACTTGAATCAATGGTCTGCCTTGTTGTTTGATAACATCGGAACTATGCCATTTTATTTGTCGACTTGTTAGTCTCAGCAGCCAGTAGCTGCCTGAGTGAAGAGATGCCTCTAGCTTCAGTGGGCCGAGAGCAAGAGGCAAAGCTGACGCCCATGGTCGAGGGGCTTTCACCCAGACCCTAGAGCCTGGCACTTGGAACTCAGACTTCTAGCCTCTCAAACTGTAAGAGAATAAACTCCTGTTTGTTAAGGCCACCTCATTTGTGTTATATTCTTGTCAGAGAGGCACTAGGGAACAAAACAGGGGGAAAGGAAGGGAGAAGAGAGTATGAGAGATAGCTGGAGAAGGAGTAAATCCATGTCCAAATAGAAAAGATAGTGTATTTCTGTGTGACTTGGAGAAAGAGAAGAAAATGCAATAGGACTACAAATTGAGTCACACTACACTTAGATATACAATGAAAATTGGCTTATTTACTTTCTATTAGATGTCTGATCTGCATCACAATCTCCCCACCCCCTGTTTGGCATGAGTCTTAATCCAGTGGCCTGCCATGTTGCTCACCAATTTGGGGTTGCTCCATTCTGGGACTGGAACCAGTGGTCTGCTGGGGAAGAGAAAGCCTAATCTTTCAACTTGCCATTTCTTGCATCACAGGCTCTTCCAGTTTGAATAGTATATTTTGAATGACTCAGTCTCTTTTTGGGTAAATGTTCTGAATTTCCATTTTTATTTCCTCATCTCTCCTCCTGCCTCCTACTCTTGCTCCTTTCAAAACGTAACCTCATGACGGCAGGAAAGACAAATGCTTGGAACCTACACAGCATTATTTCAATTCTTATGATCTCCTCTGGACTCTGCCATGGAATAGCTAGTCAGACTCCCTGAATTGGTGATCATTCAGGTGCAACTGGTTTCAGTTGGCCTTTCTGAGTAACACATAAGCAACCATGACTGGAACCCAGGCTCCATTTACATGACATTTTACATGTGACAACCACTTCATGTAGACCCTAAGCCTCGGTCAAACAGCAGTCTTGTAGCCAAAAGGGAGGGCGGATCTCCTTTGGCACCTTAGCATCTGGTCACATAGTTGAATACCATGCATGGCCTTGGGAGCAAGGAAAGATACTTTAAGATCATCTTTCTGGTCCCTTATCCTTAGACTGTGTGAGAACAAGCCCAGTGTGAGAACAAGATGATCCTTAGTGACCATCTTGAGAGAGGGAAATAAAGATATAACAGTATGATCTTAACCAAACCTCTTTTCTTTCCCATAATCCATCAGAGCAGAAGAGGTGACTGATCCACTTTTTCCTTCCTAGCATAGACATCCCTTCATCATATCCTCCTTCTTGTATGACTAAGTGTCATGACTTAATCTCAGTAGGGAAAGAGTATCATATCTATATTGTTGGAGAAACTGTAACTTGGGAAGGAACTCTAAAATCTGTGCTGGCCAGGCCCAGCTCTTAATAAAGGAGTACTGTACAATGGCTTAATATTTCCCACATACTTTTTCCAATTACAAAACATAGCCACGGTAAACTTAACACAGAGGAGAAATCTGGAATGGTAGAATGGGGCCATCAGTGAACCTATGCTCTCATAAAAACAGAAAATGCTGGTAAAACACCTACAAGCAACACTTACAGAACTCTGGAAATCAATCAGGGTTTCAAAATGTACTGAAATTGGCAATCCAAGAGAAACTACTCAAACTTCTATGTCATTTAAGTTGAGGCTACTTCCATCCTACTTCCCTTTCCCACTCAGTTAGTGGTGTGGTAGCTGTGAATGGCCAGCAATCTTGTAGCCAAAGGGGAGGGCTGACCTCTTTTTGAAACTCTATTAAAAGCTCCAGGAGCTCTGGTGGCATAGTGCTTAAGGCAATTCACTGCTAATCAGAAGTTTGGCGGTTCAAACCCACCAGCCACTCCTCAGAAGGAAGATTGGGCAATATACTTCCATAGTGATACTGCCTTGGAAACCTAAGGAGGGGTTGCTATGAGTTGGATCTGACTGGACAACAGTGAGTTTGAGTTTATTAATAGCTCCAGCCACAGAACACAGTCAATATCTTGTCCAAATTAGCAGATACCAGGGAAATTTTCACTCCCAAGTATTGGGATATTTGATTTGATTTAGAGCTCAGCTCAGCAAAATAAAATTTAAAAAAAGTCCCATCTCCAGGATATTACCTAAAACAGCAGTAATTTGCTGGCAACATCATAGGTGCTGTGCAAACACTGTGATTTCAGAAGAGAAAACAAGACCATCATCAAATATTTAAAAGATATAAAATATTTGAAGAACCAGGCAAACAGGGAATTTTCAAATCCTACATATTTCTGGGGATCTAGGAATCAGTGTGTATGTAAGGCTGGACCTGGGAAATGAAAAGTCACTTTAATTCATTTCTGGCTGACATTGAGGTTGAGTAAAAGCATCCAAAATTAACTCCCGACATGAGATGGTGGCTATGCTAAAGTCTGAGGCTAAAACTCCATTTTGAATCAAAAGTAATCACTACATCATGAATGTAGCCTGCCATTCCTGTAATATTCCACTGTACTCTAAGAATATTACGTGGTAAACAATTTCAGAGAATGGGGTAATTTTGCTTTCTTAAGGATTTTGCTTGCTACTTAAGAAGCCAGGTCCAAAACAATTCTAAGAACAGATGTTTACTCAAAATAAATTTTAGAATTACATCTGCCCTGCTGGCAGTCATGCAAGGAGGTTCTCATGATTGTTTCAAGGCCAAAGGTACCCAATTTAATTATTACTTTGTAACTTGAAAAAGAATAACAATTTTAGAAATGTGTGTAATCTCCTACCAATCAAATATACTCTCATTCAATTTTGAAACAATTATTTAAATGTCAACCAATCACTGAATTTTTACTGGTGTTCCTTGCATTTTCTTATAAAACTCCCTGAACTGTCTCCTCGTGGATTACTTAGTTCAGGATTCTCTGTACCTGGTGATTCCTTATTTTTCAAATTGCCTTCCCTCTCAATAAAAGCTCTTTACTTTTAATTTCAGTCAGACTCTACTGTTTTGCTCTATGACATTTCTTGGTGTCATAAGTGGGATCTGAAGGTGAGCTGCTGGAATGAATGCTGGGAGGCTCAGAAATTTGGGCTCCAGAAACAGCAGGAGCCTCTTGGCTTATCACTTCCTAGTACCTCCTCAAGAGTCATCTCAGGTGAGCCCCATCTCAGATTCAAATTCTGTTCTCTTTGCATGGAGTTCTCCAAGTTTATTGAGGATTACTTTCTCTTTTATTTTTGTTTGGACTTGTTTTATCTTTGGTTTTCCTAGGCTTGGCACAAAGATTTGGAGTTGGAAAATCAAAGGGGAATAACATACTCCTCATTTCTCAAGCTGAGAGAACTGAAGAAAAAATTCTAGCTTCACATTGCAATATTGAAGGATTCTATGGGTATAATATTGAAGATTCAGGAAACATCAAAGTAAAATGGAAGGAATACACAAAGTCACTGTACTAAAACAGAATTTGTTGATGTTCAACCAGTGCAAAAGGTAACATATGATCAAGAACCATTGGCACTGAAGAAAGAAATCTGAGCTGTACTGAAAGTATTAGCAAAAAACAAAGCTCCAGGAATTGACAGAATATCCCTGGAGGTGCTCACTTGTTTATGCCATGAAATTTGGAAGACAGCTAGCTGGCCAACCAACTGGAAGAGATCCATACTTGTGCCCACTCCAAAGAAAGGTGATCCAACAGAATGTGGAAGGCATTGAACAATATAATTGATATCACACACAAGTAAAATGTGGCTGAAAATAATTCAAAAATGGTTGTAGCAGCGCATTGAAAAGAAACTACCAGAAATTCAAGCCAAATTCAGAAAAAGGAATGGAAGAAAGGATCTCATTACTGATGTCAGTTAGATCTTGGCTGAAAGCAAAAGAATACCAGAAAGATTTTTACCTGTGTTTTATCAATTATGCAAAGACATTTGACTGTATGGATCATAACAAATTATGGATAACATTGTGAACAATGGGAATTCCAGAACACTTAATTGTGCTCATGAGGAAGCTGTACCTAGACCAAGAGGCGGTCAGTCATTCAAACAGAACAAGGGGATACTGTGTGATTTAAAACTGGGAAAGGGATGTATCAGGCTTGTATCTTTTAACCATACTCATTCAATCTGTATGTTGAGCAAATAATCTGAGAAGCTGGACTGTATGAAGAAAAATGTGGCATCAGTATTGGAGAAAGATTCATAAACAACCTGAGATACGCAGATGACACAACCTTGCTTGCTGAAAGTGAGGAAGACTTGAAGCCCTTACTGATGAAGATCAAAGACTACAGACTTCAGTATGGATTACATCTCAACATAAACAAAAAATCTTCACAATTGGACCAATAAGCAACACCATGGTAAATGAAGACTGAGGTTGTCAAGGATTTCATTTTACTTGTATCTGCAATCAACACCCATGGAAGTAGTATTGAAGAAATCAAATGATGTATTGCACTAGGCAAATCTGCTGCAAAAGACCTTTTTGAAGTGGTGAAGAGCAAAGATGTCTCTTTGAAGACTAAGGTGTGGCTGAGCCAAGCCATGATGTTTTCAATAGTCTTATATGCATGCAAAAGCTGGAAAATTAATAAGGAAGACTGAAGAAGAGTTGATGTGTTTTAGTTGTGGTGTTGGTGAATAATACTAGAAGTACTGTGGACAGCCAGAAGAACTAACAAATCTGTTCTGGAAGAAGTGCAGTTGCAATGCTCCTTGGAAGCCATAATGGCCAGACTTTGTCTCACCTACTTTGGTCATGTTGTCAGAAGGGACCATTCCCTGCAGAAAGATAACATGCTTGGAAGACTGAGTGGTGGGTCAGCTAAAAAGGGGAAGGCCCTCAATGAGATAGATTGACACAGTGGCTGCAACAATGGGCTCAGGTATGGCAAGGATTGTGAGCTTGGTGCAGGACTGAGCAGTGTTTTGTTCTATTGTGCATAGGGTCACTATGAGTCGGAGCTTACCTGACAGTGCCTAACAACAACAACAGCAACAACAAAGATGCGTCTCACCCAAGCCATGGTATTTTCAATTGCCTTATATGCATGTGAGAGCTGGAAAATGAATAAGGAAGAGCATAGAAGAATTGATGCATTTGAATTATGGTGTTGATGAAGGATATTGAATGCACTGTGGACTGCTAGAAGAATGAACATATCTTCCTTGGAGGAAGTAAAGCTGGAATGCTCTTTAGAAGCGAGAATGTCCAGACTTCATCTCTCATACTTTGGTCATATTGTCAGAAGGGATCAGTCCCTGGAGGAAGATAACATGCTCAGTGAAGTAGAGTGTCAGTGAAAAAGAGGAGACCCTTAATGAGATGGACTGATACAGTGGCTGTGTTCTGGTTACCTAGTGCTGCTCTGACAAGAATATACCAAAAATGGATGGCCTTAACCAACAGGAGTTTATTCTTACAATTTGGAGGCTTTACGTCCATGTTCAAAGTGCCAAGCTCTAGGGGCTGGGTGAAAGTCCCTCAACCCTGGGGTCCAACTCTGCCTCCTGCTCTCGGCCCACTGGAGCTAGAGGCATTTCTTCACTCAGACAGCTGCTGGCTGCTGAGGCTGAGAAGCCCCAATGTTGACAAGTAAAAAGGCACAGTCCCAATGTTACCAAACCACATGGCAGGCCACTAATTTAACCCCATTGTAAGTCCCAAGGTTGGCAGAGCATAGCAGGCTTCTGATCAACAACTTGGCTACATGCAGGGTCCAAGTGTGCCATAGGCTAGAGACCATTCCCAAGGCTTCTCCTTATATACAGGAATCAGACCACATCCCAAAGGCAGCTACTCAGCTGCTTGTGGTAGATCCCACCATGGAGTTGATTGTCAGTCTCATCATGGGGAATAAATACCACCAGCTGCCCAGCCACTCAACCAGGCCCAGCCAAGCTGACACACAAATATAACTACCATAGGCTGCGATGATGAATTCAAGCATGGCAACAATTGTGATGATGGTGTAGGACCCGGCAGTGTCAAGTTCTATTTTACATTGAATTATTATGAGTTGAAACTGACTTGATGGCACCTAACAACAACAACAACAGGATTGGTGCATGATTTTGTCTAGATGGAGATTATTCTACTTCTCAAACCTGGGTAGCTATGGAGGTATTTGTACGTTCAAAGAGCTCTGGTTAGTATAAGCCAAAAAAATTCAGGCTTACTTGACCAGTAAAAGTCATTAGGGAGGTCACTGGTGTCCATCACAGGCTTTAAAGACTCCTGTGACAGGATAAGGTGGTCACAAGACCAGCCAGAGCACTAGGCTGCCTGTCATCCAGAAGAAAACTCTTGTGCTATGAAGAATAACACTGGTCTAAGCAAAACACTCTCCAAATTCTGTGGCTTTCCTCTCTCATTTTTTTCTAACTTAGAGAAAACTCAAAGTAATGCTCTGCAAGGATTTTGCTTTTGAGGTAATTGAGAATATTGCTCTGCTTTTATTTTCAGTGCACGTTTGGGTAGGAATCACTAAATCTTGCAAGAAAATAAGTAATGCCAATTCAGAAGGGAAGGTGGTAGCTCATAGTTAGGATTACTTAACCAAAGACCATTAAAAAATTAATCAATAGCTACTTCAAAATACTTTCCAATTAGTCCCACCACTGCCATCAAGTCAACTTTGGATATATTTAAAAATAATAGACTAGGACTCCAGCTATCAGAATGAATTAGGTTCAGAATAAATGAAACCAGGTTTGAGGTGGCTGTTACAGAGTAATCCCAGAAGATTGACTCCTTGCTAAGAATTCCATTTGACTCTGGGAAATCAAAGTTTCAACCTAATTCTTAACATTCTTTATAAATAAGCCTGGATTCTCCTACTACCAGGATGCTGGCTTGGGTTTCATGTTCAAAAACACTATACGCTGAGTATAATTGAAGTAATTTTAAATCTCAGTGATTACTTTGAGAAAATGTAGCTTTGCTATTTCAGCTGGCTTTGAAAAGGTTGGTTCTAATCTAAAATGCTGTTGTGTCTGAGTTTCTGTATCAAGTTGAAGGCCATGGCTTGTGTTCTCTATGGAGCTGTTTGAAATTCTGTTTTTCTTTTCCAATAAAGACTGCTTCTCACTCTGAAAAACTTTGACATAAATCAGTCTATTTGAAAAGTGTACTGAAAAAAAATTGTTTATTGTGATTGGCATAACGAGACCTTTAAAAAAAAGAGGAATTACTCTAAATTGCTTATCTACAGGATCTTATAAAGCATGCAAAAGATAGAGTTATGAAAATATGATAATTTCAAATATGATAATTAAATTATAATATTTCTTCAAAGAATTTACTATGATTGGTTTAATGATGAATAATAACTTAAATAACTTGAATAGTCATAATATGCCCAAGAATGAATGCAAATGAATTTGTTCTAATGATTTTATGTTTATGTTAACCTTGAAAGCAAAACCATCTTGTTGTTGTTGTTATTTGCCATCGAGTCGGCCCCAACTCATAACGACCCCTCCTTGGGTTTCCGAGGCAGTATCACTACGGAAGTAGGAATGCCCAACCTTCCTTCCGAGGAGTGGCTGGTGGGTTTGAACCGCCAGCCTTCTGGTTAGCAGTCAAGTGCCTTAGCCACTATGCTACCAGAACTCCTAAAACCATCCTAAGTAACTATATATTATTGCATAAAAGGAGCTCTGGTGGCGTAGTGCCTAAGAGATTTGACTGCTAACCAGAAGGCTGGAGGTTCAAAGCCACCAGCCACTCCTTGGAAGGAAGATTGGGCAATCTACTTCCATAGCGATACCAACTCAGAAACCCAAGGAGGGTTCACTACAAGTCGAATCGACTTGATGGAAGTGACTTTGGTTTGGTTTTATATGTTTCATGAAATGTGTTTTATTTAAAGAGAATGGGTAATTTCCAAGAATTGAAGAGTTCATTTTTACTGAAGAGGATTTGTACTTACTGGGTTGATAAAAGGTTATGATAAAGAGAAGGCAAACTGCTTACCAGAAGAACAATAAAAGGGAAATAATTCAGTTATCATTTATCTTTCAAAATACCTATGCCAACTTAATCATATGTAAATAAACTGAGATGATCAATTCTTATCTTTGACCATGAGCCAATGATAGGGAGGGTGGGTCTGGATCAGGCCTCCTTGCCTTCCAGCTCTGAGGCAATGTAACTCCAGAGAAACTTTTAGGGGATCCCTTCAAACTAAGATAAGACTTTTAAGATAAAATAAGAAAAATGCTATCTTATTACAGTTGTCAGAAAATTGGGTGAAGCCCCATCATGAAAAACTAAATAAATTCTATTATAAACTATAACCCATTATCATTGAGTGCATTCTGACTCAGAGTGACCCTACAGAACAGAATACACCTGTCTCATCGGGTTTCCAAGGCTGTAATATTAATGATAGCAGACTACTACATTTTTCTCTTGTTGAGTGGCTGGTGAGTTTCAACTGCTGACATCTTGGTTAACAGCCAAGTTAGAGAACCAGCAGCACTCCTTTCTTTGAATTAGAGAGGAATTCACAATGAAATATGAAATGGCTTGGGGAAATATTTCCACCCCCAGCCAAAAACTTAAGGTTATGTCCAGGCCAATGGATTGGTTGAGTTGCGGAGAGATTTGTGATTTCTAAGACAAACTGATAAAATCTTAAAAGGCTAAAGTTAAATTGGGAAAAATATGGGAAAATGGTAAACTTTTAGAATATTAAACAAACTTTATTTCAATAGTAATTATATTGTGCTGTATATGGGCTTAAAATAATTTCCATGATCCATAGATAGCTTACTGATATTAAATTTATTAAATTAAGTTAAAAGATATCATTATAATTGAAGTTGATATACTTTTTTTATGCCACAGAGAAAGGGTATATATGTATATGTATGTATTTATGTGCATGCATATATATACGTACATCTCTCTTTCTCATTCCCGTCGAGTCAGATCTGACTCAATGACCCCTCCTTGGGTTTCTTAGGCAGTATCACTACGAAAGTAGATTACCCAATCTTTCTTCTGAATATATATATATATATATACACATACATACATACACGTACACACACATACATAAATCCACACACACATGTATATATTCATTTTTTGCCACTTAAAGTGTTGTACTATAAAAATATGCAATGAAAACAATTTTTTAAAAAGGAATCTATTTTACATATTCAAAGTTTTTATCTGTTGCAGGTAAAATTTAATGGGTCAACTTGTGAAATTTTTAAGAGCTTGAATGTCAAATAGCATATAAAGCAAATAATTGGGTTTTTCACTGTTAAGATAACAAAATTTTCCTTGATTATTAGGTTGAAAAGTTGATTTTATTCTTTGTGTAATCTTCCTTAAAGGCAAGGGATCAACAGAATAAATTCCTGAATCAAAAACAGGATATGGCTTAGGAAAAAGCTGAGATCATTATCTTTAAGAGCTTTGATTAAATAGTTCAGGTATTGTTCCTCAGTGACTTATGATAACCTCCTGACAATTATGAAAGCCACATAAGATTTTGTTTTTCTGTTTCAAAGAAAAAAATGCCAAACAAGTTTATTTTAATATGTTGTGAATTACATGAAACATGTTGTCAAATAAGAAGTGCTGAATTTTCCTTAGGTTACAATTTATATGTCAATGATGTTATGTAATAATTTTATCAGTATTTTGTTAACTTTGTTACAACTTTATTTCTTTTAAATCTAACATCATCAAAGCCAACGGTTTCTGAGGAATTCACATCATTAACCCATGGAATTTTTTTTTTCTTAAATAATTTTTCAGATGTTTTAAAAACTTGATAATCATAGTATGGTTTTGAGTATATCCTGATTATATAATTTTATGTCTCAAGATTATTGTATGTTATATCTGAAACTCTGAAAATAAGGTAAATCGTGTTTAGAAATACACTTTTTCAAAATTTTTTAAAATTACCTTTATTTGGTTCTGCATTAGTTTTTAAATTAATTCCCATCAGGACTTTCACATTTAAGAAATATTATAAGTTAATCATGGTCATGTTAAGTTTTTTAATTGCACAGAAGTTTTATTGACTTGCTGAAAATGCTTGACCAAAATATTTCAACAAAAATTGACTATGTCAGACTTATGAAGATGACTATGATGTTTCAAAGTTGGATGCCACTTGACTAAATCAAGATTTCTAAAACTCTTATGCAAAAATTAACAGACTACTGTTAATATAGAAATATATGTAATTTTAATAAATAATTACTATAATTACTATGAAGTTTTTATGAAAATATTGCTGATGTCCAATGTTCTACTATCTAGATATGTTGTTGTTTTTATGTGCTGTCAAGTCAGACCCGATTCATAGTGACTCCTCCTTGGGTTTCTGAGGTGGTATCACTATGGAAGTAGATTGCCCCACTTTCCTTCAAAACTTTGGCTGGTGGGTTTGAACCGCCAGCCTTCTGGTTAGCAGTCCAGTGCCTTAGGCACTACACTAGGAAACCATTATTTCCTTTCCCTCTTTTAATATAAGAATAGTTATTCCAGTAACTAATAACATATGTTAATTGTAGAATATTGTGTAGATCAAAAGATGTTATGGAACATGCCACAGTTCAGATTAAATGTATTCAGAATGATTGAAATGATTTGATCTATGGACTCTAGGAACTGAATTCTGGAATGACTATAATGACAGAAATAGTTCTTCAAAACCAAATGGCCCTTGACATTCTTACTACTTAATTGCACAAAAAGCTATCTATGCCATTATTAGAATTGATTGTTAACATCTATTTTTAACAATCCTTTTGCTTCCCTGGTATTATTCTTTATTTTTAGAATCTTTTCCAAAATTTCTTTTATCATAAAATGAAGAATTTGCCATACTAAACTTCACTTTGAAAGATCCCCCCCACCTCTTCTGTTTAAAAAGACTTTGATGACCAGAAGTTAAAATTCTAAAATTTTCCAGGATGATATATATCTTGGAAAAAGACCTCAGTTAAAGTACTCACTTGAACCTCGTTAAAAGGTCCTTATTTAGTTTGCCTCACTAAACTTTGAGCTGCTAAATTACAGATAATTAAAGCTTGGATTCATCTTTCTCACTTGCAAAAAAATAAGAATCCTTGGACGTCCAAGCAGCTGAGAGACTCAAACTAAACCCGACATCCAGAAGCAGACAATTGCCACAAGTAGACTACAAGATCTCAGAACAAGATCCTTATAAGTTACCACAAAATTTGGAATTTTCGAACTTTATTTTTTAATTATTGGTATTTTCATTCTGGTGTAGTGCCTAAGGCATTTGACTGCTAACCAGAAGGCTGGCAGTTCAAACTCACCAGCCTCTCCTCAGAAGGAAGATGGGGCAATCTACTTGCATAGAGATACCACCTTGTAAACCCAAGGAGAGGTCACTACGAGTCAGAATCAACTTCATGGCAGTGAATTTGGTTTGGATTTGCATGTACTGCACATTTATGGTATTATTACTTGGTAGTTTTAGTAATCTTGTATGTCAGTTCTTAAAATTGTTACACTTTGCCTAATACTTATGGTGTTTGAAGTAGCTTTATTCTACAAGTCAGATTTTATTGATTGTTAAAAGGTTATTAATCTCTGAGTTCCTATGCCCTACATGCAACATACAAATCTTAATATATCTATTTGCTTTAATATTGTAACTATTTTTCTGTTATTTCCTTTGATAGTTCTTGTATCATCTTATATGCCAATCACTAAAGAAGCCCATTCCATTATTGCCATTATATGTATGCTTTTTGCCCTTATATACTATTTTTGGACAGTTTTCCTACACTATGAAGGTTATCTTAGGGTTCCTCCTTCTCATATTCTCAATTGCCATTGAAACTTAGTATGAGAATACATTTGTCAAGTCAACTCAGTCAGTAGGTAGTATAAACTCTTCAGGAGAAGTAGAACAAAACACTAAACAAATCTACCAGAAACCTATATGACTACATTCTATCCCTCCATGCATGACTCTCCCTTTTCAGACAACTTTAGTTGGTTACCCAAAGACATAGGGTCTTGGTGTCATTATGTATGTATTTTATACACATATTATGTATGTACCTTATGTACGTACCTTATGTACTGACTTGGTGTCAGTACGTCTAACATATTTGAAAAAGCTACTAATTCTATTCCTATGGGGAAAAAATCATATACTTAGAAAAAGCATTTACTTACATGACTTTAACCTTTTACCATACTCTCAGCCTTTTCAACATGTAAGTTGAGGTCTCATATTCTGCTTCAGCTCCTTGCTATCCCAACCACGATTTCACATCTGATGATGCTGGATTGTCTCATCACAGTGTCTAGGGTCTTAAATGTCTATAGAGAGAGACTGCCATCCAATGCACATCTGATGGTGCCTGGATGTCTAATAACAGTGTCTGGGATCTTAAATATTTGTGGAGGTAGAATGCTATCCAATGAGAAAAGACTTTGCCAAAGAGAAGTTACTCCTCTGTGAGTAATTAGAAAAATCTGAAAACCAACTCAACCTGAAGACAAGCCTAACCCAGGCAATGTAGACGACTTAACATGTGATCCTGGAATCTCTAATGAGATTCATGATCAAAAGAGGGGCTTGAGTAAGAGTACCGTACATCAATTTAGGTCTTCTGACATCAGATGGTGGCTATGCTAAGCTCTGGGGCTAAAACTCTTTTTTAAATCAAAATGCATCAGGAAGGTAGCCTATCATTCCTGTAACATTCCACCATACCCTGAGAAAATTACATGGTAAACAATTTCAGAGAAAAATGTAATTTTTCTTGCTTGAGGGTTTTGCTTGTTGCTTAGGAAGCCAGGTCCAAAACCATTCTCAGTAAAGATGCTTACTCAAAATAAACTTTAGAATTATGCATGTCCTGCCAGCAATCATGCAAGAAGGGTCTCATGATTGTTTCAAGGCCAGATGTACCCAGCTTAATGATAACTGTATTTAAAAAAAAATTTAAAAAGTTTGTAATCTCCTACCATTCAATTGTACTCTCATCTAATTTTGTAACCATTACCTAAATGTCAACCAATCACTGAATTTTTACTAAAATTCTTTGTTTTTTTTTACACAAACTCTCTGAACTGTCTCTTCCTTGGATCATTTAATTCAGGATCTCCTGGACCTTGGGATGCCCAATTTTCAAATTGCCTTTACTCTCAATAAAATCTCTTTACTTTTAATTTCAATCAGACCCTCTTGTTTTGCTCTATGACGAGGTCCTGTGCAAGCAGAAAGTGAAAGCTAAGAACGTCTTGTAAGCTGCCTGAAGTTTAAAGCCGTATCTTTACACACAGATCCCTTTGGCAAAAGGTGAAAGACATATAGGCAAAGAACTTGAAGATATCTTCTGATGGATCATTGGCTGAATCGATAATGAACCCTAAAAACTCTAGGGTTGAAAATGAAAACAAGATTTTAAAAAAGAGAAAAGTTAGGAGGTAATTCAGCAGCCACACATTAAATAATTACTGCAGGAAAGTCACTAATTAAACATGTAGCAACAAGGAAAATAACAACAATGACAACAAAAATGTATTAGCAGTAACAAACATGGAGTGGCGGTACAGAATCTGATACCATAATTGTTACACTATATTATCTAAAATGTTCAGGTTTCCAGCCTGGTATTGGTACAATGACAGACACATAGACTAGTGGGATAGAACTGACACCCTAAAATAGATCCATCCACCTATGGTCAGCTGATTTTTGACAAAGGGCTGAAATCCATTAAATGCGAAAGAGACTGTCTCTTTAACAAGTGGTGCTGGCAAAACTGAATATCCATTTGCAGAAAAATGAAACAAGATCTGTACCTCTCACCATACACAAAAACTAACTCCAGATGGATCAAAGATTTAAATGTGAAACCTAAAACTATAAAGTTCCTCAAAGAAAAAATAGGGGCAAATTTAGGGGCCCTAATTTATAGCATAAATAGACTGTCAAGCACAACCCAAGATGCACAAACAGCAGAAGATAAACTAGATGTATGAGACTTTATAAAAATTAAATTTTTATGTGCTTCAAAAGACTTCTTCGAAAGAGTAAAAAGAGAACCTACAGACTAGAAAAAAATATTTGGCAAGGACATATCTGACAAGGGATTTATCTCAAAAATTTATAGAAAATTCCAATACCTCAACAACAAAAAGACAAACAGTCCAATTAAAGAGTGGGCAGAAGACTTGAACAGACACTTCACCAAAGAGGATATCCGGGAGGCCAAAAAACACATGAAGAAATGTTCACAATAATTATCTATTAGAGAGATACAAATAAAACAACAGTGAGATACTATCTTGCCCCAGCACTAATACCAAAGTTCAACAAGACAGAAAATAACAAATGCTGGCGAGGATGTGGAGAGATTGGGACTCTCATACACAGCTGGTGAGACTATAAAATGATACAACCACTGTGGAAAGCAGTATGGTGATTCCTTAAAAAGCTGGAATTAGAAATACCATTTGATCCAGCAATCTCATTACTTCCTAAAGAAGTGAGAGCCAGGATAAGAAAAGATATACATACACCCATGTTCATCACAGCATTATTTATAATAGCAACAAGATGGAAAAAACCTAGGTTCCTATCAACAGAAGAATGGATAACCAAACTATGATATATACACACAATGGAATAATACTATGCAACACTAAAGAACAATGTAGAATCTATAAAACACTACATAACATGGATGAACTTGGAGGACATTACACTGAGTGAAATCAGTCAATCACAGAAGGCCAAATATTGTATTAGTCCAGTCAAGGAAAGGTTTATATGTGGGAGGAAACTTTCTTTGTTGGTTACTAGGGGTGGAAGGGGAGGGGAAGGAACATTGCTAGATAGGTAAAGACAAGTATTGATTTGAGTGAAGGGATAGGCAATGTACCAAATGTGAGTGATCAACCTAGTAGCATAGAGAAAGAGGAAGACATAGAGAGGTACAAGGGAGGTACAGACAACAAAGATGAATTGTTTTCCATGTACAATACTGTGTTGTCAGTGATGGCAAGCATTGATTTAGCAGTGGATGGATGGGTGGACAGGCTGAGCGATCAGATATGTCTAAGCAGGGAGGAGTTTGCCCATGACCATGTACAAGGTTAACAATGTTTCTACATGTGTATTTGTATGTACTATAAGAATGTCCAGATGTATAGTAGAGCTGACAAGGGACAAAGTTGTGGTGGCTTCTTGGTCACAGCCAGCTACCCTGAGGGAGCAAGTAGTTGGACCTGTGGGCTTGGGACCACGGTCCCAGGGGATATCAAGCTCAAATGGTATAACATCCTACACAAAAACATTGTTCTACAGCCTACTTTGGTGAGTAGTGACTGGGATATTAAAAACTTGCAAGTGGCCATCTAGATGAAACAATGGGTCTATCCTGATCCAGCACAGAAGAATGAAAAAACAAAGATGCATGGAAACAATTAGTCCAAGGGACCAATAGACCATGTGCTCTTCAGCCTATTTGCCCATGAGACCATAAGAACTAGATGGTGCCTGGCTACTAGCTGGCTACTACTGTCAATCACTTGGAGGGGGATTGGTGCAGGAGATCCTGGATAGAGTGGGAAACAATGTGGAGCAAAACTCAAAATCATTAAAAAAAAAAAAGTCCAGGTTTGCTGGTCTGATAGAGCATGGTGAGACTCCTGAGACAATGGCCCCTAGCTACTCTTCAGGTCTGGAATTAAACTCACTCTTGTGGCTTCCAAACAATAGAGAGGCATATGGGGTGAACATTTACATCAAGTAGATACACTACTTGGAGCAATCAGTCATGGGAGAACAGAAGGGCAGTGTATACACAGGGAGACAGCTCAGGTGGGAGTGCATGGGAGGGAAGGATACAAAGAAGAGGTAACTATGGGAAGTAAGGAAGTAGGAAGAGAGCTGTTATATTGTGGGGAATTGCAGTCAATGCCATGAGACAAAATGTGTATGATCTGCTGTATGGAAAATGAATTTTCTCTGTAAATCTTCACCCAAAATCACAATAAAAATTTTAAAATAAATAAAATTTTAAAAAATGTTCAGTTTTCAACAAAAATTGTGAGATGTGCAAAGAAAAATTATTTATGCCACATGCACAGCAAAACAGGCAGCCAAAAGAAAATATGCTTGAAAGGACTTATGAAGGACTTAGTGGACAAAGACTTTAAACCACCTATTATAAATATGTTCAAATAACTAAAAAAGTAAAGAAAAGTATGACTGAAATGTCTTATCAATTAGAAAATATCAATAAAGAGAACAGAATGATAGAAACAGACATTATGGAGTTAAAGCACCACTCATTTGTCAGTTTATGCGACTGTGGTGGCTTACATGTTGCTGTGAGTCTGGAAGCTATGTCACTGGTATTTCAAATACCAGTAGGGTCAACCATGCTGCACAGGTTTAAGTGGAACTTCCAGACTAAGCTAGACTGAGAAGAAAGATGGGGCCATCCACTTCTGAAAAAATCGGCCACTGAAAACCTTAAAAATGGCAGTATCTGATATATTACTGGAAAACTTAATGAATAGCAGTCAAACATTGTCTCATACAGTGCTGGAAGATGAGCCCCTCAGACTGGAAGGCACTCAATATATGACTGGGGAACAGTGGGCTCCTCAAAGTAGTTGTTGTTGTTGTTATGTGCCATCGAGTAGGACCCGACTCATAGCGACCCCTCCTTGGGTTTCCGAGGCAGTATCACTACGGAAGTAGATTGCCCCATCTTCCTTCCGAGGAGTAGCTGGTGGGTTTGAACTGCCAGCCTTCTGGTTAGTAGTCAAGTACCTTAGCCACTATGCTACCAGAGCTCTTTCTGAGCCTTCATTTGTTGACAAGGCATGAATCAAAATGGGAAGAAACAGCTGCAAACATTCATTAATAATAAGAATGTGGAATGTACAACGTTTGAATCTAGAAAAATTGGAAGTTGTCAAAAATGAAATGGAATGCATAAATATCAATATCCTAGGCATTAGCGAGCTGAAATGGACTATTATTGGCCATTTTGAATCAGATATCATGTGGTCTACTATGCCAAGAATGACAAATTGAAGAGGAACGGCATCCCATTCATTGTTAAAAAGGACATTTCAATATCTTGAAGTACAATGCTGTCAATGATAGGATAATATCCACAGGCCTACAAGGAAGACCAGTTAATACCACTATAATTCAAATTTATACACCAACTAGTACAGCCAAAGAGGAAGAAATTGAAGATTTTTATCAACCTCTGAAGTCTGAAATGGACCAAAAATGAATTGATAGTTACTGGTGATTGGAATGTAAAAGTTGGAAACAAAGGAGAAGTATCGGTAGTCAGAAAATATGGCCTTGGTGATAGAAATGATGCAGGAGATCACATGATAGAATTTTGCAAGAACAATGACTTATTCATTGCAAATATCTTTATTCAACATACATGGTTACTATTCATCTGTGGAAAGAGGCTAAATATCACTAGTCAAAACAAGGCCAGGAGCTGACAGTGGAACAGATCATCAATTGCTCATATGCAAGTTCAAGTCCATGAGAGGAAAAAAAAATTGATTATATCCCACCTGAATTTAGAGATGATCTGAAGAATAGATTTGACTCACTCACTGAACACCAGTGACTGTAGACAAGATGAATTGTGGGATGAAATCAAGAATATCATAAATGAAGAAAGCAAAAGATCATTTAAAAGACAGGAAAAGAAGAAAAGACCAAAATGAATGTCAGGCAAGACTCTGAAACTTGTTCTTGAATGGGACAGTGGCTAAAGCAAATGGAAGAAATAGTAAAATAAAAGAAGATTTTAAACGGTGCCTGGAGAAGACAAAGTAAAGTATTATAATGAAATGTGCAAAGACCTAGAGTTAGAAAACCAAAAAGGAAGAGCACACTCAGCATTTCTCAAACTACAGGAACTGAAGGAAAATTTTAAGCTTTGAGTTGCAATATTGAAAAATTCTATAGACAGAATATTGAACAATGCAAGAAGCATCAAAAGAAGATGTCACATAGTCACTGCACCAAAAAGAACTGGTTCACGTTAAATCATTTCAGCAGGTAACATATGATCTAGAACCAATGGTATTGATAGGAGAAATCCAAGCTGCAATAAAGGAATTGCAAAACAGAAGGCTCCAGGGATTGACAGAATACCCAATGAGATGTTTCAACAAATGGATGCAGCACTGGAAGTGCTTATTCATTTATGCCAAGAAATTTGGAAGACAGCTACATGCACAACAAAGTGGAAGAGATTCATATTTGTGCCCACTTCAAAGAAGGGTGATTCAACAGAATGTGGAAGTTATTGAACAATATCATTAATATCACACAGATGTAAAATTTTGTTGAATATAATTGGAAAAGTGTTGAAGCAGTATATTGACAGGGAATTGCCAGAAATTCAGGCTGGATTCAGGAGGACATGGAATTAGAGATATCATTGCTGATGGTCAGCTGGATCTTGGCTAAAAGCAAATAATACCAGAAAGATGTTTATCTGTTCGAATCACAACAAATTATGGACAACAGTGCAAAGGATGTGGATTCTTTGAAAAAGACTGCCAACAATGAATTTTGTATCCAGAAAAACTATGCTTCAAGAACCTAGCAGAGATGCTTACCACCACTTGTCTGTCAACTTGTTATATTGTGGTGGCTTGCATGCTTGCATATACTGGAAGCTATGTTGCCAGTATTCAAATAACAGCAAGATTACCAATGGTGGACAGGTTTTAACAGAGCTCCCATACTAAGATAGAATGGAAAAACATAATCTGGTGGTATAATTCTGAAAAATTGGCCAATGAAAACTTTATGGATAGCCATGGAATATTGTCTGATATAGTGCCAGAGATGAACCCCTCAGGTTGGAAGAGACTCAAAATATGAGTGGGGAAGGGTTGCCTCCTCAAAGTGCAGTCAAACTTAATGATGTGGATGAAATAAATCTTTTGAGTATACAGAAGTGGATTAGGCACCAACTAGTGGAAAAACCTGAACAAAAACAGGACCTAAGAATAGGCTCTTTTTGCCAAGGAAGGCAGGGACATATGGGAGTCAGGCAATGGGAAAGGAGACGGGGTGAATGTATAAGTGCTGCCAACTAGTGAATAGAGGAGCACAGCACAGTAGCCTGCTTACATAGATAACATTCAAACAAAACAAAGAAAACAAAAATCATGGGCAAGTCACTCCAACATACAATCACCAATTAAATATAAACACAAAAACATCACAATGCCTCAACAACAGAGTATCACAGTCCACACAAAGAAGCAAGATAAAGCAGGAGAAACAAGGGAGCAGGATACAGACCCAAAACACATCCTTGAGGAAGACATGGTATTGGAACTCCCTGATAAGAAATTTAAAAGAATATTTAGGGACCTTCAAGAAATTGAGAGACAGATCAAGGAAAACACTGACAAAATTGAGGAAAACACAGAGAAAACCCTAGAACAATTTTGAAAGACAATACAAGAACAAAATGACAAAATTAGTGAAAAATTAGAAATGATACAAAATCTACAGACAGAAACCCAGAAGATTAATACTACATTTTCAGAAATAGATAACACACTGAATGGGCAAAGGAGTAGAACTGAATCAATGGAAGACAGAATTAGTGAGATTGAAGGCAAATACCTCAATACTTCTTTGGAAAAGGAACAATCAGAAAAAAGGTCAAAACAAAATGAAGAAAGACTAAGGTTCATGTGGGATACCATCAAAAGGAATAACCTATGTGTAATCAGAATTCCAGAACAGGAAGAAACAAATAAAACCCCAGAAAAAATTGTGGAAGATTTGTTGGAAGAGAATTTTCCTGGCATGATGAAAGATGAGAATATATCCATTCAAGAAGTCCAACAAACTCCAAACAGGATAGACCCCAAAAGAAACTCTCCCAGCTATATCATCATCAAATTCACCAAAACCAAAGACAAAGAAAAACAGCATGGGAAAAATGAAAAGTTATCTACAAGTGGCAACCAATAAGACTAAGCTTGGATTTCTTGGCAGAAACCATGCAGGCAAGAAGACAATGGGATGGTTTATATAAAACCCTGAGAGAGAAAAATTTCCAGTCAAGAATTATGTACCCAGCAAAACTGTCCCTCAAATATGATGGTGAAATTAGGAGATTTCCAGATAAGCAGAAATTAAGGGAATTTGTTAAAGCCAGACCAACCTTACAAGAGATGCTAAAGGGAGTCCTTTGGACAGAGAACCAACAACAGCAAACACCAACTGACCATTAACACACATGATGACATAACCCAGAAACCAATCCAGTTATCCAAAGTAAATAAGCCTACAAGATTATAAACAGAGAACCAGAGATATCAATTGACAAATGAACGTAACTACAAACCAAAGAGAGGGAAAAAAACTGTGTAGGTACAGAGCTTCTAAATGGTAGGGAAGTCAAGACAACTACAAAAGAGAATGGACTGTTGTAAACTTGGGAAGAAATTATAAATCATAGGGTAAGCTCAAAGAAAAATGATAAATTTACACATCAAAATAAAAAGGAGGACCAGTACAAATACTTAGTAAATACTAAAACAATAACAATGAAGCAAGTGATAACACAATCCATAAACAAAACAAGTTCAACACAGAAAAGATCATGAAAAAGCATCTAACAAAATGACAGCAACAAATTTACACTTGTTGAAAATAACATATCTGACAAGGGACTTATCTCTAAAATTTATAGAAAACTCCAACACTTCGATAACAAAAAGATTAACAATCCAATTAAAAAATGGGCAGAAGACATGAATAGACACTTCACTAAAGAGGATATGCAGGCGGCTAGCAAATACATGAAGAAATGCTCATGATCATTAGCCATCAGAGAGATACTAATCAAAACAACAATGAGGTACCATCTCATCCCAGCACTAATGGCAAAATTCAACAAGACAGAAAATGGCAGATGCTGGCGAGGGTGTGGAGAGATTGGGAATCTCATACACTGCTGGGGAGACTGTAAAATAATACAACCACTGTGGAAAATACTATGGTGATTCCTTAAAAAGCTGGAATTAGAAATACCATTTGACCCAGTCATTCCATTACTAGGTATATATCCTAAATAATGAGAACCAGGACAAGAACAGATATATGCACACCCATACAGCACTATTTATAATAGCAAAAAGATGGAAACAACCTATGTGCATATCAACAGAAAAACGAATAACCAAACTGTGGTACATACACACAATGGAATACTATGCAACGCTAAAGAATAATGTAGTATCTGCAGAACACCACATAACATGGATGAACTTAGAGGACATTATGCTGAGTGAAAGAAGTCAATTATAGATGGACAAATATAGTATTAGTTCATTATTGTAAAAAGTCAAGGAAAGGTTTATATATGGAAGGGAACTTTCTTTGTTGGTTACTAGGGGTGTAAGGAAAGGGGAGGGAACACTGGAAAAAAAATATACATATATACATACATACATATATATATATGTGTGTATATATATATATGTTGGTGTTGTTATGTGCAGTTAAGTCGGCCCCAACTCATAGCGACCCTTCCGTGGGTTTCTGAGGCAATATCACTACGGAAGTAGATTGTCCCATATTCCTTCTGAGGAGTAGCTGGTGGGTTTGAACCAACAGCTTTCTGGTGGTTAGCAGTCAAGTGCTTAGGCACTATGCTACCAGAGCTCATATATATATATATATATATATATATATATATATGTGTGTGTGTGTATATATATATATATATATATATATATACACACTAACACAGTAGTGATTGGAAGATGGAATGGATGAAGTATGAATCACAAAAAATTGGAAGATGTCCAAAATGAAATGGAATGCTCGAAGATCAATATCTTATGCATTAGTGAGCCAAAATGGACTAATATTGGCCATTTTGAGTTGGACAACCATATGGTCTATTTTGCCAGGAATGACAAATTGAAAAGGAATGATGTCACACTCATTGTCAAAAAGAACATTTCAAGATCTGTGCTGAAATATAGTGCCATCAGTGACAGGATAATATCCACATGCCTACAAAGAAAACAAGTTAATACACTTATTATTCAAATGTATACACCAACCACAAAAGCCAAAAATGAAGAAATTGAAGATTTTTACCAACTTCTGCAGTCTGAAATTGATCAAACACACAATCAAGATGCATTGATTATTGCAGGTGATTGGAATGTAAAGTTGGAAATGAGAAAGAAGGATTAGTACCTGAAAAATATGGCCTTGTTAAATAGAAATGACAAGATACTGTATGATAGAATTTGGCAAGGCCAATGACTTATTCATTGCAAGCACCCTTTTTCAACAACATAAACAGTGACTATACATGTGGACCTCACCAAATAAAATACACAGAAATCAAATTGTCTTCATCTGTGTAAAGAGACAATGGAGAAGTTCAATATCATCAGTTAGAATAAGGCTAAAGGCTGACTGTAAAACAGTCATCAATTGTTCACATACAAGTTCAAGTTGAAGCTGAAGAACATTAAAACAGCTCACAAGAGGCAAAGTATGACCTTGAATATATTCCACCAGAATTTAGAAACTATCTGAAGTATAGATTTGATGAGTTGAACATGAATGACTAAAGACCGGATGAGTGGTGGGATGACATCAAGATCATATCCTACATGAAGAAAGCAAAACCCAAAAACCCACTGTCATCGAGTCTGATCTGACTCATAACAACCCTTCCTTGGGTTTCCAAGGTGGTGTCACTATGGAAGTAGATCGCCCAACCTTCCTTCCATGGAGTGGCTGGTGGGTTTGAACCACCAGGCTTCTGGTTAGTAGTCCTGCCTTAGGCACTATGCCACCAGACTCCCAAAAGGTCATTAAAAAGACAAGAAAGAAAGAAAAGACATCCGTTTTGGGATTTCAGAAGAGACCTGAAAATTGTTCTTGAATTTAGATTAGCTAAAGTGAAGGGAAAAAATTATGAAGTGAAAAAGCTGAACACAAGTTTTCAAAGGATGGCTCAAGAAGACAAAGTATATGTTTATGATGAAATAAGCAAAAATCTGAAGTTAGAAAATCAAAAGGGAAGAACACACTTGACATTTCTCAAGCTGAAAAAACTGAAGAAAAAATTCAAGCCTTGAGTTGCAATATTGAAGGATTCTAAGGGCAAAATAGGAGCTCTTGTAGCATAGTGGCTAAGGCACTTGACTGCTAACCAGAAGGCAGGTGGTTCAAACCCACCAGCCACTCCTCGGGAGGAAGGTTGGGCAATCCTACTTCCATAGTGATACTGCCTCGGAAACCCAAGGAGGGGTCGCTATGAGTCGGGGCTGACTCGACGGCAAACAACAACAACAACAAGGGCAAAATATTGAATGATGTAGGAAGCATCAAAAGAAGATGTAAGAGTAACATAAAGTCACTGTATAAAAATAACCATTTCAAGAGGTACCATATGATCAAGAACTGATGAAGGAAGAAGTCCAAGCTGCACTGAAGGCATTGGCAAAAAACAAGACTCCAAGAATTGACAGAATACCAATCATGGTAGTTAAGGTTATGTGTCCACTTGGCTGGGCCTCCTTTTGAGTGGCTGGGCAGCTGGATACAGTTATTCTCCATGATGAGACTGGTAATCAACTCCATGGTGGAATCTACTGTGAGAAGCTGAGTAGCTGCCTTAGGAATGTGGTCTGCTTCCAGTATATAAGAAGACATTTTGAGAAAGGTCTTGAGGTTTTTGGCATGCTTGGCCCCTGCATGTAGTCGAGTCTTCATTCAGCAGTCTGCCATGTTGCCTGACAATCTTGGGACTGTTTCTGGACTTGAACTAGTGGCCAGCTGTGTGGATTAATGATCTTGGGACTGTGCCATTTTACTTGACAACCCTGGGTTTGTCAGCCTCAGCAGCCAACAGCTGTCTGAGTTAAGAGAAGGCTTCAGCTTTAGAGGGCTGGGAGAAGAGGCAGAGCTGAAGCTCAAGGTTAAGGGCTTTCACCAGGCCCAGAGCTGGCACTTTGAACTCACACTCCTACCTTCCTAAACTGTAAGAGAATAAATCCTTATTTGTTAAAGCCATCCACTTGTGGTATTTTCTGTTACAATGGCAAAAAAGAACCAAAATGCCAATTTATATGTTTCACCAAATGGTTGCAATGCCAGAAGGGCTCACTCATCTATGTCAAGAAACTGAGAAACTGAGATTTGGCTACCTGGCCAAAAAACCATAAGAGATCCATATTTGTGCCCCTTCCAAAAAAAAGCTGATACAGCAGAATGTAGAAATTAATGAACAATATCATTGATATTACATGTAAGTAAAATTATGCTGGAGATAATTAAAAATGGTTGCAGCAGTTCATCAACAGGGAACTGCCAGAAATTCAAGCCAGATTCAGAAGAGGATATAGAAGGAAAAATATCATTACTGATGTCACATGGATCTTGGCTGAAAGCAGATAATACCAGATAGATGTTTATTTGTGTTTTGCTGAATATGCAAAGGCATTTGACTGTGTGGATAATAACAAATTAAGGATAACATTGAGATGAAAAGGAATTCTAGAACACTTCATTGTGCTCAATCAGAAACTGTACATAGAACAAGAGGCAGTCATTCAAACAGAACAGTGGAATACTTCATGGTTTAGAATCAGGAAAGGTGTGCATCCTTTCATCATACTTATTCAACATGCATGTTGAGCAAATAATTCAAGAAACTGAACTATATGAGAAGATAATAGCATCGTTTGGAATAAAACTCATTAACAATCTGATATTTGTAGATGACACACCCTTACTTGCTAAAAGTGAAAAGGGCTTGAAGCACTTACTGTTGAAGATCATAGACTCCAGCCTCCATTACCCCTTAACATAAAGAAAAAAATCCTCACAATTTGACCAATAAGCAATATCATGATAAATGCAGAAATGTTTGAAGTTGTCAAGGAATTCATTTTACTTGTATCCACAATCAACACCCAGAGAAGTAGCAATCAAGAGATCAAATGATGGATTGCATTGGGCAAATTTGCTGCAAAAGACATCTTTAAATTATTAAAAAGCAAAGATGTTTCTTTGAGGACTAAGGTGTGCCTGACCCAAGCTGTGGTAATTTCAATCTCCTCATATGCATGTGAAAGATGGACAATGAATAAAGAAGACTGAAGTGTTTTCTCTGACCTCTTTGGAAAGCAACAATGAGGAAAAATTTGGAAATTCACAAACATGTGGAAATTACACAACATAGTCCTAAATAACTAATGGTTAAAAGAAGAAATCATGAGAGAAGTTAGGAAACATGTTGATATGAATTAAAATAAAAACACAACTTATGAAAATTAATGAAATGTAGCTAAAACAGGACATAGAGAGACGTTTATAGTTGGAAAAGCCTGCATTAAAAAAGAAGGAAGATTTCAAATCAATAATCTAATCTTCAGGAGCTCTGGTAGCATAGTGCCTAAGGCACTTGACTGCTAACCAGAAGCCTGGCGGTTCAAACCCACCAGCCACTCCTCGGAAGGAAGGTTGGGCAATCCTACTTCCGTAGTGATACTGCCTCGGAAACCCAAGGAGGGGTCGCTATGAGTCGGGCCGACACGATGGCAAATAACAACAACAACAACAATCTAATCTTCCACCTAAATAAACTAGGAAAAGAAGAACTAAACTCAAAGCAAGCAGAAGGAAAGCAACTATGAAAATTAGAAATAAATGAAATATAGTAGAAAAACAACAGAGAAAATAAAAGAAACCAAAAGTTGTTGTTTTGAAAAGATCAACAAAATGGACAGGCCTTTAGTTATAATGACCAAGAAAAAAGAGAAACTCAAAATCATAATATAAGGAATAAGAGTATGCCAAGGATAGTGTACCAAAACCCAATTCACAGAAGGATTATGAGGATTTTCTAACAATAGTGGACAACAAGCCATATAACTTAGAAAAAATGGACAGATTTGTAGAAGGGCACAAACTACCAAAATAGACTCTAGGAGAAATAGTAAATCTCAATAAATCTCTTACAAGTAAAAAGATTGATTTAGTAATTTAAAGAATACTCATAAAGAAAAGTCCAGGTATAGATAGCTTTACTAATAATTCTACTAAACATTTACAGAAAAATTATACCAACATTCATAAACTATTTTTAAAAATAGAATAGGAGGAAACACTTCTCAATTCATTCTATTACCCTATGAAAATCAGACAAGAATATGACAAGAAAACTATTGACCAATTTCCTTTATAGCTATAAATGCAAAAATATTCAACAAAATATAGCAAACTGAATCTAACAATATATAAAAGGGATTTTATACCACAATCAAGTGTGATTTATGCCAGGAATGCAAAGTTAGTTTAACATGTGAAAATTAGTAAACTTCATATACCACATTAATGGAATAAAGGATAAAAACTCATCTTATTAGATGCAAAAAAAAATTATTTGACCAAAACCAACACCCTTTTATGATCAAAACAATCAATAACTAGGAATAGAAGGAAACTTCTTCACTCTGATAAAGGTTATCTACAAAATCCCATTGCTACCATCATATTTAATGGTGAAGGACTGAATGCTTTCACTTTAAAATCATAAACAAGATGACAATATCCTCTCTCACTAATTCTATTCAATTTTGAACTGAAGATCCCAGCCAGAGCAATTAGACCACACACACACACACACACACACACACACAGAGAGAGAGAGAATCAGATTAGTAAGAAGTTTTGAGAATGACATTATTTAGTACATATTTACTGTATTTTACATACAGTAAATCCCAAAGAATACACACACAAAAAAACTATTTGAACAAATAAATGAGTATGGAAAAGTCACAGGATATAATGCCAATGTATAAAAAATCAATTGACATATATTAGCAATGAATAATTTAAAACTGAAATTAAGAATAATTCCATTTATAATAGCATCAAAAAGAATAATATATTTAGAAATAAATTTAATTAAAAAGTCTGAGACTTAAACACTGAAAATTATAAAGCACTGCTGAAAGTAATTAAAGATTTAAATAAATGGAAAGACATATAGGAGGAGGAAGGCATGAAATCCCAGGTTCCCTAAACAGGTAGTGCCCACTACCTCAGAGATCATGGCTCTGTTGACAAGGCAATATTGGAAAGTCCACAACACACCAGAAAATGGCAAAGTCTCTTGCTAATATCTATTTAAGAATCCAGATTTCTATATTTCTAGGCACTCATTTAACTACTAAGCTAAATACTATCACTTAATAAATGATATTTTACACATAGCAAAGTATTTTTACACATATCATTTTATTTGGCCAGAAACATAGATATTATTAATGGTCCAAGAAATTTTTAATTTTATTTCCAGAAAAACATTTTACAAGAATTATAGAAAGATGCTCAAATTGATTTGGGTGGCCTTCCCCAAATATCAGCTTTGCTAAGTGTTTTGGGGAGAAAAAAAGAAAGAGCACCATACTCAAGAATGTTTAGAAAGCTTTGTACAGCATTCCCTTCTTGAAAACCCACAATGAACATGAGAATTTTTTAGGCTCTGAGATGTCATTCACTCACTTAACAAAAGTATTCATGCAATGCCTTCTAAATGCCTGGCACTGTTCTAGGCACAGAGGATCTAGCAGCAAACAAGACAAAGACAAACTTTTACCCTCATGAAGCTTGCGTTCTAATCTATTTCCCAATTTATTTAGTAACAGAATAACTATTTCAAGAAATATTCATTAAAATTCTTTAGAATACACTTTGTCAAAAAAAAATATATACATATATTTTTTCTCAAATACTTTACCCACACAAATAACGCACACACACACATAAAAGGCAGAAATAACGAAATTATGTGAAAAAACTCCAGCATAGTTAACCCATGTATATACTGCGCATGTCTCACAGTATTTCCAGGAGTAAATTTCAGCCTCATTCACCCTCATTCAATAGTCTGAAAATGTTACTTTTGATCATGTTTGTGTAATAAAAGTATAAGTCATGGTCAAGATGTTATGGATCGAATTTGGTAGTTTCTTAGTAGTTGGAAAATAAATAATTTAACTGTGTGTTTGGTCTGGGGCAGTTCATGGCTGGGCCCAAGCGTGGTGGAGTTCCACACTTAGCTGATCTGCACTCAGGTACGCCATGCTGGAGACAGGCTGAGGGTCTGGCAGAGGACCGCACACAGGGCTGCCATAGCTCAAGTATAGGGTGATTCTGTGGTGGGCAGGGGCTCTTTCTCACACATACCTTAGTCCTGTGGTGCTGGCCTCACATGAAGCCAGGTTACCAGAACAGTGTGGGTGTGGGCATGTACTGACCTGGACCCATGGGCCCCTATGTGGCCAGCTGGACCTATCTTATCTGAATGGGGGACACAGGACCCCTCTACACTTGCAACTCTCATGCCTGCCCCATGGCATCCACATGGGAGCTTCAAATGGCCCAAGTGTGGTGGCGGACCAGCAAGACTGTGGGGCAGAATGTACAATGCTGCAGTGTGTTGGCCTCTCCTGAGTACCTTCTCCAGCCCAGGGTGCACAGGCTCATGTACCTCCTGGGCTGGGGCTGGCTGCCTTAGAAAGGGCTATCTGGGATGGAAAATGATTTCTTCTTGCATTGGAGAAAGCAACTTACAGAGCAGGGAACCTCCATATCAATAGGCACCAAGATGAAAACTTCATATTAGATTCATTGGACAGAAAAAGAAAATTGAAATTGAAGTCAGCAAAAAATAAAAAATACTGGCTGCACTGGTATAGTACATTTATGAGAATATCTCACAAGGGATTGCATGGTATGCAAAAATGAATTATGTACTTGTTATTTGTATGAAGATATGGTGTAGGTCTACATTTACCTACATCCTGTCTCCCTGCCATGGTTGAGGAACAGTCTTCTCTCATTTGAACAATTACAGCCTCCTCCCCAGTCAGCAGAATCTTGCCTCCATGATCCCTCTGCTCTTGTGTTTTCCCCACTGTTAATCAGGCTGCACTGCCATTTCCTTTCTATAAAAATAGCTTTTACATGTACAATTTGGTGACATTCATTATGTTCATTATGTTATGCAATCCTCACCACTGTTTCCAACTTTTTTCTGTCACCCTTAACAGAAACCCTAAACAAGGACTCCCATTGCTTTTTGCTCAATACTAAAGGCTTCCCTCACTCAAAGTCTTGTGATGACATTATGGACTGTATTTATCTTTCCATGTTCTCCTCCTTCTTCACAGTGCTTCCCTTTTTTGCCTCAGAATGTAGGTGCTCAAAAGTCCTTAACTTAATAACTTCCAGGGAGATGAAGAAGCTCCTTTTGGTTTTTTTGTTTTGTTTTGTTTTGTTTTTTTAAAGCAGTTTAGAGTTGAAAACTGTTAAACTGTTTAAAAAAACAAAGCAAAACCAAAATGAGCTTCTTCATCTCCCTGGGAGGTGTTAAGACCACCTTCTGGGAGTCCAGCTTGAAATCACATCGACCTACTTTGGAATGAGTCTCAGAGTAAGGTACCTTCATCTAATATTCCCTGTAATCTCACAGAGTACAAAGTGTAATGCTATAAGCACTGTATTTGGAATCAGAAGATCTGGGTTCAAGTGCCTGTTCCATTTCTTTCACCAGTTTGTGTGAGCTGGAGAATTCTCTTACCCTAGTCAAGCTAGTTGTATCTGTAGAAAAAGAAGTGTTAATAATAATTCCTGTCCAAACTTACAAGATTTTGAGAATGAAATGAAATAATGTATCTGAAGATACTCTGTTAAGCTCTTAAAACACCACCCTAATGTCTATTATTTTTGTAAATAAAGTGGTAAAGTATTATATATAATTAAAACACTTATTTTGTATTCCTGATTCATTCATTTACTCCCCAAAATGAATCAAGCTTCTGTTATATTCTGTGGGGTAGAAGATGGAAATGTCATAAATGAGAATAGGACAAGGTTCTTTCTCTGGAAGTGTTCACAATTTAGTAAGAGAGATACATGCACAAACAATTCCAATTCAGCATGATAAATAGTACAGTAATGATGTGAATAATTGGTAAATTGGAATGACTGGTTCTTCCTGGAGGTATTTGGGGAAGCCTTCATAAGCACCGAGAAGATGGTGGGCTCACAATGGGAGAATGAAGGGGCTCCCAGAGTATCACAAAGCACATAGCAACCTGCATGTGAAGTAATAGCTGTTCCTTTGCCAGAGTTCAGAGCTCCCAAGATTCAAGAAAAGGAAGCATTGAGAAAGAAACATAGGAAGCAAACTTCTAACACTCACTTTCACACCCACAAGCCTCCCTGGTGATCCTTCAAAACCATTTTTAGCCTCTGTGTGATTAAACTCTCTTTCTCTCAAAGAGTAAATCACTTGATAAGATAAAGCCACACCTACAGAATGAGGCAACTCCTTTCCACTCATGAAAACAACAAAACAATAATAATGATGATAATAATAAAACTACTGGAAAGGCACAGGGTGGAGAAAGATTTGAGTTGATTTTTAACTGGCTTCTAGATCCCAGGTTCTGAGACCATGAACTAATAACATTAAACTGCCCCATAGAACTGACAGAGAGAAAACCATCCTCAACTGACAAAATATCTGGGCAGTTAACTAATTCCACTGGGATCAGAATGCAGTGAGCCCAGCAGCCAGATTAGGGTTCCTTTGAGAAGTTGTTGTTGTTGTTGTTATGTGCAGTCGAGTCGGCCCCAACTCATAGTGACCCCTCCTTGGTTTTCCGAGGCAGTATCACTACGGAAGTAGATTGCCCCATCTTCCTTCTGAGGAGTGGCTGGTGGGTTTGAAC
>NW_006921762.1:4688489-4692112 GCF_000298275.1 Orycteropus afer afer
TAAATTCTAGAGATAAGTCCCTTGTCAGATATGTTATTACCAAATATTTTTTCCCAATCTGTAGGTTCTCTTTTGACTCTTTTGGAGAAGTCTTTGGAAGCACATAAACATTTAATTTTTAGAAGGTCCCAATCATCTGGCTTCTCTTCTGCTTCCACAGCTATTTTTGTTCCTTCTAAACCCAGACTGATCTACAATAATAGCGCTGACCACATACTCTCTTAACCATGAGATTGGGGATCACCATTTTTCCATTTGGGTCACCTTTCTTATCTGAGCTTTTAGTCAATATTCCATATATATATATATCATCTATGGAGTAAGGCAAAGGAGAGATAATTTTCTCCTTATGTCATGATTTTCACCATTCTTTCCAACAATGTGTTGTTGTTGTGTTGTTATGTGCTGTTGAGTCGGACCCGACTGGTAGCGATCCCTCCTTGGGTTTCCAAGGTGGTATCACTATGGAAGTAGATTGCCCAACCTTCCTCCCAAGGAGTGGCTGGTGGGTTTGAACTGCTAGCCTTCTGGTTATCAGTCAAGTGCCATAGGCACTATGTAGCAGAGCTCCCTTTTCAGCCATACCTTTTTTTTTTTTTTTTTGCCTGGCTTACCTGTTTGGCACATTTCTTTTCAGGGTTATGTCCCAGTTACATTAGTATATTTTAAATTGTTCAAGACACCACATTTCCATTTTAATGAACTTCCATCATTTGTCTGGAATTCTTAATACATCTATTGGGGTGCTGATTATAATTCCCAATAGGTCAGAGCCTCCATGATACCATTAATCAACTTATACCCTCAAATGCTGTGTAATGAATCTGAAGGCAATGCTTTATCAAGTTGGACTTGGTTGTTGGCAATTAAGCCCTGGACACTGAGGATACCAGTTGGCCTTGTGGGCTTAAAGTCTTCACCATGTGCTTGAGTTGAAGCTATAGAATTGGTTTGAAACTCTAACATCCATTTTCTCTAGAGAGCTTTGGGAGAAGGTTTGGTGTTTTGGTAAGAGAGGAAGATAGAAGATTGGTTGGGAAGTGCCCTACATTTGTCTATAGGTGTGGTCTGAGGCTCATTTTTGGAATATAAATGAACATCAGCTCATGAAGAAACACACACAGCAACAACTTTATGAGCTGACATGAACATTCCAAAGAGGTAAGTATGGCTGTCAAAGCTGTGCCTCAGGAATGAATGGGCCTATAAACCCAGAAAATCCTTGTTTAAAAACAAAAGTAGGAAGTTGTGGAGTAGGGCCTGAAAGTCTTTGTTCCATGAGGGTAGGAAAATGAAGAAGCAATTTGTCTGGGCTGACTCTGCTCCAAGTGAATTCTGCACATTGAAGTTATTCCAGACTCTGAACCCACAAACCTCTAGGTAATAATAATTGAGGGCTTCCCAGTTATTCCCTGGGAACCTGCCACCCCCAGAAGATCCAATCAGGCCCTTGTCTGAGGCTAGTTAATTTGTGTAGTGCTTAGAGTTCTTGTATCTGTTTCCTCAGCAGGCACTAGCCTCTGTGCTATTTAGTCCCTTTGCAAGCACTATCAGAGAATTTTAGAGCAATATTTAATACTTCCAGTTGAAAATTGTATGTTGAAGTATATAACACATATTTATTAGAGTTTCAGACCCCTTGGTTAGGTACTCCTCCCTACCTTATGTGCCCACCAGCCTAGGGCAGCAGCCACACAATCCATGTCCTCTGAACACCTTTTCAAAAATCTCTTCATGTCTTCCTAATTGGGAACTTTACATTCTGCCATCATCTTTAAAAACTTGTCCACGTGGACAGGCATTGTCCACTTTTCCCTGGGAGTGATTAAGAGATTAATTCAGGTGGCGATTTATTTAAGTAAATTTTAAACACATGTATACCCATAGCAACACTACATACACACACAAACGTTCTCTCTCTCTCTTACATACACACTTACACATGGACATATACTGGACATATTGTAGTAAGCCCTTGTTGTTGTTGTTAGGTGCCATCAAGTTGTCTCTGACTCATAGTTTCTCTATGCACAGCAGAATGAAGCACTGACCGGTCCTGTGCCAGCTTAATGATCCTTGCTATACCTGAGCCCATCATTGCAACCACTGTGTCAATCCATCTCAATGAAGGCCTTCCCCTTTTTTGTGGACTCTCTTCTTTCCCAAGCGTGATATCCTTCTCCAGGGAATGGTTCCTTCTGACAATATGACCAAAGTAGGTGAGACAAAGTCTGGCCATTCTTGCTTCCAAGGAACATTCTGGCTGCACTTCTTCCAGGAAAGATTTGTTAGCCCTTTTAGCAGTCCATGGTACTCTTAGCATTCTTCTCCAACACCACAACTCAAAAGCATCAACTCCTCTTCAGCTTCCTTATTCATTGTCCAGCTCTCACACACATAAGAGGCAATTGAAAATACATGGCTTGGGTTTGGGGGACCTTAGTCTTCAAGGAGACATCTTTGCTCTTCAGCACTTGAAAGAGGTCTTTTGCAGCAGATTTGCCCAATGCAATATGTCATCTGATATCTTGACTTCTGCTTCCATCAGTGTTGATCGTAGAGCCAAGTAATATGAAGTTCTTGACAACTTCAATCTTTTCCCCATTTATCATGAAGCTGTTTATTGGACCACTTGTGAGGATTTGTGTTTTCTTTACATTGAGGTGTAATCCATACTGCAGAGTGTAGTCTATAATCTTCATCAGTAAGTGCTTCAAGTCATCCTCATTTTCAAGAAGGAAGTTATGTCATCTGCATATCACAGGTTGTTAGTGAGCCTTCCTCCAATCCTGATGCCTTGTACTTCTTCATATAATCCAGCTCCTCAGATTATTTGCTCAGCACACAAATTGAATAAGTATGGCGGTGAGAGGATACAACTCTGACACACTCCTTTCTTGATTTTAAAACATGCAGTATCCCCTTGTTCTGTGTGAATGACAGTCTCCTGATCTATGTACAGGTTCTGCATGAGTATAATCAAGTGTTCTGAAATTCCTATTCTTCTCAATGTTATCCATAATTTGTTATGATCCACACAATCAAATACTTTTGCACAGTCAATAACACAAGTAAACATCTTTTTGGTATTCTTTGCTTTGAGGAAAGTTCCATCTGGCATCAGCTATGATATTCCTCATTCCACGTCTTCTTCTGAATCCAGCTTGTGTTTCTGGAAGCTCTCTGTCAATATACTGTTGCAACAATTTTTGAATTATCTTCAGTAAGATTTTACTTGCATGTGATATTAATGATATTGGTTGATAATTTCCATATTCTGTGGGATCACCTTTCTTTAGGATGGGTACAAATATGGATCTCTTCTAGTCAGTTGGCCAGGTGGCTGTCTTTCAAATCTCCTGGCATAACCAAGTGAGTGCCTCCAGCTGAGCATCCATTTGTTGAAACATCTCAGTGGGTGTTTCATCAATTCCTGGAGCCTTTTTCTTCTCCAATTCCTTCAGTCCAGCTTCAACTTCTTCCTTCAATAATACCATTGGTTCTTGATCATATGCCACCTCCTGAAATGGATGAACATCAACCAATTCGTTTTGTTACAGTGACTAAGTAAGTCCTTAGGGAGTTTAAAAGGATGTGAATAGAGATTGGAGATTGAAAAAAAA
>NW_006921762.1:4693313-4693823 GCF_000298275.1 Orycteropus afer afer
CTACGGAAGTAGATTGCCCCATCTTTGTTCTATGGAGTTTTAAATGTATGATCTTTTTAAAAGCATATCAGCAGGTCTTTCTTCCAAGGTGCCTCTGGGTGGACTCACATCTCCAACCTTTCAGTTAGCAGTGAAGTGTGTTAAATGTGGCAGGGACTCCTAGCATATACTGAGGTGACAATAAATATGTTTGTAGTGAAATGAACAGCCCAGAGAATGCTCCTGCACTAAGAAAGTGGGTAAGTGGAAGTGAAACTCTTGAATCTAAACAAAAATGTTCCTTTATTAATGGAGAAATTTTAAGTCTCTTATCCTTCCTCAACACAGTGAATAATTTGTGCCCTGGAAAGAAAAGAGAGGAGCCCTGGCCTCTTTCTCCACAGCTATTTTTTTTTTTGCTATTTTAACCATTTTTTTTAAAAATTTTATTTTATTTAGATTTGGGTGAAGATTTACAGAGCAAAATCACTCTCGATACAGCAGTTCACATATACTTTGTCTCATGTCATT
>NW_006921762.1:4699598-4713388 GCF_000298275.1 Orycteropus afer afer
CAACCAATTCGTTTTGTTACAGTGACTAAGTAAGTCCTTAGGGAGTTTAAAAGGATGTGAATAGAGATTGGAGATTGAAAAAAAAAAAAAAAAAAAGAATGAGATAGGACTTTTCATGGGCCAATTATGATAATATACCTGAGGTCCAAACCAAAATGAAAGATGGGGAGGAATTTTCTTAGATGAGGAAAAGTTGTAGGAGAATATACTAGGCAGAAGAAAGTACACAATTTACTCACTTTCTAATGAGCTTAATGCATACTTATAGTGTATCTATTACTGTGTTAGACATTAAGAATATGACAGTCAACAAGACAGACATTAACCTTAAGCTTGTCCTTTCATAAAGTTGTTAAAACCAAACTCAGTGCAGTCAAGTCAGATCTGACTCAGAGCAACCCTCCTTGGGTTTCTGAGATAGTATCACTACGGAAATAGATTGCCCAAACTTCCTTCTGAAGAGTGGCTGGTGCGTTTGAACCACCAGCCTTCTGGTAGCAGTCAAATGCCTTAGGCACTGAGGACTATATAAAATACATCATATGCTTTGATCAGTGATCAGTACTTGGCAAGTTTAGGGTGACTGTCTAAAATAAGGATATGATAGTAGCTATAGGTTTGTAACAATGGGCGTAAGCACAACAAGAGTTGTGAGGATGGTGCAGGACTGGGCAGTGTTTTGTTCCATTGTACATGAGGTTGCTATGAGTCAGAGTTGAGTCAATGGCACCTACCAATAACAACAACATAGGTTTGCTAAATCAACTCTTTATGAGTTGGAATCATGAGTTGATGGCCGTGCCCTTGGTATTTTTGGTTTTGTAGGTTTGCTATGAATTGGAATTGATCCAATGGCATACAAAAACAATATTTCTCTCATAAGATTATTGTGAGGAATATTGTTAGACATCTCAAAATTAAGACAGAGATGTTAAATAACTTGCCCAGAGCCACACAATCGGTAAGCGGCATAGTCAGAGTTTGAATTCCTGCAGTGTGGCTCTGGAGCTCATATCCACTGACTTAATTATTCATTGTACTTGCAGGTGATCAGAGTATGTGAGATAAGTACTAGTGCAACCCAAATATCCCAAGTCCTCCAGCTTTCTCATCTTTTACTTTATTATTAAATGGTGTAGGTTAAGCTCCATCCCAGAAACTGTAGGAAGTCTGGTGTGTTGTTAAGTGCTATTGGGTCTATTTTGATTTATAGTAACACCATATGACAGAGTAGAAAGGCATCATAGGGTTTCCTAGGCTGTAATCTTCATAGAAGTAGATTGCCAGGTCTTTCTCCCTAGAGTCACTGAGTGTGTTTGAATCACCAACCTTTTGGATATCAGTTGAGTGCTTAACCATTGCACCACTAGGGCTATAGGAAGTCTGATGTATTTCCCATGATTTCCAAATTTTTTGGAAGTGGAAGGAAGTGGGAAAATCAGCATTCTCCTGTAGCAAACTTCCCTACTGTAATCTGAATCCAGAACATGGCTGTTTTCCTCTCTGCCTATCTCACCCTTGGCATGAAATATTACCTAGTTCCTTTTGCTTGGGACAGTGATTCCTGCCACTAATATTTATAAAATGTATTTGCAACAGATTTATTCTAATGATTTGGGTATAATGGGAGGAAAAATCTTCAGAGCAGCTCAGTACAGGCATCAACTTAAATCCTCTCTTCCTTGCTCTCTCCCTCTTTTTCTCTTTCTGCCTTTCAGAAATGTGCTGGTGGATGTAGTGTAAAGAATGGATTAGAGGGAAACCAGAGTGTAAGGTACTCCTGTAGTCTAGAGATAATTCTAAACTTGAGCAATGGCAATGGTCCAGAGAAAAGTGGATAGGTTCAAGAGTTATTCAAGATTTGAATGGAGAGGGGGAAGCAGTGTAGCATAAAGAATGGGCTAGTGGCTGGACAAACCCACCAGCCACTCCTTGGAAGGGAGATGGGGCAATTTACTTAATCTACTTCCTCAGTAATACTGCCTCAGAAACCCAAGGAGGGGTTGCTATGAGTTGGGTCCGACTTGACAGCACATAACAACAACAACAACAACAAAGTGGCTGGATTGAGAGTGGGATTAGGGATTCACTAGGCTAGGGAACCTAAAAGTCAGGGGGACCATGACAGAGTGAGCAGCAGCAGGGACCAGGTAAGGGGAGGGTGAAGAAGTTTCAAACAGCTAAGGGAGACAAGCTTGTCTATCGGTTTGTTGTACTGTGGTGGCATGTTGTTGTGAGGCTTGAGGCTCTGCCTCTGGTGTTTCAAACACCAGAGGGGTTGCACATGGTGCACAGGTTTCAGTGTGGCTTACAGACTGAGGCAGACTAGGAAGAAGGAAGAAACCATCTAGTTCAAATACTTGGCCAGGGAAAACCTTATGAATAGCAGAGAAACACTGTCTGATACATTACTGCACAACTTTATGAATAGCCCAAAAACATTGTCTGATAAAGTGCAGGAGGATGAGCCACTTAGATCAGAAAGCTCTCAAAATACGACTGGGAAAGAGCAGCATCATCAGAGTAGAACCAACCTTACTTATATGGATAAAGTAAAGCTTTCGAGACCTCCATTTGCTGACATGGCATGACTCCAAATTGAGGAGAAACAGCTGCAAATATCCATCAATAATTGGAACATGGAATGTACGAAATATGAATCTGTGAAAATTGGAAGTTGTCAAAAGTGAAATGGAATGCATAAAGATTGATATCCTAGGCACTAGGTGAGCTGAAATGGACTGGTTTTGGCCATTTTGAATTAGACAACCATATGATTTACTAGGCCGGGAATGACAAATTGAAGAGGAATGGCGTGACATTCATCATCACAAAGGATGTTTCAAGATCTGTCCTGAAGTACAATGTTGTCAGTGATAGGATAATATCTATACACCTACAAAGAAGACCAGTTAATATGACTATTATTCAAATTTATGCACCAACCTCCAAAGCCAAAAATGAGGATATTGAAGATTTTTATCAACTTCTGCAGTCTGAAATTGACCAAATATGCAATCAAGATGTGTTAATTATCACTGGTGACTTGAATGCAAAAGTTGGAAACAAAGAAGAATCACCAGTAGTTGGCAAATTTGGCTTTGGTGCCAGAAATAATGCTGGAGATCATATGATAGAATTTTGCAAGACCAGCAACTTATTCATTGCGAGTACTTTTTTTCAACAACACACATGGCAGCTATACACATGGACTTCACCAAATGGAATACATGGGAATCAGATTGACTACATCTGTGGCAAGAGGTGATGGAAAAGCTCAATATTTTCAGCCAAAACAAGTCCAAGAGCTGATTCTGGAACAGACCATCAACTGCTCATATGCACATTCAAACTGAAGTGGAAGACAACAAAAACAAGTCCATGTAGCCAAAATATGACCTTGAATATATCCCTCCTAAATTTAGAGACCATCTAAAGAACAGATTTGATGCATTGAACACCAATGACTGAAAACCAGAAGAATTGTGGGATGGCATCAAGAACATCATCCATGAAGAAAGCAAAAAGTGATTAAAAAGATGAGAAAAGAAGAAAAGACCAAAATGGATGACAGAAGAGACTCTGAAACTTACCCTTGAACAGAGAGTAGCTAAAGCAAATGGAAGAAATGACAAGACAAAAAAGGTGAACAGATTTCAAAGAGTAGCTTTAGCAGACAAAGCCAATTACTATGTGACATGTGCAAAGACTTAGAGTTAGAAAACCAAAAGGGAAGAACATGCTCGGCATTTCTCAAGCTGAAAGAACTGAGGAAAAAAATTTAAGCCTTGAGCTTCAATATTGAAATATTTTATGGACAAAATATTGAATGATACAGGAAACATAAAAAGAAGATGGAAGGAATACACAGAGTCACTGTACCAAAAAGAACTGGTCAATGTTCATCCATTTCAGAAGGTGGCATAGGATCAAGAATCAATGGTATTGAAGGAAGAAGTCGAAGCTGCACTGTAGGAATTGGCAAAGAACAAGGCTCCAGGAATTGACAGAATACCCATTGAGATGTTTCAACAAACAGATGCCACACTGGAGGCACTCACTAGGTTATGCCAAGAGATTTGGAAGACAGTTACCTGGCCACCTTACTGGAAGAGATCCATATTTGTATCCATTCCAAAGAAAGATGATGCCACAGAAGATGGAAATTACAGAATAACATCATTAATATTGCATTCAAATAAAATATTACTGAAGATAATTCAAAAATGGTTGCAGCAGTATATTGACAGAGAACTTCCAGAGGTGTAAGCTGGATTCAGAAGAGGATGTGGAATAAAGGATATCATTGCTGATGTCAGATAGATCTTGGCTGAAAGCAAAGAATACCAGAAATATGTTTACTTGTGTTTTATTGACTATGCAAAAGCATTTGATTGTGTGGATCATAAAAAATTGTGGATAACATTGAGAAGAATGAGAATTCCAGAACAGTTAATTGTACTCATGAGGAACCTGGACACAGACCAGGAGGCTGTCATTCAAACAGAACAAGGGGATACTGCATGGTTTAAAATCAAGAAGGGAGTATGTCAAGGTTGAATCCTTTCACCATACTTATTCAATATATATGTTGAGCAAATAATCTGAGAAGCTGGACTATGAAGAACATGGCATCAAGATTGGAGGAAGAATCATGAACAACCTGTGATGTGCTGATGACACAACTTTGCTTGCTTGAAGTGAGGGTGACTTGAAGCACTTACTGATGAAGATTGAAAAATACAATCTTTTGCAGCAGATTTTCCCAGTGCATTATATTGCAGAATATACTGAGATGTAATCTATACATATATTGAATATGTATAGATTATGTATAAATACATACATATATTAAGATTACATCTCAATATAAAGAAAACAAAAATTCTCACAACTGGACCTGTAAGCAGCATCACAATAAATGGAGAAAAGATTGAAGGTGTCAAAGACTTCACATTCTTTGGTTCTACAATCGACACCAATAGAAGCATCCGTCAGGATGTTAGATGATGTATAGCATTAGGCAAGTCAGCTGCAAAGGACCTCTTTCAAGTGCTGAGGAGCAAAGATGTCTCCTTGAGGACTTAGGTGCATGTGATATGTTCAATTGCCTCATACACATGTGAGAGCTGGACAATGAATAAGGAAGACTGAAGAAAAGTTGATGCTTTTGAGTTGTGGTGCTGGAGAAGAATGCTGAAAGTACCATGGACTGCTAAAAGAACTAACAAATCTGTCCTGGAGGAAGTGCAGCTGGACTGCTCATTGGAAGCAAGAATGGTCAGACTTTGTCTCACCTGGTTTGGTCATGTTATCAGGAGGGACCATTTTCTGAAGGATGTATGTCATGCTTGCTCAGGTGGAGGGTCGACAAAAGAGGGGAAGGCCCTCAATGAGATGGATTGACACAGTGACTCTGGCAATGGGCTCAAGTATAGCAAGGATCACAGAGCTGGCGTGGGACTGGGTGGTTTTTTGTTCTGCTGTACATAGGATCGCTATGAATAAGAGAAGAATCAACAGCACCTAACAAACTAGAGAATCTAGATGCAGGAATTAGTCTGAATTCAATTTGGTACATGTTGAGCAATACAATTTCCAAATGGAGATTGTTGGTGGGAGGTTGTATATATATATGCATCTGAATAAAAAAAAATATATATATATATGTATCTTCCCTGAGATATAAATCACCAGGTGGTAATTGATGCCCCTGTTGTTGTTATGTGCTGTTGAGTCGGTCCCGACTCAATAGTGACCCCTCCTTGGGTTTCTGAGGCAATATCACTACGGAAGTATATTGCCCAAACTTCCTTCTGAGGAGTGGCTGGTGGGTTTGAACCGCAAGCCTTCTGGTTAGCTGTCAAGTGCCTTAGCCACTATGTTCTTTGATGCCCCTAGCATGGATAATATTAAGTACTTAGAGTGGCCACACAAGAAGAGAAAAGGACTTTGGCCCAAATGTCAGTAAGTACCAATATTTTAGGGATGACCAAGAAGAGAGGAGCTCACTATAAAGACTAAAGAGGCTGGAATAGGGATGTAGAAAGTAGGATAGTTTGGTGACAAAAAAAAAAACAAGGTAAGAGTGTTTAAAGAGTATAGTCAGTCCTATCAAAGCTCAGAGACATGTTATGGAAATGGTGCTCCTGTGAGTAATATTTCTCTGACTTGATTGTAAGCTTCTTGTGTCATTGTTGAGTTTGAGATTAGTGTTCAACAAATACTTCTTGGTTGACAGCATACTACCACACATCAAACAAACAAACAAACAAAAATTGTAAGTCGTAATAGTTAATTTTATGTGCCAACTTGACTAGGCTATGATATCAGTGGTTTGGCCAGATACTGAACTGGTTGTTGTTATGTAATGCAATGTGATGCAATGTAATAATCTTCCATGATGTATTCCGATATGATCAACAAATCAGTTGAAAGGGAAGTTTCCTTGGGGATGTGGTCTGCCTGCAGAATATAAGTAGATATTCTAGCAGAACTTCCTTTTAATCCTTCACTCTTCTCATTGTCTAACCTATGGATCTTGGGATATGTTGTTAGATGCTGTCGAGTCAGCTCTGACTTATAGTGACCCCATGTACAATAGAACAAGACACTGTTGGGTCTTGCACCATCTTCACAATCCTTGCTATGCTTGAGCCCATCATTGCAGCCACTGTGTCCATCTATCTTGTTGAGGGTCTTCCCTTTCCTCACTGACCCTCTACTATACCAAGCATGATATCCTTCTCCAGCGAATGGTCCCTTCTAACAACACGACCAAAGTAGGTGAGACAAAGCCTAACCATTCTTGCTTTCAAAGAGCATTTTGGCTGTACTTCTTCCAAGACAGATTTGTTCATTCTTCTGGAAGTCCATGGTATTTTCAATATTCTTCACCAACACCACAATTCAAAGCATCAACTCTTCTTCAGTCTTCCTTATTCATTGTCCAGCTTTCCCATGCTGATGAGGTGACTGAAAATACCATGGTTTGGGACAGGCACACCTTAGTCTTCAAAGTGACATCTTTGCTCCTTAACATTTTAAAGAAGTCTTTTGCAGCAGATTTTCCCAGTGCAATACTGATGTCTGATTTCCTGATGCTGCTTCTATGAGTATTGACTGTGGATCCAAGTAAAATGAAATCCCTGGCAACTTCAATATTTTCTCCATTCATCATGTTGCTTATAGGTCCAGTTGTGAGGATTTTCATTTTCTTTATGTTGAGGTGTAATCTATACCGAAGACTGTAGTCTTTGATCTTCATCAGTAAGTGTTCCAAGTCATCTTCACTTTCAGTGGTCAGGGTTGTGTCATTTGCATATCACAGGTTGTTAATTGTTCTTCCTCCAATTCTGATGCAATGTTCTTCTTATAGTCCAGCTTCTGGGATTATTTGCTCAGCACACAAATTGAATAAATATGGTGAAAGGGAAAGGATACAACCCTGATGTACATCCTTCCTGATTTTAAACCATGCAGTATCTCCTTGTTCGGTCTGAATGACAGCTTTTTGGTCTATGTTCAGGTTCCTCCTGAGAATAATTAAGTGTTCTGGAATTCCCATTCTTTGCAATGTTATTCATAATTTGCTATGATCCACACAGTCAAATGCCATTGTATAGTCAATAAAGCACTGATAGACATCTTTCTGGTATTCCTTGCTTTCAGCTAAAATCCATCTGACATCAGCAATGATATCCCTTGCTCCATGTCCTATTCTGAATCCAGCTTGCATATCTGGAAGTTACTGGTCATTATACTGCTGAAACTGGTTTTAAATTATCTTTAAGATTTTACTTGTATGTGGTATTTATGGGATGTAAGCCTACTGAAGTCTCTGGCCTGCTGATTCAAACATACCCAGGGACTCTGTGGGATAAAGACCCAGGAAGCTCCTTCCATAAGGACTACAGTTCTTTTCTGTCATTAGGGGTCACTCTGAGTCAAAATTCACTCAATGACACCTAATAAGAACAAGAACAAGAACAAGATATATACTGGTTTTGCTTCTAGAGAACCCAAACAAGTGTTTGCTCTTCTGATGGCACAGACATTGCTTTCCTTTGTTATGAAATCTGGTCATCCTCTTAAAAGAACATACTGTTAAAACATTGTGTTCTTCATAGTCAACAGTGTAGTGCCTAAGGTGCTTGACTGCTAACCAAAAGGCTCTAGGTTCAAACCCACGAGCCACTCCTCGGAAGGAAAATGGGGCAATCTACTTGCATAGTGATACCACCTTGGAAATCCAAGGACGGGTCACTATGAGTCAGATTCAACTCAACAGCAGTGATTATGGTTTTTTTGGTTTGGCCTGAAAGTTGCAAATTGAAGCTGAGCCCTTTGCACAGATAAATAAAGCTGCAACTAATCTCTTGGCATGCTGTCTCATACATGGCAAATGCCATATGCTTTTGGAAAGGGTGAGTATTTTGGTTACTTAGTGCCTATATGACAGAAATATACCACAAATGGAATGGCTTGAACAAATAGGAGTTTATTCTCTTACAATTTTGGAGGCTTTAAGTCCGAGTTCAAAGTGCCAGCTCTAGGGGCTGGGTGAAAGCCCGTCAACCTTGGGCTTCAGCTCTGCCTCCTGCTCTCAGCCCACTGAAGTTGGAGGCTTTTCTTCACTCAGACAGATGTCAGCTGCTGAGGCTGACAAACCCAAGATTGACAAGTAAAAAGGCACAGTCTCAATGTTACCAAACAACATGGCAGGTCACCAATTCAAGTCCAGATGAAGTCCCAAGATGAGCAGGGCATGGCAGGCTGTTGAACAATGACTCAGCTACATGCAGGGTTCAAACGTGTCAAAAGGTTAGAAACCAATCCCAAAGCTTCTCCTCATTCAAGGGAACCAGACCACATCCCTAAAGCAGCTGCTCAGCTGCTTGTGTAAGATTGTACTGTGGAGTTGATTACCAATCTCATCATGGGAAATAACTACCTCCACCTGCCCAACTACTCAACCAGGCCCAGCCAAGTTGATAACAACCTTAACTACCACAGTGAGTCTTCTCCTAACTTTGTTTCACTGCCTTCCAGGATCTCTGGGTGAACCTCATATTCCCTATGGCAACTAAACTATAAAATAATTTGTTTGTTGATGAAGATAGGAAATTAGTAGTATGTATGTGGTAAGGGGTCAGTCTCTTAGGTTGTCTATTGTACAGCATGGTTACTATCACACTATTGGCTAGACTTTGCAGTAAGGGAAGGAGCCCTGGAGTCATGATGGTTAAGCTCTCAGCTGTTAAACTGAAATATCGGTGGTCAGAACCCACCAGCTGCTCCGTGGGAGAAAGCTATGATAGCCTACTTCCATAAAGACTTACAGCCTTGGAAACCCTATGGGAAAGATGGAGACGAGATGGCATCCTGCTAACACACACCCAATCCCTCTACAACAGGGGTCCAGAAAAACTGAGTGAAATAGATACAAATAATGATCCTATAGTTCTGAACATCAAATGAGAAGATAAAGAATTAGACTGAAAAGAGATCCAGAGCGAGGTCAGTGACTGGGGTGAGAAAATAGCCAGGCCAGCTGAAGCATAGTTATTTTAAACACAGAGACATCAGACATGGACAAGGAGGGGGAAAATAAATAAATAAAGACTTCGTAGAATTCACATAGCAATAAAGACATAGTATAGAAAGATTGGGAGGAATTCAAGGTGAGCAGAAGACATGTGGAAGCTGGAAGAAGAATGTTCAGAGAGGCAGATCAGTGGCACATGCAGCTGCAGAGCAAGGTGGGAGCCAAAGAAAAGGAACAAACTTATTCTCCACTAGTAGACACTGTAGGAACTCTGGTAGTGTAGTGCCTAAGGCATTTGACTGCTAATCAGAAGGCTGGCGGTTCAAACCCACCAGCCACTCCTCGGAAGGAAGATTGGGCAATCTACTTTTGTAGTGATACCACCTCACCTCAGAAACCCAAGGAAGGGTCATTATGAGTTGGATTCGACTCAAAGGCAGTGAATTTGGTTTTGGTTTGAGTAGACACTGAGAGCTCTGGTAGCATGGTACCTAAGGCATTTGACTGTTAACCACAAGGCTAGTAGTTCAAACCGAGAGATACTGCCTTGGAAACCCAAGGAGGGGTTGCTATGAGTCAGAAATGACTTGTTGGCAGTGAGTTAGTAGACACTGCCTAAGGCATCTGACTACTAACCAGAAGGTTGGTGGTTCAAACCCACTAGGGCTCTGCGAAAGCAAGATGGGGCTACCTAATTCTGTAAAGATTTACTGCCTTGGAAACCAAATGGGGGTGACTATGAGTTGGAATTCACTTGATGTCAGTGGCTTTGGTTTGGTTTGGAATGGACACTAGTCTTCTGGGCTGAGGACCCATGTGAGAGGAAAAGCCTCTGTCAGGGTGATTGGAAAAGCTAGGCTCAGGATGATCTCTTGCTTGATTAAATGTGGGCAAGAGCTTGATAAATGGCTAAGTGTGCAGACAAGGCTGTCAGACCCACATTAATGAATCAAGATTGGAAAAATATACTCTCCGACTTTACAAATGCACACCTTCCCTGCGCATAGGGGTAAATACTCTTTCCACCTCCTTTAGGAGACAGAGTCAGAGGCTGAAGGTCACCCACACAGTGCCTGAGGCACTGACAGATCTTTCTGACACTAAGCACAAGAAGCACACCTTTGCAGCCTCCTCCCTCAGAAGCACCCACTCATGTCAGTCACTTCTGCAAGGGTCAAGGCCTGTCTTGGAGTGTTTGGAGAACACAGTTTTAAGGTGGCTTTTCACTAGAGTCTGGACCAACAAAAAAAGAAACCCAAACTCACTGCCATCAAGTCAGAGCCAACTCATAGCAACCCCTCCTTGGGTTTCTGAGGCAGTATCACTATGGAAGTAGATTGCCAGCCTTCCTTCCGAGGAGTGACTGGTGGGTTTGAACTGCTAGCCTTCTGGTTAGCAGTCAAATGCCTTAGACACTATGCCACCAGAAATGGTGGCATGTGCTCAGAAAGATGCTAGACTCATGTCAGTGAATCGCAACCGGTGATCCATATGCTCCTCTCCAAAAAGTATAGCTTCCCTGCAAATAGAGGTAAAACCTCTCCCTGCCACTCCAAATCCAGTGGTAAGGGAAGTCCCACCTGGATCCCCCAACCACATCTATAGCCTAGCCACTATCAGCAAACCACACCAAGCAGACAAACCCAGGACCTGCAGCTCTCCCTTCCAGTGCTTGTCATTGGTTGACCTTTCTTACGCTGAGCACAAGAGGCATTCACCTTTAGTCTTCTCTCTTGGAGGTATCCAGTCATATCAGATTCCTTTCACCTCCATGGGCATATGCCCTGGTGGATCTGTGGTTTACACCACAAATGCTTGCTCCCAGGGCTGCTGGCTGACCATAACTACAAACCTCCTCAGTTTTGTAATCTCCTTATTTTTCTCCTTTCCATTTTCTCAATTTTTCTTCCTTTTTATCTGTTCATTTCTACCTTTTCATCTTTTTCTTCTTTAATTTTTATCAAACTTTCATCTTTCTTTTTCTCTAGTTTTTATCTTTTCTTTCTATTCTATTTTTTTTCTTTTCTTCTCTTATTCTTCTCCTTGGTTTTTCTTTTCCTGTTCCTTTTAATGAGAGATAGACATTAACTTTCCACTAATCAGCCATATCTACTACACCGACCACCTCACCCAATAGACAAGCACCATCACCAGCTCCTGCATCACTGGATCAATGACAGATGGTGGACAACATCTGTTCATCCCAGCTGTAGCTCTCCTTCATAACAAACAGAGACCCCTACCCACATTCCTACCAGTTCTTCCATCAACTCAGAGATAGCTGGGGAGTGCCCCAGTGCTGCCAAGCTAAAAACCAAAGAAGCACACATGGCCTACACATCCAGATACATCTAAATAAAGCAAAACAAAACAAAACAAGGTAAAACAAACCAACACAAAATGAACAAATAAAGACAATAATTTCTAAATGTCTTGGAGACAACAGACAACTTCAATTCAAACAGAGAAACAGGACTAGATAGCAGAAGCAAGTGAACAAAATAAAGAACTAGTAAATCTTCTTGATGAAGAACAAGTAATAGAACTACTTGGTAAGGAATTCAAACATATATACAAAGGACCTTCTAAGAGCTCAAAGAAATCATAAACAGAAGCAAGGAAAACACAGACAATACCTTTGAAGAATTCAAGAAAATCATTTAAGAGTAAAATGACAAAATAAACAATTAGAAATCATACAAAAACAGCGATTAGAAATCCAGAAGATGAACTTTAAATTACAGAGATAGATAATATATTGGAAGGACAAAAGAGTGGAACAGAACTGGCTGAAGAATGCATTTCCCAGTTAGAAGACATATCTCTTCATTTCAGCTTGTATGAGGAAAAATCAGAAAAAGAAATGAAGATAACCTAGAGTTATATAGGAGCTCTGGTAGCATAGTACCTATGGCACTTGACTGCTAACCAGAAGGCTGCAGGTTCAAACCCGCCAGCCACTCCTTGGAAGGAAGGTTAGGCAATCTACTTCCATAGTGATACCACCTCAGAAACCTAAGGAAGGGTCTCTATGAGTCAGGTCCAACTAGATGGCACATAACTACAACAACAACAACAATGAGTTATATGGGATGATATTGAAAGAAATAACATACATCTGATTGGAATTCTAGAATAAGAAAACCAAAACCAAACTCACTGATGTCAAGTTAGATCTGACTCATAGCGACCCTTCCTTGGGTTTCTGAGCCAGTATTACTATGGAAGTAGATTGCCCAATCTTCCTTCCAAGGAGTGGCTGGTGGATTTGAACTGTCAGCCTTCTAGTTAGCAGTCAAATGCATTAGGCACTACTCCACTAGAGCACCCTCTAGAATAAGAGAGTAAAAAAAAAAAAAAAAAATTGTCAAAGACTTGCTAGCAGAAAACTCCAGTATCATGAAAGATGAAAAGATATTCTTCCAAGAAGTTCAACGAACTCCATATAGGACAGACCCCAAGAAAGTGACCAAGACATATCATACTCAAACTTTTCAAAATCAAAGACAGAGAAAGAATCTTGATAAAATCTCAGGAAAAACCAAAATGTTACCTAAAAAATGAAACTGTAATAGGTAAGGTTGTGTGTCAACTTGGCTGGGCCATGGTCTTGAGGGGCTGGGCAGCTGGATGTAGTTGTTCTCTGTGATGAGATTGTAATCACTTCCATGGAGGAATCTGCTGTGAGCAGCTAAGTAGCTGCCTTTTGGGTGTGACCTGCTTCCAGTATATAAGAAGAAGTTTTGAGAAAGATCTCTAGCTTTTTGGCACAACTGGACCCTACATTTGGCCAAGGCTTGGCCTGCCATGTCACCTACTGATCTTGGGATTGGTTCTGGCCTTGAACCAGTGGTCCTCCATGTTGCCTGCAAATCTTGGGATTGTGCCATTTTACCTGTTGATCTTGGGTTCATCAACCTCAGCAGCCAGCAGCTGTGTGAATTGGAAAAAGCCTCCAGCTCCAGTGGGCCTGGAACAGAAGGCAGAGCTAAAACACAAGGTTGAGGGGCCTTCATCCCCCTCTAGAGCTGGCCTGTCACTTTGACCTTGGACTTATACCCTCCTAAATTGTAAGAGATTAAATTCCTGTTTTTCAAAGCCATCCACTTGTAGTATTTCCATTATAGCAGCACTAAAAAACCAAGACAATGAGAATGTATCCATCCAAGAAGTCCAACGAACCCCAAACAGGATAGACCCCAAAAGAAAATCACCAAGACACATCATCATCAAAATGACCAAA
>NW_006921762.1:4719670-4720309 GCF_000298275.1 Orycteropus afer afer
GCTATGAGTTGGGTCTGACTCGATGGCACATAACAACAATATATACATATATATCAAGCTAATGGCAACCAAACAAGAGCACGAGTGGCAATATTAATTTCTGATAAAATGGACTTCAAGGTGAAAACAAGAATAAGGGAAAAGGAAGCGTATTATATGATGATAAAAGGGTCAATTGGCCATGAGGACATAAACATAATAAATATCTATGCACCTAATGAAAAAGCTCTAAAACACATATAGCAAACATTAACTGAATTGAAAGGAGAAAGAGAAAATTCAACAATAATAGCAGGAGAATTTAACACATAGTTCTCAATGAAGAATGGAACAACCTGAAAAAAACTCAAAAAAGGTACAAATCTCAACAACATAGTCAAACGATTTGACCTCCTTAACATATACAGAAAACTTCATCCAACAAAAACACAATACACATTATTTTCCACTGCACATGGATCATTTTCCAGGATAGAGCATATGTGAGGTCAGAAAACAAACCTCAATAAATTTTAAAACATCGAAATACGACAAATCATCTTCTCAGATTGCAATGCTATGAAACTAGAAATCAATAAAGACCAGAGGAAAAAAATCAAATACATGGAAATTGAATAATACACTGCTCAAGAACTACTG
>NW_006921762.1:4720409-4736754 GCF_000298275.1 Orycteropus afer afer
AAAAAAAAAAAAAATTCTTAGAAACAAATGAGAATAAAAACAGAACATACCAAAACCTTTGTGACATGGAAAAAAGCAATACTCAGAGGTCAAATTATAGCAATAAATGTACACATCAAAAAAAGAAGAAATAAAATGAACACCTGACCCAACAACCCCAACAATTAGAAAAATACCAACAAAAGAAGGCTGCAGGCTCCAGAAGAAAGGAAATAATAAAGATCAGGACAGAAATAAATGAAGGAGAAAACAGAAAAACAATAGGAAAAAATCAACAAGACTAGAAGCTAGTTCTCCAAAAAGATTAACAAAATTGACAAACCATTGGCAAATTTAACTAAGAACAAGAAATAGAAGATGCATATAACATGAATAAGAAATGAAACAGGGAACATCATAACAGAAATAAAAAGGATAATAACCGAACTGTACTCCAACAAATTCTAAAACTGAGAAGAAATGGACAATCTCTAGAAACAGAAGAAGGATGTCATGCTTGGATAGGTGGAAAGTTGATGAAAGAGGGGAAGGCCCTTAACAAGATGGGTTGACACAGTGGCCGCAGTAATGGGCTCAAGTATAGTAAGGATCATGGAGCTGGCGCGGGACTGGGCAGTGTTTCATTCCCCTGTGCATAGGATGACTATGAATCAGAGACAGCTCAACAGCACCTAACAACAACAACAACCTAAACTAACAAAGACTAAGATAGAAATTTTGAGCAGACCTATAACAGAGGAAGAAAGTGAGAAGTTCATTAAAAACTCTTCACGCAAAAAAAGTCCTGGTCCAGATGGCTTCACTGCAGAATTCTATCAAATGTTCAGAGAAGAGCTGACACCAATCCTACTAAACTATCTCAGAAAATAGAAAAAGATGGAAACTATCAAACTCATTTTATGAATCAAGCACCACCCTGATACTCAAAATAGATAATGACACCACTAAAAAGAAGAATACAGACCAATATCCCTTATGAATATAGATCCAAAAATCTTCAACAAAATCCCAGCCAATAGACTCCACACGATATCAAGAAAATAATACACCATGACCAAGTGAGATTCATACCAGGTATGCAACAATGGTATGGTAGTTAAGATTATGTGTCAGCTTGGCTGGGCCTGGTTGAATGACTGGGCAGCTGGATGTAGTAATTCCCCAGCATGAGACTGGCAATAGATTCCATGGTGGAATCTACTGAAGCAGCTGAGAAGTTGCCTTAGGGATGTGGGTTGCTTCCAGTATATAAGAAACAACTTTGAGGAAGGTCTCCAGCTTTCTGGCACACTTGTACATAGCCAAGACTTCATTCAGCAGCCAACCATGCTCTGCTGATCTTGGGACTTTAAATGGACTTGAATCAATGGCCTGCCTTGTGGTTTGGTGATATTGGAACAGTGCCATTTTATTTGTCAACCGCAGGCTTTGTTAGGAGCTCTGATGGTGTAGTGCCTAAGGCATTTGACTGCTAACCAGAAGGCTGGCAGTTCAAACCCACCAGTCACTCCTTGGAAGGAAGATTGGGCAATCTACTTCTGTAGGGATAACACCCCAGAAACCCATGGAGGGGTCACTATGAGTTGAACCAACTTGATGGCAGTGAGTTTGTTTAGAGTTTTGATTTTGGGCTTGTTAACCTCAGCAGTCAGTAGTTGCCTGGGTGATGAGATGCCTCTAGTTTCAGTGGGCTGGGAGCAAGAGGCAGAGGTGAAGCCCAAGGTTGAGGGGCTTTCACCCAGCCCCGAGAGCCTGGCACTTGGAACTTGGACTTCTAGCTTCCAAAATTGTAAGAGAATAAACTCCTGTTTGTTCAAGCCACCCATTTGTGGTATAATTCCTGTCAGAGTGGCACTAGGTAAATAAAACAGATGGTAAAAAAAAATTAATAATAATAATAATAATGTAATCCATCACACAAATGAAACAAAGGAAAAGAACCACATGGTCATATCAACTGATGCACAAAAGGCATTTGATAAAATCCAACAGCCATCTCTGACAAAAACAAAAACAAAAAACCTCTCAAGAAAATAGGAATAGAAGGAAAATTTCTCAACAAAATAAAGGGTATATATGCTAAACCCACCAGCCATTCCTCGGAAGGAAGGTTGGGCAATCTACTTCTGTAGTAATACTGCCTCGGCAACCCACAGAGGGGTCACTATGAGTCGGGTCCAACTCGACAGCACACAACAACAACAACATGCTAAACCAACAGCCAACATTATTCTCAATGGAGAGAGACTGAAACATTCCCCTTTGTGAATGGAAACCAGACAAGGATGTCCTCTTCACTACTTCTATTCAACATTGTATTGGAAGTTCTAGTCAAGGAAATAAGGTAAAAAAGAGAAATAAAAGGTACCCCAATTGGCAGTGAAGAAGTAAAACTATCTCTATTTACAGATGACATGAACCTGTACGTAGAAAACCCAAGAGACACAGCAAGAAACTTCCTAGAACTAATTGAAACATTCAGCAAAGTGGCAGAATACAAGAGCAACATACAAAAATCAGTTGGATTTATCTTCATCAAAAAAGAGATTGCTGAATGGGAAATAAGAAAAACAGTATCATTTACAGTAGCTACCAAAGATAAAATACTTAGGAATAAATCTCACTGGGGACACAAAAGAACTGCACTAAGAAAACTACAAAACTCTATTACAAAAAACTGTTAAAAGACTGTGGTAGTTAAGTTTGTATGTCAACTTGGCTGGGCCTGGTTGAGTGGCTGGGAAGCTGGATGTAGTATTCCCCATGAGACTGTTAATCAACTCCATGGTGGAGTCTACTGTGAGCAGCTGAGTAGCTGCCTTAAGGATGTGGTCTGCTTCCTGTATATAAGGAGAAGCCTTGGCTAATGATCTCTAGCTGATGGTACCCGTGAACCCTGAATGTAGCCAAGTTGTTGTTCAGCAACCTGCCATGCTCTGCTGATCTTGGGACTTTAATGGACTTGAATTAATGGCCTGCCACGTTGTTTGGTAATATTGGGACCGTACTTTCTTACTTGTTGACCCTGGGTTTGTTAGCCTCAGCAGCCAGCAGCTAAGTGAAGAAAAGCCTCCAGCTTAAGTGGGCTGGGAACAGGAGGCAGAGCTGAAGCCCAAGGTTGAGAGGGGCTTTCACTCAGTCCCTAGAGCCTGGCACTTTGACCTCAGACTTAAAGCCTCCAAATTATAAGAATAAACTCCTGTATGTTCAAGCCATCCCATTTTTCTATTAGAGTAGCACAGAGGTAACCAAAACAGAGACCTACATAAATGAAAGAATATACTATGATCACGGATAGAAAGCTTGAACATTGTGAAAATATCAGTACTACCCAAAACAATCTACAGATTAAATATAATCCTGATCCTAATTCAATCAACATTCTTTGTTGTTAGGTGATGTTGACTATGGCTATGGCTCCGATTCATAGCAGCCCTAAGAACAACAAAATGAAACACTGCCAAGTCCTGTGCCAGTCTCACAACTCTTGCTATACCTGAGCCATCGTTGCAGCCACTGTGTCAATTCATCTCATTGAGGGCCTTCTCTTCTTTGTTGACCCTCCACTTTATCAAGCATGATATCCTTCTCCAGGGAATGGTTCCTTCTGACGACATGACCAAAGTAGGTCAGATGAAGTTGCCATTTCTTGCTTCCAAGGAACATTCTGGCTCCACTTCTAGGATAGATTTGTTAGTTTTTCTGGCAGTCCATGGTATTTTCAGTCTTCTTTACCAACACCACAACTCAAAAGCATCAACTCCTCTTTGGTCTCCCTTATTCATTATCCAGCTTTCACATCTATATAAGGTGATTGAAAATACCATGGCTTGTGTCTGGAGCACCTTAGTCTTCAAAGAGACATCTTTGCTCTTTAGCACTTTTAAGAGGTCTTTTGCAGCAGATTGCCCAGTGCAATATGTTGTCTGATTTCTTGACTGCTGCTTCTATGGGTGTTGATTGTGGATCCAAGTGATATGAAATTTTTGACAAGTTTAATCTTTTCTCCATTTATCATGATGCTGCTTATTTTTGTTTTCTTTATGTTGAGGTATAATCCATACTGCAGACTGTAGGCTTTAATCTTCATCAGTAAGTGCTTCAAGCCATCCTCACTTTCAGCAAGCAAGGTTGTGTTGTCTCCATATCACAGATTATTCATGAGTCTTCCTCCAATTCTGATGCCACATTCTTCTTCATGTAGTCCAACATCTCTGATTATTTGTTCAGAATACAGACTGGATAATATGGTGAAAGGATACAACCCTGACAAACTTCCTTCCTGATTTTAAACCATGCAATATCCCCTTGTTCTGTTCAAACAACAGCCTCCTGGTCTATGTATAGGTTCCTTATGAGCACAATTAAGTGTTATGGAATTCTCATTCTTCTCAAAGCTATCCATGATTTGTTATGATCCACACAATCAAATGCTTTTGCATAGTCAATAAAACGCAAGTAAACATCTTTCTGGCATTTTTTGCTTTCAGCCAAGATCCATCTGACATTAGCAATGATACTCTTTGTTCCATGTCCTCTTCTGAATTGAACATTCTTTAAGGACATGGAAAAACAATCACTAATTTTATATGGAAAAGAAGAGAGTCTAGATAAGCAAAGCACTATTGAAGAAGGGGAGGGAGAAAACCCACTCAAGGCAGGAAGTGCGAAGCCAGGGCCGACACAGCCTGAACAGGTAGGGGGAAGGCCAGGAAGTGGGTGGAGAGGTTTGGAATAGCTACAGGAGATGAACTTGTCTGTCAGTTTGTCCTACTGTGGTGCTTTGTATGTTGCTGTGAGGCTGGAAGCTGTACCCCTAATATTTCAAATGCCAGCAGGGTTGGCTATGATGGACAGGTTTCAGCAGAGCTTCCAGACTGAGACAGACTCAGAAGAAAGAAGAGGCCATCCACTTCTCAAAGAATTGGTCAGGAAAAACCTTATGAATAGCAGAGAAACACTTTCTGATATATCACTGGACAATTTTATGAATAGCCCTGAAACACTGTCTGATACTGTGCTGGAAGATGAGCCCCTCAGGTTGGAAGTCACTATAAATATGACTGGGAAAGAGCTGCCTCATCAGAGTAGAAATGACCTTAATGATATGGATAAAGTAAAGCTTTCAGGACCTCCGTTTGCTGATGTAGCATGACTCAAACTGAGGAGAAACAGCTGCAAACATCTATTAAAAACTGGAACGTGGAATGTACAAAGTATGAATCTAGGACAATTGAAAGTTGTCAAAAATGAAATGGAATGAGTAAAGATTGATATCCTAGGTATTAGTGAGCTGAAATGGACTGGTTTTGGCCATTCTGAATCAGAAAACCATAAGATCCACTATACTGGGGATGACAACTTGAAGAGGAATAGAGTGGTGTTCATCATCATAAAGAATGTTTCAAGATCTATCCAGAAGTACAATGCTGTCAGTAACAGGATAATATCCATACACCTACAAAGAAGGCCAATTAATACTACTATTATTAAAATTAATGCACCAACCACCAAAGCCAAAGATGAGGAAATTGAAGATTTTTACCAATTTCTGCAGTCTGAAATTGACTGAACATACTATCAAGATTTACTGATTATCACTAGTGCTTAGAATCCAAAAGTTGGAAACAAAGATGAATCACTGGCAGTTGGAAGTTTGGCCGTGGTGATAAAAATAATGCTGGAGATTGCATGATAGAATTTTGCAAGACCAACAACTTATTCATTGCAAATACCATTTTTCAACAACACAAATGGCAGCTATACACGTGGACTTTGCCAGAAGGGGTACACAGGAATCACATTGACTACATATGTGATAAGAGGTGATGGAAAAGCTCAATATTTCCAGCCAAAACAAGGCCAGGAGCTGATTGTGGAACAGACCATCAACTGCCTATATGCAAGTTCAACTTGAAGTTGAAGACAATTAAAACAATTTCACAAGAGCCAAAATATGACCTTGAATATATCCCTCCTGAATTTAGAGACTGTCTAAAGAATATATTTGATGCACTGAACACCAATGACCAAACATCAGAGGAATAGTAGGATGACATCAAAAACATCATCCATGAAGAAAGCAAAAGGTCATTAAAAAGACAAGGAAGGAAGAAAAGACCAGAATGGATATCAGAAGAAACTCTGAAATTTGCCCCTGAACTGAGAGTAGCTAAAGCAAATGGAAGAAATGACAAGATAAAAGAGCTGAACAGAAGATTTCAAAGAGCAGCTCGAGAAGACAGTCAACTATTATAACGAAATATGCTAAGACCTGGAGTTAGAAAACCAGAAGGGAAGAACACATTCAGCATTTCTCAAGCAGAAATAACCAAAGAAAAAATTTAAGCCTCAAGTTGCAATATTGAAAGATTCTATGGGCAAAATATTGAATGATGCAGGAAACATCAAAAGAAGATGGAAGGAATATACAGAGTCACTGTACCAAAAAGAATTGGTTGATGTTCATCCATTTCAGGAGGTGGCATATGATCAAGAACCAATGGTATTGAAGGAAGAAGTCGAAGCGACACTGAAGGAAGTGGCAAAAAAAAAAAAAAAGGCTTCAGGAATTGATGGGATACACATTAAGATGTTTCGACAAATGGATGCCCCACTGGAGGCACTCACTTAGCTATGCTAGGAAATTTGGAAGACAGCTACCTGGCCAACTGACTGGAAGATATCTATATTTGTACCCCTTCCAAATAAAGGTGATCCCACAGAAGGTGGAAATTATTGAACAATATCATTGCTATTGCACACAAAAAATCTTACTGAAGATAATTCAAAAATGGTTGCAGCAGTGTATTGACAGAGAACTTTCAGAAATGCAAGATGGATTCAGAAGAGGACATGGAACAAGGGATATTGTTGCTGATGTCAGATGGATCTTGGCTCAACACAAAGAATACCAGAAAGATGTTTACTTATATTTTGCTGACTATGCAAAAGCATTCAATTGTGTGGATCAGAACAAACTGTGGATAACATTGAGAAAAATGGGAATTCCAGAACACTTGATTGTACTCATCAGGAACCTGCACATAGACCAGGAGGCTGTTGTTCAAACAGAACAAGGGGATACTGCATGGTTTAAAATCAAGAATGGAGTGTGTCAGGATTGTATCCTTTCACCATATTTATTCAATATGTACACTGAGCAAATAAGCAGGGACGTTAGACTATATGAAGAAGAACGTGGCATCAGGATTGGAGGAAGAATAATTAAGAATCTGTGATATGCTGACGACATAACTTTGCTTCCTGAAAGTGAGGATGACTTGAAACACTTACTGATGAAGATAAAAGACTACTCTGTACTATGGATTACACTTCAATATAAAGAAAACAAAAATCCTCACAACTGGACCAATACACAGCATCACAATAAATGGAGAAAAGATTGAAGTTGTCAAAGACTTCATATTACTTGGTTCTACAATCAACACCAGTGGAAGCAGCAGTCAATATATCAGATGACGTATAGCACTGGGCAAATCTGCTACAAAAGACCTCTTTAAAGCACTGAAGAGCACAGATGTCTCTTTGAAGACTAAGGTGTGCCTGATACAAGCCATGGCATATTCAATTGCCATTGAATGGCATGTGAGAGATAGACAATGAATAAGGGAGACCAAGAAGCGTTGATGTTTTTGAGTTGTGGTGCTGGTGAAGAAAGCTGAAAGTACCATGGACTGCTAAAAGAACTAACAAATCTGTCCTGGAAGAGGTGCAGCTGGAGTGCTCCCTGGAAGTAGGATGACCAGATTCCAGACTTCATCTCACCTACTTTTTTTTTTTCTTTAATTGTGATTTGGGTGAAGATTTGCAGAGCAAATTCACTTTCCATACAGCAGTTCACATATACTTTGTCTCATGACATTGACCACAGTTCACCACAATGCAACAGCTCCCCTCCCACTTCCTCCCCATAGTTATCTCTTCCCTGTGTCCATCCCTTCACGGACTCCTGCCCCCTGAGCTGTCTTCCTGTGCGTAAGCAGCCCTTCTTTCTCCCATGATTGTTCTCTCCAAGGAGAGTATCTACTAGAGGTAAATGTTCAACTCATATGCCTGTCTTTTGTTTGGCTGGAAACCACAGGTGTGGGTTCAATTCCAGACCTGAAGGTTAGTTAGGGGCCATAGTCTCAGTGGTTCCACCAGGCTCTATTGGACCAGCAAACCTGGTCCCCCCCCCCTTTTTTTTTTCTCCAAATGATTTTGACTTTTGTTCCACATTGTTCTCCCTCTCCATCAATGATCTCCTACATAGATCCTCTTCCAAGTATCTCACCTACTTTGGTCATGTTGTAAGGAGAGACCATTCCTTAGAGGATATCCTGCTTGGTAAAGTGGAAGGTCAAAAAAAGAGGGGAAGTCCTTCAACAGTGGCTACAATGATAGGCTCAAGTATAGCAGGGATCATGGAGTTGGCACAGGACCGGGCAGTGTTTTGTCCTGCTGTACACAGTATCATTATGAGTTGGAAATGACTTAATGGCACCTAACAACAATTGAAGAAGAAAAACGAAGTAGGAGGTTTCACGCTTCCCAATCTCAAAACCTACTATATACCCAGGGTGTCAAAACAGCCTGGTATTCGTACTACAATAGACATGTAGTCCAGTTGAATAGAATTGAGAATCCAGAAATAGATCCATCCACCTATGGACAGCTGATCTTTGGGAAGGGGCTGAACCCATTAAATGGAGAAGAGATAGTATGGTGGTTATGTTTGTTTGTCAACTTGGCTAGGCCTGGTTGAGTGACTGGGCAGCTTGTGGTACTTATTCTCCATGATGAGACTGGCAATCAACTCCATGGTGGGATCTACCACAAACAGCTGAATAGCTGCTTTGGGTATGTGGTCTGCTTCCCATATATAAGAAACAGCTTTGGGAATGGTCTCTAGCTTATAGTATGCGTGGACCCTGCATATGGCCATGTCGTTGTTCAACAGCCTGCCTTGCTCTGCTGATCTTAGGACTTACAAAGGACTTGAATTAATGGCCTGCCGTGTGGTTTGGTAACACTGGAATTGTGCCTTTTTACTTGTCAACCCTGGCTTGGCAGCCTCAGCAGACAGAAACTGTCTGAGTGAAGAAAAGCCTCTAGCTTCAGTGGGCCGGGAGCAGGGGGCAGAGCTGAAGCCCAAGGCTGAGGGGCTTTCACCTGGTTGCCAGAGCTTGGCACTTTGAACTTCGACTTAAAGCCTCCAATTGTAAGAATAAACTCCTATTTGTTTAAGTCATTCCATTTGTGGTATATTCTTCAGAGCAGCACTAGGTAACCAGAACAGAATATGGTACCAAGAGAGTGGGGTACTGCTCTGACAGATATCTAAAATGTGGAAACAGGAGTGGAGTGCGTCCTTGACCTGAGATCCTGGCAGAGAGACCCTGGCATACCACATGAGAGATGGCAGGAGCAGAGCCAAGAGACTGGCAGAGAGATACCGGCAGAGACCAGCATGAAAGACAGCAGTAGTAGAACCCAGAGACCATCATTAAACAGCAACAGGCTTACTAGCCCACAGAGGAGAAAGCCAGTGCCATTGGGTAGACGGCTTCCTGGTGGAGTGGGTTGCCTTTGGGCATTAATTGGTGAAGAGACCAGCGGCATAAAATGGAGTAGCAGGTTGGTTGGCTCATGGAGCAAGAAAGGTGAATGCTTTGAGGGCAGAAAGATTTCTGGTGGAGTGGGTTGCCTTTGGCATTAATTGGCAGAAGTGGAGCGACCAAGGAAACGGAAGCAGAGCTTCCTTAGCCTGAAAGGCTAGGACCATGGCCTTTGGGAGTGGAACCACCACAGCCCCCTAGGTTTCAAAGAGCCAGACCATCACCAACTTGGTTCTGGAGTGTGGGGCTGGTCGTCCATGTGAGCCAGTGGGATGGAGCCATAGACACGATCCAAGAGTGAGGGGGTGGGGCTGCCATGCCCAAGAGGAAGAGGAATGGGGCTCACCAGCCCAAGGGGGTGAGGTCATCACTCAGGAACTAGGGGACTGGAGTCACCCAGTGGAGGAGACCTGTACAGATACCACCCACTGAAGATCTGTACAGGTGCCAAGATGACAAGAGGTAGAATTGTGGTGGTTATGTTTGTGTGTCAACTTGGCTGGGCCTGGTTGAGTGACTGGGCAGCTGGTGGTAGTTATTCTCCATGATGAGACTGGCAATCAACTCCATGGTGGGTTCTACCACAAGCAGCTGAGTAGCTGCTTTGAGTATGTGGTCTGCTTCCTGTATATAAGGAGAAGTCTTTGGGAATGGTCTCTAGCCTATGGCATGCTTGGACTCTGCATGTAGCCATGTTGTTGCTCAGCAGCCTGCTATGCTCTGCTGACCTTGGGACTTACAATGGACTTGAATTAATGGCCTGCCGTGTGGTTTGGCAACATCGGGACCGTGCGTTTTTACTTGTCAACGTTGGTCTTGGCAGTCTCAGCAGGCAGAAACTGTCTGAGTGAAGAAAACCTGTAGCTTCAGTGGGCTGGGAGCTGGGGAAAGAGCTGAAGCCCAAGGCTGAGGGGCTTTCACCCAGTCCCTAGAGCTTGGTACTCTGAACCTTAACTTAAAGCCTCCGCTTGTAAGAATAAACTCCTATTTGTTTAAGCCATCCCATTTGTGGTATATTCCTGTCAGAGAAGCACTAGGTAACAAGAACAGATAGTGTCTTTAACAAATGGTGCTAGCAAAACTGGATATACATCTGGAAACAAGATACATACCTCAGAGCATACATGAAAATGAACCCAAGATGGATCAAAGACCTAAATATAAACCCCAAACTATAAAGTTCATGAAAGATAAAATAGGGGCTATATTAGGAGCCCTAATTTATGGCATAAATTGACTATCAAGTATTAGCCAAAATGCACAAGCAGTAGAAGAGAAACTATATGATGTATATGCATCAAAAAACTTCTCCAAAAGAGTAGAAAGAGAACCTACAGATTGGGAAAATATATTTGGTAACAACATACCTGACAAAGGCCTTATCTCTAAAATTTATAGAAAGCTTCAACAGCTCAACATCAAAAAGACAAACAATCCAATCAAAACTGAGCAAAAAACATAAACAGACCCTTCACCAAAGAAGATATTCAGGCAGCCAACAAATAGATGAAGAAATGCTTGCAATCATTAGCCATTAGAGAGATGCAAATCAAAGCAAAATATCATCTCAATACAGCAATAACAGCAAAGTTCAACAAGACAGAGAACAACAAACGCTGGTGAGGTTGTGGAGAGTTTGGAACTCTCACACACTGCTGATGGGACTGTAAAATGATACAACCACTGTGCATAATGGCATGATGCTTCCTTAAAAAGTTGGAAATAGACTATCAGTCATAACCCAAAATGCACAGGCAGTGCAAGAGATGCTAGATGACTGGGACCTTTTAAAAATTAAATTCTTATGCTCCTCAAAAGACTTCTCCAAAAGGGTAAAAGGAGAGCCCACAGATTGGGAAAAATATTTGGCTATTACATATCTGACAAGGGACTTACCTCAAAAATTTATAGAAAACTTCAACACCTCAACACCAAAAAGACAAACAATCCAATTCAAAACTGGGCAAGGGACATTGTTCTGGTTACCTAGTGCCGTTCTGACAAGATTATACAAAAAATGGGATGGCCTTAACAAACAGGAGTTTATTCTCTCACATTTTGGAGGCTCTAAGTCCAAGTTCAAAGTACCAGCCTCTAGGGGCTGGGTGAAAGCCCCTCAACCTTGGGGTCCAGCTTTGCCTCCTGCTCCTGGCCCACTGAAGCTAGAGGCTTTTCTTCACTCGGACAGTTTCTGGCTGCTGAGGCTGCCAAGCCCAAAGTTGACAAGTAAAAAGGCACAGTCCCGATGTTACCAAACCACATGGCAGGCCATTAATTCAAGTCCATTGTAAGTCCCTAGGTCGGCAGAGCAAGGCAGGCTGTTGAACAGCGACATAGCTACATGCAGACAGAGTCCAAGCATGCCATAAGCTAGAGACCATTCCCAAAGCTGCTTCTTATATACAGGAAGCAAACCACATCCCTAAACTGCTACTCAACTGCTCCAATATATTACACTATGGAGTTAATTACCAGTCTCACCATGGGGAATAGCTCCATTCAGCTTCCCAGCCACTCAACCAGGCCCAGCCAGGTTGACACAGAAACATAACCACCAGACATGAATAGAGACCTCACTAAAGAAGATATACAGGCTGCCACAAACACATGAGGAAATGTTCACAATCATTAGCCATTAAAAATATGCAAATAAAAAGAACAATGAGCAATAATAGCAAAGTTCAACAAGACAGAAAGTAACATATGCTGGCAAGGTTGCAGAGAGATTGGAACTCTCATCCACAGCTGGTGAGACTGCAAAATGGTACAACCATTATGGAAAATGGTATGACGTTTCCTTAAAAAACTGAAAATAGAAATGCCATTTGATCTGTTGTTGCTGTTGTTGTTGTTATTTGCCATTAAGTTGGACCCGACTCATAGTGACCCTTGGGTTTCCAAGGCACTATTACTACAGAAGTTGATTGCTCAACCTTCCTTCTGAGGAGTGTCTGGTGGGTTTGAACCACCAGCCTTCTGGTTAGCAGTCAAGTGCCTTAACCACTACACTACCAGAGCTCTTACCACTTGATCTAGCAATTCTATTACTAGGAATATATCCGAAGAAAGTGAGAAACAGGACACAAACAGACATTTGCACACTCACATTCATCGCAGCAAAATTCACTATAGCAAAGATATGGAAACAACCTAAATATCCATCAACAGGTGAATAGATAACCAAACTGCTACATTCACATAATGGAATACTATGCAACATTAAAGAATAATGAAAAGTACATGAATCATCTCACAATGTGGATGCATTTGGAGAACATTATGCTGAGTGAAATAAGTCAATCACAGAAGGACAAATATCACCTGAGCCCATTACTGTAAAAAGTCAAGCTTTACTCAGGAGAAGAAATTCACTTTGTTGGTTACTGGGGACTGAAAGAGAAGGGAAGGGACGTTTCAGACTAGTTGGGGGTCACATGTTGATTTGGGTGAGGGGAGATATGGTATGGAAAGAGTCTGTGACCAGCATGATGACATTGGAGTAAGGAAGGACACTGAGGTGTGCACATAAGACATAGACAACAGAGGCAAATACTAGTATATGTACAGTACTGCATTACCATTAACACTGAACACCAGGCTATGGATAAATACAGACAGGTGAAAAGATCAGGGGGGGTCAGTTAACAGGAATGTACCCTAGACTAAGGATAAATTTGGCTGACGATAATCTAACACATGCACTTGTGCTACAAAATTAGCCACACACATTACAGAAGCAACAGAAGACAGAGCTGGAATTACTTTTCAGAGACAACCAAACACCTTGAGAGAGAGAATCACTAGGACTGTGGACTTGGGACCATAGTCTCAGGGGACATCATGCTCAATTGGCCCAACATAGTACAAAAATCTTGTTCTACAATCTACCTTGGTGAGTAGCGACTAGGGTCTTAAAAGCTTTCAAGTGGCCATGTAAGATACAACTATTTGTCTCCTCTCTGAATCAAAGAAGAGTGAAGAAAATCAAAAGCATCTGGAAACAATTAGTCCAGGGATAAGATGGACTTGAGGACCGTAGCCTTCATGACCCTGAGGCCAGAAGAACTAGATGGTGCCCAGCTACCAATGCCAACTACTCGGAAAGGGATCAAAACTGGAGATCCTGGATAGAGTGGGAGGAAAAATGTGGAACAAAATTCAAAAACACAAAAATGACCAGAATTACTGGTCAGATAGACTGGTGGATCCCCTGAGACTATGGCCCTGGGTTACCCTTTGGGCCTAGAAATGGACTCAGTGCAATGAATTGGCTCTCAGCCCAACAGTAGAAAGAACTACATGCAGAACACCTTCTCTAGGGTGATGCACCCACCTACTTTAGGGAGATGAACCCCCTGGATCAATCAGCCATGAGACACCAGAGGGGCAGCATTCACATAGAGGGAAAACTGGACAGACAGGAGTACATGGTTAAGAAGGGCACAAGGAAGGGGTGATCAAGGAAGGGGAGGGGAGGAGAGTTTTTTTATGGTTGGGGATGGTAATTGGGGCATGAAATCAAATGTTCATGAACTATTGAATGTAAAACAAATTTGCTTTGTAAAATTGCACCCAAACCACAATAAAAACAAACAAACAAATTAGAAATAGAAATACCATTTGATATAGCGATTCCACTACTATGCATATATCCTAGAGGTGAGATCTAAGACACAAATAGATACACACACATCCATGCTAATTGCAGAACTATTCACAATAGCAAAGAGATGGAAACCTAAGTGCCCATCAGCAGATGAATGAATAACCAAACAATGGTATATATGCAGAATGGAATACTACACAACAAGGAAGAATATGAAGGATTGATGAGTCATCTTGTAACATGGATGAACTCAGAGAACATTATGCTGAGTGAAATAAGTCAATCACAGAAGGGCAAGTACTGTGAGTCAGTTAATATAAAAAGTCAAGGAACAGTTTACACAGGGAAGTAAATTTTCTTTTTTGGTTACCAGGGATGGGAAAGGAAAGGAGAGAAAATTGCTGACTAGCTGAGAGACGTGTTGATTTGGGTGAAGGGAAAGGCAATATAACAAAACTGTGTGACCAGCATGATATCACTAAAGGAAAAAAAGACATGGAGAGGTGCAGAAAAGGTACAGGCAAGGAAGGTAAATACTATTACATACACAATAGTGAATTATAGTAATAACAAATACTAATCAATGGGTGGATACATAGGTTGACAGGCAAGACTATCAGATAGGTGTAGGCAAACTGGAATAATACTCATGATCATACATAGGTTTGGTAGAAGGTATTTCTACATAAATCTTTGTATGTGCTATAAAAATGTGCACATACATTAGAAAGCTAACAGGGAACAAAGTTAGGATAACTTCTTAGCCACACCAAACACCTTGATGGAGTGAGTCACTAGGTCTGTGGGCTTGGATCCATGGTTGTGGGGTACATCAAGTTCAATTGGTATAATATATAGAAATATTTTTATATTTAAAAAATGTATTTAAATATACAGAAATATTTTTCTACATCCTACTTTTGTGAGTAGTGACTAGGGTCTTAAAATCTTGTGCACCACTATCTAAGATGCAACTATTGGTCTCTCCTCATCTGGAGCAAAGAAGAGTGAAGAAAATCAAAGACATATGTAAAGAGTTAATCCAAGGGACTAATAGGCATGGGAAGCTCAACCTATATGGCCATGAAAACAGAAGTAAATGGTTCATGGCTATCAATGTCAACCACTCAGAAAGGGAGCAAAATTGGAGATCCTGAATAGAGTGGGAGAAAACGTATTGAACAAAACTGAAAAACATAAAAAAGACCAGGATTACTGGTTGCACAGAAACTGGTGAAACCCCTGAGATTATGGCCCCTAATCACCCTTTGGGCCTGGAATTGGACTCCCTCCCTGGGCTTAACTCTCAGCCAAACAATAGACAGGTCTATGAGCTGAACAACCACACTAGGGAAATGCACTGCTTAGAACAATCAACCACCGGGAGATTAGAAGGGCAGCATTTGCACAGGGAGAAAGCTAGGGAGGCAGGAATGCATAGGTAAAAAAAAAAAAAAAAAACCCACAGGGAAAGGGGAACCACTGAAAGGAAGTGGAGGAGAGCTGTTACATTGTGGGGATTGTACATTGTGTGGAATCACAAAATGTGTATGAACTGTTGAATGAAAACTGAATCTGCTTTGCAAAACTTCACCCAAAACATAATTAAAAAGGTTTTTTTTTGTTTGTTTGTTTAAAGAAACCCTATAGGGTCACTATCAGTTGGGATCAACCAACAACAATGGATACGGGTAATAATGATTCATGACTGTTTTGATTTTGGGGTCCATAAGCAGTTCTCACTTGGACTCAGTAGGGATTTGAATCAGCTGACTTTAATTAAGAAGTCTAGGCATATTTCCAGAAATAGGATATTCCATTAATCATGCAGAGAAAAGAAAAATAAATAGGGGAAAAATACATCTTGTAATTAAAAACAGGAATAAAAAAGTTTTCACTTCCCTTAATTGGTGTGGAATTTCTTCAGTCAGGCTTGTAAGTGCTTGGAAATTGACTTCACTTTTTTTTTTTTAACCCCCACCCGAACTATTTATTTATTTATTTTATTGTGATTTGGGTGAAGATTTACAGAGAAAATTCACTTGCCATACAGCAGTTCACATATACTTTGTCTCATGTCATTGACCACAGTTTACCACAATACAACAGCTCCCCTCCC
>NW_006921762.1:4740274-4745024 GCF_000298275.1 Orycteropus afer afer
GCAGTCTTTATGCCTAGTCCACCATCTTGGAGACACCTCCACCTGAACTAATTTTAATTATTAAAAAAAAAAAAAAAAAACACTGATAGCACAATATTGAATGATCTCAAAGTCCTGCCTCAAGAGAAGGTAATCCTTCACTTTCAAGATGTGCTGAGAAATCCAGTTAGAAATGATAGCTAGATTACATTAAGACATATTTGCTTGCTTGATGCATTGTTCTTCAGAGAGCAAGCAGATGAATGAAACCTGATTCTCCCCTTTTACATTTCTCATTCACCATTCATTAGGTGATGTCTACCCGCAAAACAACATGAAGCAATTTGTCCTCACAAGGGAAGCCTTCTCATTTTCCAGTTTGGTCAAGGGTGGATGGGTTCTCTTGTCTTTTTTCAGGAATTAAATTTTCTGGGTCTCATGATTATGAATTTCTATAGAAGTGGCTTTCTATCTTTTATCTGACATCTTATACAGTATCCTTTGCCTTTATACATGGTCCTTTGATGCATTCAGAGAGACCAGTTTTCAATCTTATGTAAAACCATAGCAGATGATATTATCTACATGACACACAGAGATAGCTCCAGGAAATCCTTTTCTTCTTTGCTGCAGATGAATTGGTGCCTTTAAAAAAAAACCAAAAAAACAAAACCTTTTTTAAAACTAGAAAATGAAACTACATCACTTAACATGTTTTGGTTCCTTTTTGGCATAGCTGTCAGAGAATTCAGAGCCAAACATATGGCTCACATGCCATAAGCTAACAAGTACTTCACTGATAATGCCCCATCCTTTCTGTGTGGTGTCATATAGTAAGCTTTGGCAGAGGACATAGCACAGCTTTTGCCCATAGTCAGATCAGGGTTTGAATCTCACCTCTGCCTCTTGCCACTTGTTTGAACTTGCAAGCCATTTGACCTCTATGTGCTTCAACTTCCTTACGTGCAAATGGATATACTTATCCTCACCTCATCAAGTTATACATGAGGGTTCAATGAAAACTACGCTGTAGTTCATGGCCCTGAGTAGGAACTCAAAATATGTTAGTTTCCTTTCTTTAAGATGGACCACCTTGAGTTTTATTCTTAAGTGCTTTGCTTTAATTCTGTTCATGGTAGGTATTGATTGGAAAGAGCAAGTGCATATTTCCGGCAAGAGCTGAAAGCCACTTCATGCATAGGAGGAATAAAAGCTGTGTTTTTTGCAGTCTCCTGCATGAAAGTTGAAAACTGAACTCTCTTTGTAGTTACTAGCAGCAGAACATGGTTTTAAAAACCTACTCAACATACCACTCCAAGAAGTGACTACCATTTGATTGATGTTAGCATGAAAAAATGAAGTCCATTGGCACACCTATGCTGTCACTTGAAAGCCTGGGCAAGTCTTTATGCATTTCTCTTTTTCCACAAGCTCTCACCTGGCTTACAGTATAATTACAGAAATCTTTTGAAGATATAAGAGTTGTCCACAAGGACCAAAACAAGGAAGAAAATTAACCTTAAATTATGATCTTTATATTATAAATAAGATAAGCAAAATAGAAATAGAAGGAAAATTTCTCAACAAAATAAAGGGCATATATGCTAAACCAACAGTCAACATTATTGTCAATGGAGAGAGACTGAAACATTCCCCTTCCACTTACTAGCTGTGTAATCTCGGGCAAACTAGTTAGTTTTTCTGTGTCTTAGTTTTTTCATCTGTGAAAGGAGAATTTAATTTCTCTGTGCCTCAGTTTCTTCATCTAATAAAGATATGAACAGTAATGGTACTTACCTCATAATATTGTTCTGAGGATCCAATGATTTTAATACTTGTAAAGTACTCAGAACAGCGCCTGGCATGTAGTAAATTCCACATAAAGATTTGTCAACTGAGTAAATAAATATTTATCAGTAAATCATGAAGGAAGATGGACAGGTATATAAATAAATTTTTAAGAATCAGAGTCTTTGGACACAGAGACAGACAGATGGAATTTTGACTCTGACACTTGTTGACTGTGGAAGCTAGGGTCAGTTGATTTTGTCATCTGAAGAATAAATTTCATACCCACCTGGCAGGATTATTGTGAGGGTTAGAGGTAATCCATGTAAATGACCCAGAACAATGCATGGAACACATTATGAGATCATAGTAGAAGATTAATTATTTGTTATTTCCTTAAAGAATGAAAATGTGGAAAAGAGATTACATGCATAGCGAGAGGGATTTTTATTAGCAAACAAGATTTTCCTGGCAATAGATTTTCTAAAACACCAGATGCTTTCCCTTGAGGGCAAATTTTAATTCCTTGGTAATTAGGCATACAGGTTAGCAGGGTAGTGTATGAATTCTAGGGATATATTTTATAAGTTTTTTTCTTTCCTCCCTCTTTCCCTCTATTTTCCCAGTCTTCCTTCCTTTTTTCCACACTGAGATGTTATAATGTATCAAACATTATCTGAGACAATGCTAATACAAGTACAACAATACATGTACAACAATACATGTACAATCTAGTTCTTCTCTGTCAGAGGGTCACCATTTAGTGCTTTTGTTTGATAAATGGATATTTGCTAGTGTTAAACACAAATGCAGATATTAATAAAGTCATGAAACCTGTTATTCTGACACAGCTCTTCATTTCTACAAAGGATTTTTCTCCCCTTTTTACCATTCCAATCAGTAAACTAAGATCTTCTGAGTGTGTCATAGGTGCTATCTTTTATTGAATGGTATTATAATAGACTCTGAGAATTTAAACTTCATTAACATATAGTCCTCCTCTCCAGATCCTTGCAACACCATGAAGGAGATGGATATGCAAACAAAACAATTGCCAGGCAATACTGATGTGCTGGAATGGAATAGAAGCAGGAGAAGAATGCTGTAGGAATATAGAGGAGGAAGTGTCTAAGTTTTCCTAAGAACATCAGGGAGGCTTCAAGAATGAGCAAACATTTCTTTTTGAGCTTGAAGGAGAAATTGGTATTGTCCAGATGGAGAAGGGTGATGGCTTCCAGGCAGAGAGAATCTGAAGGTCTGGGTGGGCACTACCTTTAGGGATACAGAGAAATACTAGTGACCTGTAGGCCTGAGGAGTCCTGTAGACCAGGGGCAGGGAAAAGGCTGTAAAGATCAGTTGGTTGTAGGAAACTCTTAAAGAAAGAGCTCAGACTGAATCTTCTGGGATGCCAATGGAAATTTTGAATAAGATGATATGATCAGCTTTTCAGGAATATACTACTGATGGAGTAGGACAAAAGTGATGATAAATGGGAGGGGATTCCAAGATGGTGAAATAGACAGAAAGACTACACAGACCCTCTTCAACAAAGAAAAGGGGAACCAATTGACATAGACACAGAAGATAATCCTAAACCCCTAAACCTTGAAGGGAAGGATATAGAAGTGGACTGAACCCCAATTAGCAGAAGAATTTGCATGAAAATACCAATAAAGGAGACAATGTGGAGCTGTGGTATGGCAGCGATCCTGAGTGATGCTGACAGCACAGACAGTTTGGAGATTCCTGAGTGGCAGTAGGACCTAAGAATTAACCTAAAAATGCCTGCTAGCAAGGGATTACATGGAGGACTGCTCTGGTAGCTGGGGAATAAAAGGTGAAGCAGCGGCAAATAGGAAGGTGGGCTCAGCTGTGGATTGTTGCCTGTCCAGAGGCTTCCATTTTGAATGTTTACAAGCAGCTTAACCACTTTGGATATTTAAAGAGACAGTGCTCTCCCAGATGCCAGGGGCTTAAGAACAGGTTCTTCTTGCCAGTAACCTCAAGGACACTCCGGACCTGCATGACTGAAAAGGTGTGACATTCCTCATTACTCTTATAGCCCACAACCACTTGGTGAATGGAGGTGCGGCCATCCCCCACTCCCACCCATCTTCTGGGCCCACAGGAACTCCATCCCAGTCTATGTGCTTGGACAGAGACTGGGTGCCCTGCCTTATCCTCCACCAATGTTTTTCTTTTTTTCTTTCTTTTTTCTGGTTTTAGTTTGCTTGTATTTGTCTGTTTTAAAACTACTATTAATATTAATACTTTTGTCCTTTTTACTATTATTCTTTATTCTTCTCCTCCCAGGTCCTAGTTTTCAGCTTTTTTTCTTTTCCCTGTTCCTGGTTGAATTTTTATTTTTTTATTTTTTTCCTCTTTTTTCTCATGGTTAACCCCATTCCTTGTTTTCTTTTTGGATTTTTCCCATTTTATTCTTCATTATTCCCCTTCTCTATCTTTTTTTCTCTTAGTGCCCTCTACCCAGATATTGAAGGTTTTCTTGTTTTTTCTTCTACTTTTCCTTTTTTTTTTCTTGTTTACTGTTCCTGTGTGATTATATGGTGTATTTTTTGTCAAAGTACTTTTAGTTTTTTGATGGTTAGACAATTGTAATTTTTGTCTAACTGAATGGGAGATAACAACAGTCCCCATAAGACACAACTACACCCACACCTCCTACAACTTCATTTACTGAGCGAGAGCCACCACCTCCTTGTCCACCAATGAGCCAATGATAAAAAACCATCAAGAAGAGCCTGAATCACCCTTGGCTGCTTTACAAACAGTTAACAGAGATCAAAAGTGCCACTGTAAGAAAACAAGAGTGGCAATATTAATTGACTTTAAGACAAAAACCACCATACGAGACAAAGAAGGACATTATATAATGATTAAAGGATCAATTGAACATGAAGGAATAACCATAATAAATACCTATGGACCCAATGAAAGAGCCCCAAAATACATAAATCAGAC
>NW_006921762.1:4745124-4745784 GCF_000298275.1 Orycteropus afer afer
CACATTTGGTACATTGCCCTTCTCTTCACCCAAATCAATACTTATCTCTATCTATCTAACAGCCTTCCTTCCCTTCCCCTCCCAACCCTGGTAACAAACAAAGAAAATTCCCTTCTATGGATAAACCTTTGCTTAACTATTACAGTAATGGACTAATACAATATTTGTCCTTTTGTGATTGACTTATTTCACTCAGCATAATGTAATAGTCCATTCTACCTTGCAACTCTCTTAACTTGCTCACCATTTAGAAGTTCTGTAACTACACAGTCTTTTCCTTCTTTTTGTTTGTAGTTGTCCTCACTTGCCAATTCATGTCTCTGGTTCCCTGTTTACAATCTTGTAAGTTCATTTTACTTTGGATATGTCCATAGCTATGGTTTCTGTTTTATGTCATCTTGTGTATTAATGGTCAGTTGTTATTTGCTATTTTTGGTTCTCTGTTCAAATTCCCTCAGTTTCTGCTTATCTGGAAATCTCCTACTGTCACCATCATATTTGAGGGACAATTTTGCTGGGTATATAACTCTTGGTTGAAAATTTTTCTCTTTCAGGGTTTTATGTATACCATCCCATTGCCTTCTCTCTTGCATGGTTTATGCTGAGAAATCAAAGCTTATTCTTACTGGCTGTCCTTTGTAGGTAACTTTTTGTTTTTCC
>NW_006921762.1:4751361-4770760 GCF_000298275.1 Orycteropus afer afer
ATTAGTGCTAGTGACTGGTACACCATCCAATCTGCAGCCTATATGACTATGAGACCAGAAGAACTAGATGGTGCCCAGCTACTACTGTCAACCACTTGGAAGGGGATCTATGTAGGAGATCCTCGACAGAGAGGGAGAACAATGTGGAACAAAACTCAAAATCATTTGGAGAAAAAAAAGGGGGGGGGACCAGGTTTGCTGGTCCAATAGAGGCTGGTGGAATCACTGAGACTATGGCCCCTAGCTGCCCTTCAGGTCTGGAATTAAACCCATGCCTGTAGCTTCCAGCCAAACAATAGACAGGCATATGAGTTGAACATTTACCTGAGGTAGATACACTCCTTGGATAGAACAATCATGGCAGAAAGAAGGGCAGCTTATGCACAGGAAAACACTCAGGGGGCAGGAGTGCATGGAGGGATGGACACAGGAAAGAGGTAACTATCGGGAGGAAGTAGGAGGGGAGACGTTTCATTGTGGTAAACTGTGGTCAATGTCATGAGACAAAGTATGTGTGAACAACTGTATGGAAAGTGAATTTTCTCTGTAAATCTTCACCCAAATCACAATTAAAAAAATATATTAAATAAATAAATAAATAAAAGAGGTAACTATCAAGAGGAAGTAGGAGGGGAGATGTTGCATTGTGGTAAATTGTGGTCAATGTCATGAAACAAAGTGTATGTGAACTGCTGTATGGAGAGTGAATTTACTCTGTAAATTTTCACCCAAATCACAATTTAAAAAAAAAAAAGTGATGACAAATGGGCTAATGAAGAGGCTGCTTCAATAAGTCAGCAAAGATAAAATGAAGGCTTGAACAAAGGCAACGTCATTGGGGACAGTGGGAAAGGGTAGAACTTACAGGTTAAATGTGCATGATTGGGAAATTGATGGGACCTGAAGGTTGAGGGAGAGAGCAGAATTAAATTTGATTCCAACGTTTTAGTTTGGATCATTGGGTGGATAGTATGGCTAATGACAAAGTTTTGGAATACAGAGACATTGGTGAAGAAAATAATAGAAAGTTTGAACAGGGTAAGTTAGAGAAGCCTTGGAACAAAAAGATCAGGGAGGTCAGTGGGCAATTTAGAGCCACAAGGTCAAGAAATCAGAAGAGAAGTATAAAAGATTTTGGAGTGGATAGAAATTGTTGACGCCACAAGATGGTAGATCATCCAGAAATATTTTGTAATCTAAACAGTAAAGACAACCTCCAAGGACTTTAATAAGGGAGAAGAGGAAGTATCTATAAAGATGCCTAAGGATAAGGCAACAACAACAACCAAAAAAAAAAGCAAGGAGAGAACAGTGCTCTAGAAATCAAGATGAGGCACATTCTCGAGAGATGTTTGGTTTGTAGTATTAAAACCTGCAATATCAACTGAGATGACAACTGAGATTAAAAAATTGGATCTGGTACTATAGAATGATGGCATGGAGGCAACATTGTGTGTGTCAATAAAGAGAGTCCACCTTAACAGGCAAGTTGCATACAACAATTACTATGGTTTCAAAAAATTGAACCTTGGATGGTACTTTCCCAAAGGGTATTTAGCAAAGAACTGTAACATTTAAGCTGTATGAAATCATTTTTATAGCTGATCAGAAAACTGATTACCAAAACAACTCCAGCAAATGTTGCCTTCCTTTTTGATTTTACCCATTTCTTTCAACATATGTCTTCTGATCATGTATCAATTATAATGTTTCAAGTGATGGTTTTGTGGCTAAGAAATTGAAGGCCAGAGTATCTGTTTCATTATAATATGAATTTCATTGAATGACCTTTACTTTCTAAACTTCTTTTTGTGTACCATCTTACATCTTAGAGGTATTAGAGATTTCTTCTTTGGTACTGTCAGATTGTCATGTGTCTTATGTAAGTCTAATTGCACAAACTCGTCATTATATATTTGATCAGTATATAATTAAAATTTTAAAAATTAAAAGAAATAAGCAACAATGTCGTCCTCAGGAGTCCTACATGTTGGGTCTTAATACAGCTGTTGTTGCTTTTAGGTACCGTCAAGTAGTCTCCAACTCATAGTGACCCTATGTACAGAACGAAACACTGCCCAGTCCTGTGCAAACCTCACAATCCTTGCTCTACCTGAGCCCATCATTGTAGTCACTGTGTCAATCCATCCTGTTGAGGGATGTTAAGGGAGCCATCCTTTTTCGTTGACCCTCCACTTTACCAAGCATGATATCCTTCTCCAGGGAATGGTCCCTTCTGACAACATGATCTAAGTAGGTGAGACGAGGTCAGGCAATTCTTGCCTCCAAGGAGCATTCTGGCTGCACTTTTTCCAGGACAGATTTGTTAGTTCTTTTAGTAATTCATGGTACTTTCAGCATTCTTCCCCAACACCACAACTCAAAAACATTGACTCTTCTCCAGTCTTCCTTATTTGTCCAGCTCTCACATACATATGAGGTGATTAAAAATACCATGGCTTGTGTCAGGCACATCTTTGTCTTCAAGAAGATATCTTTGCTCTTCACACTAAAAAGAGGTCTTTTGCAGATTTGCCCAATGCTACACATCATCTGATATGTTGACTGCTGCTTCCATTGGTGTTGATTGTAGAATCAAGTAATATGAAGTCTTTGACAACTTCAATCTTTTCTCCATTTGTTGTTATGCTCCTTATTGGTCCAGTTGTGAGGATTTTTGTTTTCTTTATATTGAGGTGCAATCCGTAGTTCACACTGTAGTCTTCAATCTTCATCAGTAAGTACTTCAAGTCATCCTCACTTTCAGCAAGCAAAGTTGTGTCATCAGCGTATTGCAAGTTGTTAATGAGTCTTCCTCAAAACCTGATGCCATGTTCTTCTTCATAAAGTCCAGCTTCTTGGATTATTTACTCAATATACAGATTAAATAAGTATGGTGAAAAGATACAACCATGACACACTCCCTTCTTGATTTTAAACCACGCAGTGTTCTCTTGTTCTGTTCGAATGACAGACTCCTGATCTATGTACATGTTCCTCATGAGTACATTTAAGTGTTTTGTCATTCCCATTCTTCTCAATGTTATCAATAATTTGTTATTATCCACACAATCAAATGCTTTTGAATAGTCAATAACACAAGTAAACATCTTTCTGGTATTCTTTGCTTTCAGCTAAGATCCATCTGACATCAGCAATGATATTCCTTCTTCCATGTCCTCTTCTGAATCCAGCTTGCATTTCTGGAAGTTCTCTGTCAATATACTGCTGCAACCATTTTTGAATTATCTGAATAATTATTTGAATAATTTTCAAAATTATTTTGAAGATAATTTGAATTATCTTCAGTAAGATTTTACTTGTGTGCAATATTAATGATATTGTTTGATAATTTTCACATTCTGTGGGATCAGCTTTTTTTGGAATGAGTACAAATATATTAAGGGAGCTCTGGTAGCATAGTGGCTAAGGCACTTGACTGCTAACCAGAAGGCTGGCGGTTCAAACCCACCAGCCACTCCTCGGAAGGAAGATGGGGCAATCTACTTCTGTAGTGATACTGCCTCGGAAACCCAAGGAGGGGTCGCTATGAGTCGGGTCTGACTCGATGGCACATAACAACAACAAATATAGATGTCTTCCAGTCAGTTGACCAGGTATCTCTCTTCCAAATCTCTTGGCATAGCTGAGTGAGTGCCTCCAGTGTGGTATCCATTTGTTGAACTATCTGTCAATTCCTGGAACCTTGTTTTTCATCACTTCCTTCAGTGCAGCTTTGACTTCTTCCTTCAACACCATTGCTTCTTGACCCTATGTCACCTCCTGAAATGGATGAACATCGACCAATTCTTTTTGGTACAGTGACTCTGTGAATTCCTTCCATCTTCTTTTGATGCTTCCTGCATCATTCAACAAATCACCCTTAGAATCTTTCACTATTGCAACTCAAGGCTTAATTTTTTTCTTCAGTTCTTTCAGCTTGAGAAATGCTGAGTGTGTTCTTTCCTTTTGGCTTTCCAACTCCATGTCTTTGCACATTTCATTATAATAATTGATTTTGTCTTCTTGATCTGCTCTTTGAAATCTTCTGTTCAGCTCTTTTATCTTGTCATTTCTTCCATTTGCTTTAGGAAGTTTCAGAGTCTCTTCTGACATCCATTTTGGTCTCTTTTTTTTCCTTTTTTGTCTTTTAAATGACCTTTTGCTTTCTTCATGGATGATGTTCTTGATGTCATCCCATAATTCCTCTGCTTTTTGGTCATTGGTGTTGAATGCATCAAATCTATTCTTTAGATGGTCTCTAAATTCAGGAGAGATATATTCAAGGTCATATTTTGGCTCCTGTGGACTTGTTTTTAACTGTGTTCAATTTCAAGTTGAACTTGCATATGAGCAGTTGATGGTATGTTCCACAATCAGCTCCTAGCCTTGTTTTGGCTGGAGATATTGAGCTTTTCCATTGCCTCTTGCTGCAGATGTAGTCAGGCTGATTCCTGTGTACTCCATCTGGTGGTGTCCACATGTATATCTGCCGTTTGTGTTGTCGAAAAAAAGTATTTGCAATGAATAAGTTGTTGGTCTTGTAAAATTCTATCATGCAATCTCCAGCATTATTTTTTATCACCAAGACCAAATTTTTCAACTACCAGTGATTCTTCTTTGTTTCCAACTTTGCATTTTAATCACCAGTGATAAACTGCACATCTTGATTGTATGTTTGGTTAATTTCAGAGTGCAGAAGTTGGTAAAAATTTTCAATATCTTCATCTCTAGCTTTGGTGGTTGGTGTGTAAATTTGAATAATAGTAGTATTAACTGGTCTTCTTTGTAGGTGTATGGATATTATCCTATCACTGACAGCATTGTACTTTTGGGCAGATCTTGAAACATTTTTGTATTGATAAATGCCAGAGAGTTCCTCTTCAATTTGTCATTTCCAGCATAGTAGATCACCTGGTTGTGTATTTCAAAATGGCCAAAACTTGTCCATTTCAGCTCACTAATACCTAGGATATCAATCTTTATGAGTTCCATTTCATTTTTGACAACTTCCAATTTTCCTAGATTCATACTTTGTACATTCCATTTTCTGATTAGTAATGAATGTTTGCGGCTGTTTCTTCTCATTTTGAGGCGTGCCATTTCAGCAAATGGAGGTCCCAAAAGCTCTACTTTATCCATATCATTAAAGTTGGCTTTACTCTGATGAGGCAGCTCTTCCCCAGTCATATTTTAAGTGCCTTCTGAACTGAGGGGCTCATCTTGTGGCACTGTATTGGACAAAATATCAGGGCTATTCATAAATTTTTCCAGTAATATATCACACAGTGTTTACTGCTATTCATAAAGTTTTCACTGACCAGTTCTTTGAGAAGTGGATGGCCCCTTCCTTCTTCTGAGTCTGTTTTAGTCTGGAAGCTCCACTGTAACCTATCCACTGTAGGCAACCCTGCCAGCATTTGAAACAGCAGTGGCACAGCCACCAGCCTCACAGCAACACACAAATCCCATAGTATGACAAAGTGTCAGAGAAGTTCGTCTCTCTTAGCTGTTCCAAACTACTCTGCTCACTTCCTGGCCTTCCCCCTATCTATTCCAGCTGTCAGTCCTGGCTGCTCTTTCTGCTAGGGACTCTCCCCTTACCTATTCTGGCCATCTGAATGTACTTATTACAGCCGGGGTCAGTTAAATGTGTTTTGGTCCAAAGCCAGAGAACATACTTGTCTTATAACCCTAGTCTGTGGTCTCATCAATATATGTTTTTGGCCATAAAGAAATATAGGTGAATGTGTGAATGGTGATGGGTAAGCCCATTTCTACATGGAAAGATAACTCAAACTATGTGTAATAATTTGTTCAAAAGGATCAAAATATCAATTTACTCATTCACTCACTCTTCCTGTTCACATCTATTGAGCACCCATATTTTGTCAGGCACTATGGATATAGACATAAAAGTTAGTCCCAGCCTCTCAGGAGCTGGCAACTTAATACAGTGGCATAAATGCTATTATAGAGACAGTATAATACACTGTGGTATGTGAAAGCAGCAGTGAAATCCTACAATAACAAGCTGACAGCAAACCCAAGTGTTGCTTGGGAGGCATGCCAGCTGCTTAGTCTATTTTAAATGGCTGATCACCATCATTCCTCTTGGTAAGAATCTCTCCACTATATTTGCTTCTTTAACAAGGAAGTGGTTTTGTGGCAGAGTTTACATTGCAACATGGTTTGGCATACATCAGGAAACAGACACATGGAGTAATAACCCAGTAGTTACAGGATGTCTAGCAAGATCCTGACAATTACAAACAACAGGCATAGTGTTGCTAAGCCTTCTATATGGACAAGACCAATATGAGTCATGGTGTTGCTAAGCCTTCTGTATGGACAAGACCAATATGAGTCATGGTGTTTAAACAATAGGCTTTAGGCAACATGATGAATATGGTAGTTAAATTTGTATGTCAACTTGGCTGGGCCTGGTTGAGTGGCCGGGCAGCTAGTGGTAGTTATTCCCCATGATGAGACTGGCAATCAACTCCATGGTGGGAATCTACCACAAGCTGAGTAGCTGCCTTTGGGATGTGGTCTGCTTCCTATATATAAGGAGAGGCCTTAGGGATAGTCTCTAGCTTATGGCACGTTTGGACCCTGCATGTAGTTGTGTTGTCATTCAGCAGCCTGCAATGCTCTGCAACCTTGGGACTTACAATGGACTTGAATTAATGGCCTGCCATGTGGTTTGGTAACATTGGGACTGTGCCATTTTTTTTTTTGTCAAGCCATTTTATTTGTTAGCCCAGCAGTCAGTAGCTGCCTGAGTGAAGAGACACCTCTAGCTTCAGTGGTCCAGGAGCAGGAGACAGAGCTGAAGTCCAAGGTTGAGGGGCTTTCACCTTGCCCCCTAGAGCCTGGCCCTTTGAACTTGGTCTTTAAGCCTCCAAATTGTAAGAATAAACTCCAGTTTGTTAAGGCCATCCCATGTGTGGTATATTCTTGTCAGAGTAGCACCAGGTAACCAAAACAATGAGTATGAACACTGCTCTGCTTCTCTACCTTATAGCCTTCAGTAACCATGAGCTGACAGGAAGGAAAGGGTGGAGTATTAAATCTGGCATAAGACCACCAGATTTAGTCATACATTACAACATACAAATGTTATTTTCAGTGCTATGATGTTCAGAGGATAAATGATTATGGAGTTTAATGTGAACCAAAAAATTAAACATACTCTTCTTGGGCTCATATGCATGTGAGAGCTGGACAATGAATAAGGAAGACAGAAGAAGAGTTGATGCTTTTGAGTTGTGGTGCTGGCGAAGAATGCTGAAAGTACCATGGACTGCTAAAAGAACTAACAGATCTGTCCTGGAGGAAGTGCAGCCAGAATGTTCCTTGGAAGCAAGAATGGCCAGACTTTGTCTCACCTATTTTGGTCATGTTGTAAGAAGGGACAATTCCCTGGAGAAGGATGTCATGCTTGGTAGGGTAGAGGGTTGATGAAAGAGGGGGAGGCCTTCAACGAAGTGGATTGACATGGTGGTTGCAATGATGGGCTCAAGTATAGCAGGGATTGTGGGGCTGACATGGGATCGGGCAGTGTTTCGTTCTGCTGTGCATGGGGTCGCTATGAGTCGGAAACGACTCAACAGCACTTAACAACAACAACAACAACTTCTTGGGCTTGGTGATAGTAGATTAATGTGGGTAGAATGAAGTAAACAGAGTATTTATACACTCAAGCTTTGGGAGCTGAATTTAGTCTGGTTGATGCTCAGTGATGGTCTAATGATAGTAAAGCCTTTTATCTATCCACTTGTCCATCCATCCAATATTTATTGATTCTCTATGAGCCAGGCCTTAGATAGATGTTGAGTGTATAAAGACTGAAAAAAAAAAATTGCATCAAGAGGCTTATACCCTATGCAAAAGATCTATACATAAGCAGATGATTATATTGATAAATATAGGGTCTAGGTGCACATGGAAGAGGTACATAACAAAAATGAAAGGGGGAGGGGATGGTTTGATGACTTAACAACTTATAAAAGAATTAGTATACAGACAATTCATAGCTAAGGATAAAAAAATGGAAGTTCTATTCTAAGGTTAAACTTATTAAGTAAGAAAACAAACAAACTGCTTATTGCATATTTTACAAAGGAGGAAATTGCATCAAGTTTTATAACAACTTCTCTCTTCCTACAGAGATAATGATGGCTGGAGTGGGAGAGAAGAGGTCATCTGCAGCAAGGGAAAGTATCAGATGAGTGTCTGTGAGGAAATAGCCTTCCGGGAGAGTTTCACAGTGAATCAAAGAGGGAACACTTCCCCTTCATGTTCCACTCCTTCCCATTTCCAGGTATGATGTGGATTCCTGGTTAACCTAAGCCTAGACAACATGATGGAGGGAGTAACAGGTAGACAGCAGTTATATATACTCCAAGACAGTGTCGGGGAGAAAGATAGACCTATACCAGGGGACTCTTGGAAATAATCCATTGTGAGCAGAAGGAGGATACAGCACCTGTGTGTGTGTGTGTGTATGTGTGTATGTGTATGTATATGTCTGACTGAAAACAGGGCAGAATTTGGTCACAATTATTGGTACAATAGATCTTTCCATGTATGGGTACTGCTGAGTTTGAACTATTGGTCATATTTGTTTTACAGATATGGAAAAAAAGGCAGGGGATTAATAAAATATACAGATTAATAGTGACTAACTCTGGGTTGTATTATTAAGTATGCTTTTAATTATTTATTATATTCTTCTGAATTTTCCAAAAAATTTATATTATATTGTTAAACTATTGTTTTAAAGAAAGTATATCTGTTGAAAAAACTCAATTTTTGTTTCCATTATGGGACTGAACACTTTTCAGGGTAGAGTCTATCTTATAACTTTTTTTTCTTTTCAATTTTCCAATGTACCTAATGTTTTTTTACAACCTTTCTTATCTGAAAATTTGAGAATTAATTATCAAATTTTTTATATCAGTAAACCTTGTACATGACTTCATTCTTATCAATTACTTAAACTCAAACACTCACTGTCATAGAGTAGATTTCAACTCATACCAACCCCCACTGGATTTCCAAGGCTATAAATCTTTACAGAAGCAGACTGCCCCATCTTTCTTCTTCAGAGTGGCTGGTGGGTTTAACAATTGAACTTTTAGTTAGCAGCCAAATGCCTTAACCATTATACCATCATAGTTCCTTTATCATTTACTTATTGTTGTTGTTGTTATGTGCTGTCAAGTCGGCCCCAACTCATAGCGACCCCTCCTTGGGTTTCCGAGGCAGTATCACTACAGAAGTAGGATTGCCCAAACTTCCTTCCGAGGAGTGGCTGGTGGGTTTGAACTGCCAGCCTTTTGGTTAGCAGTCAAGTGCCTTAGAACTAGGGTGATATTATTATAATATGCTTTGTAATAATTTCTAAGTATTAATTACACAGCAGAATCATAATTGTTCTTTAAGTGTCTTAAGTAGTTTTTTTTTTCCCATCCACAGTTCCTTCGCTGGTAAAGTGAGGGGGCTGGTTAATCACTTCCAATTTTTACATTCTTGATTATAAGATGACAAAAGAACATCCTAAGAATGTCATCTGTATACTCATATTTTAGAATCAACAAGTGTTCAAAATGCGCTGCCAATTTCTTTAGATAAGCATTCACAGCCACTATATAAACACTTTAGTTATTTGGCTACTTTTCAAGCCCATTTTTTCCCCATCACACAATGATGCATGTGTGTGGTGGACGTGGGAGGATTCCCTAGGGAAACACATACCAGATTTCTTGGTCTATTCAGAAAAAAAAGATTAGTGGTGCAATTTTAAGTGGCCTGACAAGTTCAATAGCAATGGCAGAAGTGTTAACATTTGTACAGGGCTTTAGAGTTTAGAAAGCACTTTCCTTTGCATTCTTTTATAGATGGAGAAAGTAAGGCCCAAAAGGATATGGCAACTAAGTAGAAAGAATCAAACCTAGAATCTGGAACACTGGTCCTCAGGACTGTGCTTTTTCCACCTCACCAAGATGTAGCCTGGGTCTGTTTCCACTACCTCAGAACCCTATTTCACATTGTGGAGCAGTGTTGCTGTTGTTGTTATGTGCTGTCGAGTCGGACCCAACTCATAGCCACCCCTCCTTGGGTTTCTGAGGCAGTATCACTACGGAAGTAGATTACCCAACCTTTCTTCCGAGGTGTGGCCTTCTGGTTAGCAGTCAAATACCTTAGGCACTGCACTACCAAAGCTCTTCCTACCAGATGTTCTTCCTTCCTCATATCCACTAGTTCCAAGCCACTATGTGAGACTGAGATAGAGGAAGGCAGGCTGAATTTAGAAAGAAAGAAGATGGAGCCAGAACACAGGTCTCCTTGCTTAGCCCACTCGTTTCAATAGTCCATACCATCTAGGCTTCTTGGACCTCCAGTCACTGGCAAACAACATGCTTTAGATGTACATGATAAATAAAATTGATGGCAAAAATTCACATATTTTCTGCTTTGAACCTGAAATGGTCTTCCACATTGACTGTCTTTCAATCATCAAGGTCAAGTCTTTATTTTGCTCTGATTAGCTCCTGCTTGATAGAGAGTAGGTACACAACAGATGCTAGCTGTGATTGTTGGTGCTGTGGTTGCTGTTGATATTGTCATCACTAATAGAATCTTCAGGAGCTCTGGTAGTATAGTGCCTAAGGCACTTGACTGCTAACCAGAAGGCTGGAGGTTCAAACCCACCAGCCACTCCTCGGAAGGAAGTTTGGGTGATCTACTTCTGCAGTGATACAGCCTCGGAAACCCAAGAAGGTTTATAAGTCAGATCTGACTCGACAGCACATAACAACAACATCAACAATAGAATCTTCACACTGGTTTTTGTGCTTCCAGCATATCTTATGAGTGACTCTAATGGTTGTTGAGATCATCTGTCATCTCCCACCCTACAATTACTGTCCTATCTCCCTTCCTTTTGAACTCTCTGAGACTTCCATTTTCTTCTACATTAAATCTATCACTATTGACCTCTCCATTTGATGTCCACACCTCTACTACAATCTAGATTTCTTTTTCAATTAATACTTCCAAAGGCTCTGTGAATAAAATTTACTCTTATTACTGTCATTCTTGAACTAATTTGATAAATAAGATTAAAATTAAAAGGATGTTATATATACATTGGGGTACAAAAGGTTCCCCCCTCAATGGGAATCATTTTTTGCTAAGAAAAATTAAGCACTATGGGAAATATTTGTGGCTAGAAATAGTTTTGGTATTTTCACAGCATTCAGGACCTTCATCCTAACTTAAAATTTGATTTAAAATCAGGTTTCCATCAGGAAACCAGAGTCATTTTGAGGTTAAAAAAGAAAATGAAAACATATGAGGTTGAAGACAAAACAAGAAAATTTCATGCCTGTTTAGAAAAGATGAATTTATATAGTTTTTATCATTTATGTAACCTTTTCCTATGAAAGGAGCTCTGGTGGTGTAGTGCCTAGGGTATCTGACTGCTAACCAGAAAGCTGGTGGTTCAACCCCACCAGCGACTCCTTGAAAGGAAGACTGGGTAATCTACTTCCATAGAGATACTGCCTTGAAAACCCAAGAAGGGGTCACTATGAGTCAGATCTGACTCCACAGCAGTGGTTGCATCTTTGGTTTTTTCCTATGAAAGATATACTGATAAAGGTCACATTTAGAAGAAGGCCACATTCTTAATATTTTAAATTATTTTTCATTTTAAAATCTATTCTCTACCTGACTTGGTTCTCTAGTGCTGCTATAACAGAAATACCACAGCTGGATGGCTTAACAAACAGGAATTTATTCTCTTATAGTTTAGGAGGCTAGAAGTCCAAATTTAGGGTGCTGGCTCTAGGGGCTGGGTAAAGGCCCCTGAACCATGGGCTTCAGCTCTGCCCCTTATCCCAGGCCCACTGGAGCTAGAGGTGTCTCCTAACTCACATAGCTGCTGGCTGCTGAGGCTGATGAACCCAAGGTCAGCAAGTAAGCTAGCACAATCCCAAGATCAACAGGCACACAGCAAGCCTCTGGTTCAAGTGCAGGTACAATGCTAAAACTGGTAGGCAACATGACAAGCTACTGGATGAAGACTTGGCCAAATGCAGGATTCAAAGATGCCAAAAAGCTGGAGACCTTTCCCAAAGCTTCTCCTTATGTGCTGGAAGCATGCCACACCCAAAGGCAGCTCCCTAGCTACTCATAGCAGATTCTACCATGGAGGTGATTATAATCTCATTATGGAGAATAACTACATCTAGTTGCCCAGTCACTCAAAACCAGAGCCCAGCCAAATTGACACACAACTTTAACTACCACACTACCCAAGCCAAATTAAGATACTCATTTATGCATCAAAGTACAACAGAAAGAATAGATTTTGGGGTTAAACAGATCTGGATTTGAATTTTACCACTTTTGTGACTTTGGATACATTGCTAAACATCTCTTAACCTTTTCTCATCTGTAAAATGGGACTAATAAAACCTAGTTTGCAATGTTGTGAGACTTAAATAAACAAAATAATGTATGTAAAAGTTATTCTTTAAACACAGTGCCTGGAAGAGAGGCTTTTAATATATATTTGTTTTCTTGTTTTTACTCTTCATCATTCGTTATCTTCTTTTTGTAGACTGTATTTGACATCATCAATCAGTGGTGTTGCAGAGAGCTGGGTGCCTAACATGATTTAGAAATTAATGAGATAAAGGACTAGGAGTGGATGTGTGAGGCTGTGTGTAAGTGTAACAAAAAACAAAACAAAACAAAACAAAAAAAAACTCACTGCCTTTGAGTCAGATCTGACTCATAATGACCTCTCCTTGGGTGTCTGAGGCAGTATCACTATGGAAGTAGATTGCCCAACCTTCCTTCCAAGGAGTGGCTGGTGGGTTTGAACTGCCAGCCTTCTAGTTAGCAGTTAAATGCCGTAGGCACTATGCTACCAGACCTCCTTGTGTAGGTGTGGGGAGAGAAAATAATCCCTATTTTCAGCCAAAGAGATTCCCTTTAGGCTTGTTGAGTGAAGAAAGACCTTATCTTAGTGTACTTTTCATATCTAACTCCTCAGGGTTGTTTGTACTTTATTTAGAAAATAGAAACTGCGTGTTACCCTCAGTTGGCACTATTTCACCAAGCAGCATTCCACAATGCTGCCTATGATTCAGTGATTTTCCATTGGCATACCAACCTAAGATCATACTGTATTCGGGGCTAGAGTCACAGAACTGGATAGATGAGTAGTTTGCACTAATTAACTCTTGACATGTTGCTAATTTTCACCTGAATTGAATTATGTGGTAACTCCAGGAAGACACAAAAAATCATATAAAAAATATTAGTGCTTGAAAACTTAATTTTTAATGCAACTTTGAAAGGCTTGAAGATAAGAAAACAAACAGGGACTGGACAATATGTTCCTTAAGATTAGAGGTCTTATCTTGTTATTGTTGTTGTTGTTAGGTGCTGTCGAGTCATCTCTGACTCATAGTGACCCTATGCACAGCAGAACGGAACACTGCCAGGTCCTGTGGCAGCCTCATTATCCTTGCTATACCTGAGCCCATCGTTGCAGCCACTGTGTTAATCCATCTTGTTGAAGGCCTCCCCCTTCTTCATAGACCTCCCACTTTACCAAGCATGATATCCTTATCTAGGGAATGGTTCCTTCTGACAACATGACCAAAGTAGGTGAGACAAAGTCTAGCCATTCTCGCTTCCAAGGACAATTCTGGCTGTACTACCTCCAGGACAGATCTGTTAGTTGTTTTAGCAGTCCATGCTACTTTAAGCATTCTTCTCCAACACCATAACTCAAAAGCATCAACTCTTCTTTGGTCATCCTTATTCATTGTCCAGCTCTCACATCCATAAGAGGCGATTGAAAATACCATAGCTTGGGTTAGGCATACTTTAGTCTTCAAGGAGACAACTTTGCTCTTCAGCACGTGAAAGAGGTCTTTTGCAGGAGATTTGCCCAATGCAATATGTTGTCTGATGTCTTGACTGATGCTTCCATTGGTGTTGATTGTAGAATCAAGTAATATGAAGTCCTTGACAACTTCAATCTTTTCTCCACCCGCTGTGAAGCTGTGTATTGGACCAGTTGTGAGGATTTTTGTTTTCTTTATATTGAGGTGTAGTCCATACTGCAGACTGTAGTCTTTAATCTTCATCAGTAAGTGCTTCAAGTCATCCTCACTTTCAGCAAGCAAAGCTTTGTCACAGGTTGTTAATGAGCTTTTATCCAATCCTGATGCCACATTTTTCTTCATATAATCCAGCTTCTCAGATTATTTGCTCAGCATACAAGTTGAATAAGTATGGTGAAAGGATACAACCTCGATGCACTCCCTTCTTGATTTTGAACCATGCAGTATCCCCTTGTTCTGTTTGAATGACAGCCTCCTGGTCTATGTACAGGTTCCTCAAGAGTACAATCCAGTGTTCTGGAATTCACATCCTTCTCAGTGTTATCCACAATTTGTTATGATCCACACAATCGAATGTTTTTGCATAGTCAATAAAACACAAGTAAACATCTTTCTGGTATTCTTTGTTTTCAGCTAAGATCCATCTGACATCAGCTATGATATCCCTCATTGCATGTCCTCTTCTGAATCCAGATTGCATTTCTGGAAGTTCTCTGTCAATATACTGCTGCAACCATTTTTAAATTGTCTTCACTAAGATTTTAGCTGCATGTGATATTAATGATATTGTTTGGTAATTTCCACATTCTGTAGGATCACCTTTATTTGGAATGGGTACAAATATGGATCTCTTCCAGTAAGTTGTCCAGGTAGCTGTCTTCCAAACCCATTGGCATAACCAAGTGAGAGCCTCCAGAGTGGCATCTGTTTCTTTGAAACATCTCAATGGGTATTCCGTCCATTCCTGGAGCCTTGTTCTTCACCAATTCCTTCAGTGCAGCTTCAACTTCTTCCTTCAATACTATTGGTTCTTGATCCTATACGCCTCCTGAAATGGATGAACATTGACCAATTCTTTTTGGTACAGTGACTCTGTGTATTCCTTCTATATTCTTTTGATGTTTCCTGCATCACTCAATATTTTGCCCATAGAATCTTTCACTATTGCAACTCAAGGCTTAATTTTTTTCCTCAGTTCTTTCAGCTTGAGAAATGGTGAGCATGTTCTTTCCTTTTGGTTCTCTAACTCCAGGTCTTTGCACATTTCATTATAGTAATTGGCTTGTCTGCTCACACTGCTCTTTCAAATCTTCTGTACAGCTCTTTTATCTTGTCATTTCTTCCATTTGCTTTAGCTAGTCTCCATTTAAGAGCAAGTTTCAGAGTCTCTTCTGACATTCATTCTGGTCTTTTCTTCCTTGCTTGTCTTTTTAATGACCTCTTGCTTTCTTCATGGATGATGTTCTTGATGTCATCCCACAACTCCTCTGGTTTTAGGTCATTTGTGTTCAGTGTATCCAATCTATTATTTAAATGGTCTCTAAATTCAGGAGGGATATTATCAAGGTCATATTTTGGCTCTTATAGACTTATTTTAATTGTCTTCAACTTCACCTTGAATGTGCATATAAGCAGCTGATGGTCTATTCCTCAATCAGCTCCTGGCCTTGTTTTGGCCATTGATAGTGAACTTCTCCATCGCCTCTTGCCACAGATGTAGTCAATCTGATTCCTGTGTATTCCATCTGGTGAAGTCCATGTGTATAGTCATTGCTTATGTTGTTGAAAAAAGATATTTGCAATGAATAAGTCATTGATCTTACAAAATTCTATCATGTGATCTTCAGTGTTATTTCTATCACCAAGGCCATATTTTCTAACTACTGGTGATTCTTCTTTGTTTCCTACTTTTGCATTCTAGTCACCAGTGATAATCAACACATCCTGATTGCATATTCAGTCAATTTCAGACTACAGAAGTTGGTAGAAATCTTTAATATCCTCATCTTTGGCTTTGGTGGTTGGTGTGTAAATTTGGATAATAGCGATATTAACTGGTCTTCCTTGTAGGTGTATGGATATTATCTTATCATTGACAAGGTTGTACTTCAGGACAGATCTTGAAACAGTCTTTGTGATGATGAATTCCACACCATTCCTCTTTAATTTGTCATTCCCAGCATAGTAGATAATATGGTTGTCTGAGTCAAAATGGCCATAACCAGTCCATTTCAGCTCACCAATGCCTAGGATATCGATCTTTATGCCTTCCACTTCATTTTTGACACCTTCCAATTTTCCTAGATTCATACTTCATATATTCCATGTTCCAATTATTAAAGGATGTTTGCATCTGTTATGTTTATTTTGAGTCATGCCACATCAGCCAATGGAGGTCCTGAATGCTTAACTCTATCCATATCTTTAAGGTCATCTCTACTTTGAGGAGTCAGCTCTTGCCCAGTCAAATTTTGAGTGCCTTCCGACCTGATGGGCTCATCTTCTGGCACTACGTCAGACAATGTTTCAGGGCTATTCATAAAGTTTTCCACTAATATATCAGTGTTTCACTGCCATTTATATAGTTTCCACTAGCCAATTCTTTGAGAAGTGGATGGACTCTTCCTCTTCCGAGTCTGTCTAAGCCCAGAAGCTCTGCTGAAACCTCTCCACCATGGGTAACCCTGCTGGCATTTTGCAACATGGTGGCATAGCCTCCAGTCTCACATCAACACAAAAGCCACCAAAGGATGATAAACTAACAGATGAGTTCGTTTCCCTTCGTTGTTCCTAACCTCTCTGCACCTGCCTACCTCAGGCCCTGGCTATAACATAGAGGCACACCCAAGCAAAAAGCAGCCTCCAACCCCCCTGGCCTGCCTACTTCAGGCCCTGGCCTTAATAAAGAGCCACACCCAAGTAAAAAGCAGCCTCTAAACCCTGGCCTGCCTACTTCAGGCCCCTGCCTTAATGCAGAGCCACACACAAGTAAAAAGCAGCCTCCCAGCCCCTAGCCTGCCTAACCCAGGCCCTGGCCTTAATATAGAGCCACACCCAAGCGAAAAGCAGCCTCCAAGCCCCAAGCCTTATCTTACTCCTCTTTAATTCTCCATTGCCTAGTAAAGTGCCAGGAGCATTGTAGTATTGTATATTATATCCATAATATAATATATAGTATCCAAAAAAACAAACTGACTGCTATCAAGTCGATCCCAACTCATAGCAACCCCTCCTTGGGTTTCTGAGGTAGTGTCTCTATGGAAGTAGAGCCTCCCTGCCCAATCTTCCTTCAAACATATATATAGTATTGTCTCTATATACATTTACACCACTGATTCCAGTTGCCATCAAGTTGATTCTGACTCCTGATGAGCCCATGTGTTACGTAGTAGAACTGAGCTCCATAAGGTTTACAAGGCTGTGATCTTTCAGAAGCAGATCACCAGAACTTTCTTCTGAGGCACCTCTGGGTAGGTTCAAACTGCCAACCTTTCAATTAGTAGTTGAATACTTAACACTTTGCACCACCACGGAACCCCCATAAGAAGCTATGATGGTACAACGATTAAAGTGCTTGGTTGTTAACTGAAAGATTAGTGGTGCAAACCTACCAGTGACTCTGCAGGAGAAAAGACCTGGCAATCTATTCCCATAAAGATCACAGCCTGGGAAACCCTATAGGGGCAGTTCTGCTCTGTCATATAGGACCCCTATGAGTCAGAATGGACTTGATGGCACACAATGTCAATAAAAACAGAGACTTACCTATATAAACACAAACAGATATATATTTAAATACATATTTATAAATAGGAGCTCTGGTAGCATAGTCTCTAGGGCACTTGACCGCTGACCAGAAGGCTGGCAGTTCAAACCCACCAGCCACTCCTTGGAAGGAGGATTGGGCAATCTACTTCTGTAGTGATACCACCTCCGAAACCCAAGGAGGGGTCTCTATGAGTAGGGTCTGACTCCATGGCTCCTAACAACAACACATACAATATATATAATATATACTTATATATTACTCAGTAATTCATTCCCTGTATAATAAGTATTATATAATGAATTTACTGAATAGTAATTGATTGGCTTAAGGGGTTAGAATATTGTGAACTTTTTCACCTGGCTAACCTCTCTTAAGACTTCATAACTTGGCTTAGATATTGCCTCCTTCAAAAACTTCCCCTTCCCTTGAGCAAATTCAGGTATTTGATGCTTACCCTATTACCATGCATCTCTCTATATTTACCTTGTATATTTGTCTGTTTTTCCAGCTCCCTGTAAAAACATAATAAAATGAAAGAAACAAAAAGAAAACAATAAAAATTTGGTGATAGGAAGTGATGAGTATTCAAGCTTCTAACATTGTACTAAATAAGCAAGGGGAATATAATGGCCTTCCATTGTATATAGGAATCATTTCATCATAGAAAAGCCAAAGCCTTTCTGCAGTCATTAAGTACCAGCGTCAAAATCAAGAAATCTAGCCTTGAGTCATCTGAACCTGAATGCCTAAATTGAATGCCAGTGCTAAATATGGGAAACCAAGATAGAGTGGAAAACGAGAAGAGAAAGTAACTCATATGTGTCTCCATGAACATGTCAGAGTTGGATGTTGAAAACAGTGAATGAGATGATTATTCTCTAGTGGAGCAGGTATATAGTAGTAGCTTGGAGGGAAGAACAGAGTATCACACAGCCATCCTTAAAGCATAGCATTAAGGAAGGTAGCTAACAGAGGAAGCCTTGCATGAAAGTTGACCAATATACTTGCTACTTAAAGATTGTATTTACGACAATAAAATACAGACAAATAATGAAGAATTTGGTAAGGGCTCCAAAAATGTGGGTGCAAAAACAGCACAGAGCAAGACAGTGTGGGGCACAGGAGAGGGTCCCGAGGTCACGGAAAAAAAAAAAAACAAAAAACCCACCATACTTTAGATTCAAACTATTTCCTAGACCACTCTGATTAAGAACTACTACTAGTTCTTTGGAGAAGATAATCTTAAGATTGATATGTGAAGCTCCTGTACTTCTTTTAGAAGTTATATGTGTACAGGTTTCCTCTGCTATCCAAAAGTAGAGTGCTCCTATGAAAGCTTCTGTAAACTGAAATGGTATAAAGCAAAGAAGCAATTGCCATTAATTTATATTGGAAAAATTTTTGAGCATTGCCAGACCCAAAAAATAACCTACCAAATTGTACAAAATGACACTTAAAACCTAAAATGACATTAATATATAGTGCTCACAAACACAGTTCAAAGATATGATAGTTTGATGTTGAGATGCTGAGTGTAGTTTCCACGCAAGGAGCTTGGCGACACCGCTCTTGCTGCTCGGGGTGTACACTGCCGCTTTAAGCAAACACTGAAATGAAAGCTAGTTTCACTTTTCACCTTTTTTTTTTTTTTTTTTAATAAAAGCCTCTTGCATCCCTTGCTGCGAAACAAATGCTG
>NW_006921762.1:4771226-4772694 GCF_000298275.1 Orycteropus afer afer
CTTCCGTAGTGATACTGCCTCGGAAACCCAAGGAGGGGTCGCTATGAGTCGGGTTTGACTCGACGGCACATAACAACAACAACAACAACAATCTTAACTGATATTGTAGTTCCTTTCATAAAATTCTAAATTTAAAACCTTATTTATATTTCATGTTGATCTGTCTATCTGTATTAATCTATCAATCATCTGTCCATCTATCTCCAAGCCAAAAGGACCCTATTTGTCATGGCAATGAGTATTCTAATATACAAAATAGGCAAATTAGTTGTGTGGCATTCCTTATTGAGTTCTACTATACTGGATATTTCTGAATGAATATGCTACAGCAAACACTACTCAAGGATAAAATCATCACAGTTGTATAAGGGTCATGTGGCAGAGAGTGAGATCTGAGAAACCCAGGATTTTGTAGGAAACTGGATCCCCGTCTAATGCTGTCTTCCAGGTTTGGATACATTTCTAACTCTTTTCACTCCACATTAAACTTCCTTAACTCATACAGTTCAGTATGAGAGGTGGAAATAATATGGCTGGGTTTTGGAATCCGATAGACATATAGGAATTTAATCTGTGTTCCACTTCTATGAGCAAATCGTTTATCCTTCCAAGTGTCATCATTTCTAGGAGTGGAGACACCAACGCAGGGTTACTGTGTGTTCAGTGTCATTATTTGTGCACCCAGCAGACACCCAGATGGTGTCACATTTATTTTAGTGTAATTTAGTCAACAGCTAAAATAAGGGCAGGTTAATGTATAACTAAGTCATTCTGAATTAATGCTACAGTGAATTAAGTTATAGTTGCTTAATTAAGAACATCTTGTGGCATTTTTTTCCTAATTGAAAAATATAGACCTTTACTTTTTTTTCTGAAATGCTTTATTTTTTTTTTCTATGTTGAGTTCTCAGTTTAATTTCTAACCTTTCCAGATGTGTGAGTATACTGCATATGCTAGTCATTCGACTCTTGTTCATACCCCTTTATATTTATTTCTCATATTTTACCACTTCCCCAAGAAAGAGCTCCCTCCTTTTCCCTCTAAATCTAATTTTAACTCATCTTTTCAATTATTTCAGCTTATCTAGATCTGTTTTCTGAGGCTCTGTCCCGTAGTATATTTAAATATCAGTCCTTTATTTATAAAATTTTAATCTAGATGGGTGACAAATTCCTTCACAACTGTGACTGTATTTGTTTGCTGGTTTTCCCCATACCTCTTAGCATAGTGGTGAGCAGGCACATAGATTTGTTAATTGAACTTAATTGGAAAAAAATCTCTTTCCAAGTATCTGAGACAATGACAGGCCATAAATAAACATCTTGGGTTTGGTGGCCATTTGCCTCTTGTTAAACACATGAGTCTCGTGGTGTAGTGCCTAAGGCATTTGACTGCTAACCAGGAGGCTGGCAGTTCAAACCCCCAGCCACTCTATGGAAGGAAGATTGGGCAATCTACTTCTGTAGT
>NW_006921762.1:4773154-4807174 GCF_000298275.1 Orycteropus afer afer
CCACTCCTCGGAAGGAAGGTTGGGCAATCTACTTCTGTAGTGATACTGCCTCGGAAACCCAAGGAGGGGTCGCTATGAGTCGGGGCCGACTCCACGGCACATAACAACAAAACAACAACAGGATACTTTTGTAAGGTCAAACTAGTAAAGCAGGACAAACCAGAGCCTAATCTTGGGCTAAGGGAAGAAGGGGGAAGTAGGTTTTATTTGGAATAGATCTTCATTTGAATAAATGTTTACTGAAGTGAAGATGGGGCAATCTACTTCCGTAGTGATACTGCCTTGGAAACCCAAGGAGGGGTCCTATGAGTTGGAGGATCCAACTCACCGCAGTGAGTTTGGTTTTTTTTTTTTTTGGAAGGTGAGTGATTAAGCAGTGGTAGTTCCATCTAAAATTTGAGGAGGAGACAGAAGAAGGAGCAGATCACAGAAGCAGGAAGGAAACAGTCTAACCTGACTGTGGTCAATTTTAAATTGTGTGCTTGTATATCTGTGCATGACTGTGTACTTCTATATCTGTGAGTGATACAAGTGCAAGAGTTGTAGGAGGAAGACGTCATTCTCCTTTTAAGGTGAGCTCATTATTCATTCCTGCATCATAGCATCTAGTATATAAAGCCACAAAAAACATAATTGTATTAAAAAAAATTTTGTATGACACTTCTCTTCAGAGATAGACTATGGATTAAGGCAAAACAGAATCAAGTTAAATTATGATATTTAAGTGAGAAATATTGTTGCAATGTGATTTCAAGAGAAGATGCCATGGTTACGTACAAAACAGTATGCCTTGGCTTGGGTTCCCACTCCACCATTACCAGGTATTAGTGTTTAAGGCACTACTTAACCTCTATTATTCTTGGTTTCCTCTTTCAGAAATGAGGACAATAGATCTCCAGACTTTTTTTGTTGTTGTTGTTGTTAATTTGAAACATCTTTTTTCTTGTTGTTTTTTAAAAAATATTTTCTTCAAAATACTTTCATTTTCCCTCCTTTCATTTAAATGCACCTCAGATGAATTATCCTGTGGGACATAAAATGATAAAGAATGACCTTTCTTTTCTAGGATTTCATAATTGATTTAAACTTCACAAATCTCTAAGCAGACCAAAACAAACAAACAAACAAACAAAACAAACTGTCATCAAGTCAATTCTGACTTGGATTTCCGAGGTGGTAAATCTTTACGGAAGCAGAAAACACCATCTTCTTTCTGCAGAGTGGCTGGGGGGTTTGAACCTACAACCTTCTGGTTAACAGTCAAATGCCTTAGGAACTGCTTTACCAGTACTCCTTTAAGGGACCAAGCCAAACCAATCTCACTGCTGTCGAGTTGGATCCGACTTACAGCGACCCCTCCTTGGGTTTCTGAGGTGGTATCACTGTGGAAGTAGATTACCCAACCTTCCTTCTAAAGAGTGTCCCGTGGGTTTAAACCACCATCCTTCTGGCTAGCAGTCAAATGCCTTAGGCATTATGGGAGAGATAAATGATCAAATACCTGGTGTGAGCCAAAGTTTTCAGAGTTATTTAATTCTCACAAAAGCAGTATGAAGTGGAAAGTTTTATTTCTCCATTTTATACTTAAGGAAATCAAAACTCAGAGAAGTCAAGGAATGTGCCTAAGGTCACAGAATAGGTCACAGAGAGCTAGGCACGACCAGGCTATGGTAAAGTGGTAAAATGGTAGATACTCCATTTTAACAGATGAATAAACAGGTACAAAGGCAATGATGTCACTGGGGAGGGGCAAGAGGTATGAACTACACTGGGTGATTCTGTCAGAAGGAGTGACACCAAAATGACTGTCGATAAAACATTTTGTGCAGTGTACAGCAAAAATTTATTACTTTTCCTAAAAACATTCCTGTAGTTACAACAGCAAAAACATTTCTTGTAAGCCCAGCTCACATGTATCAGTATATCTCCAAGGCTAAAACTCTGTGCTGTTTACCTTTTGAAACTTCTAATGCACTTTGGTCAGAGCTGTCCTTCACAAAGACAGTTCAAATCACTTGGTGTCATCTGCACACGCTACAAACACATACTGTTGTTTTTGTTGCTTCTGGTATTTTTATAGTTGATGATTTTGTCCAATTTTCTGGCGTCTTAGCTACAATATTATGGTAAGCAGTATTTGTGAACTTATACAAATAACTTTTTTGAGAATGAAGTAGTAGTAATTAAAGGAAAAGAAGAAAAAAAAATTAAAAAGCCTTCTCTGTTACTAATAATATTGTGACTAATAATGTTGTAATTCATTGTGGAGTGATTTTACAAAACAATTTTGCTGCCAGTATCTGTATAATAAGAAATGTTACATTTACAACTACATTGACTCACATACTATTATTTGATTAAAATTGTTAAGAAGTACTACTAAACATTCTGTATGGTCTGGTACGGGAGTAGGTCCATGGGGGAGTGCCAGTCTATGTTACTACACTGAGTGACACCAACCCTAGTGACTCTACTGTATAGAGAACCAGGAGGACTTCCTCAATTTTGCAGTGAATCAGCATTTTGGGTGCCAGGAAGAAATTCTAAGTTTTTTAATAACAGAATGTAAGCTCAGGCCTGGGGCAGGGTGCCGGAAAATATCCTTTTGCTTGATGACTTTATTTCTATTTGATACCAGCTTTGAATTTTCAAGTTTTTAAAGTTGTGAGATATGAGAAAATTGAGCTCATTGTGTTTGTAAATGTTTATTATATCCTAGTAATATTCTTGGGAGCTCTGATAGCGTAGTGCCTAAGGTACTTGACTGCTAATCAGAAAGCTGGCGGTTCAAACCCACCAGCCACCCCTCAGAAGGAAGATGGGGCAATCTACTTCCGTAGTGATACTGCCTCGGAAACCCAAGGAGGGGTCGCTATGAGTCGGGTCCGACTCGATGGCACATAACAACAACAGTAATATTCTTGATCTTTTCTAGAGAAAATCTTAGAGTGAACACATTTTATATCCTAGAAATTGATGAAGCTCTTTATTTTTTCCAAACTGTGTTCTTGTATCTCCAGCCCTAAAACCCTTTACTGTACATATACATTATATCTGGAGTATGCTGTGACTAATACTGAGCTTTATTTCTTTTTATAAAAGTAATTTGCTTATCTAGAAAAGCGTTTGGAATGCTGCACAGCACTGAGAGTGTTGAGCTCCACTGTACTTCCTCTGGCTTCAGGATAGAGGCTGTCTTACGTATTTATATTTTCCCTCTGCCAACTTCCTTAATGTTGGTTCTCTTATCCTGTGCCTTTTCATTGGCTTTTAGCCTTCCTTTCCTTTCTGTTTCTTCCATTTGGCCAGGCTCCAAATGAGAGTCAGCGCTTAGCCTAGATGTATCATTTTCCAACACACTGTGAAAAGGAAAACTCCACCTTCCTACACCCACTACTAATTACCATAATGCTACAAAACATGACTTGTTACATCTTTCACCCGCCACTTGTGAATATCTGCTTTCCACAACTCTCATTCCTCCAGAAAATGAGCTTCAGCCACTTGGAGAATATGCCTTCAAACCATTCAAATCCTCAAGGGGCACAGAGATCATCCTGGAAGTTATGCCTTGTCTGCTCAACAGTTACCTTCATATTACTTTGCCTCTTCATTATACTAATTTTTGTTTTTCTCCCACTCAAGGTAAGGAGGCAACAGTACATGAGGTTGCTATTTATTATAATTCATCTTTTTTCTTTTGTTATTCTAGCTGTTATCACTGCCACTCAATACTGCTATAGCTGGTTGGAAGGAAAAGACATGTCAGCACAAATAATGTAAATATGATTCCAATTTTGTCATGACATATGGATTTTGAGGTTTATCTAACTGTTCTGAGAGGGCATGTATCAGAAAGAGCTACAAGTTAGTTGTAGAGCTGAGTTAGAGGAAATGACTTGATTCAATCAGTCAATTGGCAAATGCCTGTAGACTATTTTCTCCTTTCCTGGAACTCTGCTAAACACTTTTGATGGAATGAGAAAGTACCAAATCTGATCCTTTCTCTCATGGGATGGAATGCAAGCTCATAGTACTATGAGGGAAAAGACATAAAAAAAAGATAATAATAGAAGATAGAACAAAGCAAGTGATGGGTGGTTAGTGTATCATTTAAGGGGAAAAGAGCAACTAAACTTGGAAAGAGAAGATCTAGATTCTGGTTCTAGGTCTTCCAATAACCAGTTTATGATTTTGAGAAAATAATTTAATTTTTTCTGGTTGCACATTTCTTCATCTGAAAAAATGATGAGGAGGAATTATTTGTTTAACATAATGTCCCTTTCAGCTATAAAATACAGTGATCAATAATTTTTCTATGGGTAATACAGATCATAATTGATTTAGGAGTAAAAAAGAGGGGGTAATGACTTTGGAGGAGTAATCAGAGAAGGCTTCATGGAGGAAGAAGGAAGCACATTTCTATTTGGGAAGCCCCTAATGTTTATCAGGAATTTCCCATTGAGCTCTAGTCCAACTTTGGGCCTAGAGAAAGGGGTGGTATATTCGGAATGGAGCTAGTTAGATGCTTATTAGAAACTTTTCTTACTGTTGACTGCATAGTACTGGCAATAGGAAGGTATGAAATGTTTAATTTAGGATTTAGCCCATTTCTGGGCACATTTGAAAAAAGGGTGATTCTTGCCCATTTAGGAAAGGGGTGTGGTATGAAATCAGTGATTGTGGAGACCAGTGACTATTTAAAAGCTATGGTCCTACCACTTGAGACATTTGAAAGCAGTTGAGAAAAGATGCAAGAGCAAACAGTATACTCTAGATGCTGTTATTAATTTAGTTATGTCAAATGCGGCTTTAGCTACAGTAGCCCATTAATTTGTATATCACGAAGTATAAAAAAAGTGTGCAACAGAGTCACTTCTAACCACACCTCTGTCTTCTCAAGGAATTTATCAAACTAAAGGTCTTGATTCTTGTTCTAGGTCTTCCAATAACCAGTTGTATGAATTTGAGAAAGTCATTTAATTTTTCTGGTGGCAAGTTTCTTCATATGAAAAAAGGGAGTAGGGAAAGAGATTTATTTTTCATAATGTCTATTCCAGCAATAAAATACAGTGATCAATAATTTATCTAAGGGTAATACAGAGCATAAATGAAGTAGAGCATTGAGGTTTTGATTAGAAGGAAAAGAATTGTGAGAGATTCTAAGTATTTAGATTTGTGAAAAGGGAAAGGCTGATAATAGCAATATCTTAAAGCTGGAGGTGCTTTTTCCCCTCCAAAAATTACGTCATAATTTGTTGACCTTGAAGAACATAGACTATAGTTCTCATCAGTTCTGTCATTTGACTCAGAAACCAATTCATAGAGAAGGAAAATGCCTTTTTCAAGGGCACGCTGTATCTCCTGGATAGGAAGAAAGGAAGTCTAATAAAGCCAGAGGCAACTAGGATGCCTCTTGCCAGAACTGAATTTAATTCATCACAAAGCTCAAAAGAGCTCTGATCCTGGCTTCCTTCTCCTAGAGAATGTGCAACTTCTCACATTGAAAGACGAAAGGTTCTGCCTCTACAGACATAGTTTGTTTCAAATTTGGGGGAATTATAAAGTTTCAGGGTATTGTTCTGATAGGATGCCCTGGAGGCTGTAGTTCCTGTGGGAAAAGCCAGTGGCCTGACTGACCACACAATGAAATTAGTTTATTCATTCTACATCTCACTTGCCTGTGCTTCCTTTTCCCTGCTGGCCACAAGGAAGTATCTTTGGGAAAGACTATTGAGCAGTCTGCAAGTGGCAAGGCATTATGAGGTGCCTAGTCACAATACCCATGAACCTTGGGGTTTTATATCATGTTGGTCTCCACTCTAGTTTTTCTATATACTTTCTAGATTCTCTAGGCACTAAAAAAAAGTGTAAGACAAGAAAACTGGCTTCCTTCTAGACCAACAGATAAATTTTTCTTGGGACAATTTCCTTTTTCCTTCTTTCAGAAGACATTCAACTGAAGGGATAGATTTGAAGCCTAAGAAGTTTGGTTCATTTCTCAGTGAAAATGCCCTCACAAAACTTGTCTTCAATGAAATGAATGATACTTCCAAAGGGGAGAGTTGTAGTTTAACTTTAAAGCAGAGTAGATTCTACTTCAAAAGGATGATTTGATTTGGTTTGGTTCGAAGAAAGAATTATTAAATGTAGGCTTCTTTCAGCCCAATTATGTGAATTTTGGCTTAAATCAAATGAGATTACAAAAGCAACTGATCCCTCTAAGCAAAAATGAACTAAATTAAAACTAGACTGGAAGCCATCTTTCATATATACATATTTTAAAGAAGGCAATATTTATTCCTTCTATACATCACAAGAATTATACATAAAAATTCCCCCTTAGAGTGGTTAGGGTTGAGTTTCTTTAGTCAGACAGGCTGAGTTTGGATCTTAGTCTTGTGTTTCATCAGCTATATGACCTTAGGCAAATTACTTATATCCCTCTCATTCTCATTTCCTGCAAAAGTGTATGGTAATTCTTATACAGTTGCTCTAAGGACTGATGAAAGAGTACAGTGCCTGGTACATATTAGGCTCTCAATAGATGGTAGTGATTAATATTTGTACCATTATTAATGACATTACATTGAAGATAAATTAAAAAGATCTTTTTAAAATATGAATATTCTTTGCTTATTTGCTTCACTTCCTCAACCAGAGACCTATGTCTCACTGCCAAATTGATGATTTTCATTTGTGGCAATAATTAGAGATTAGCACAGTGGTGATTTTTGAAGCCCTAAATAAACTTCAATGCAGCCCAAAGTATAGCATCTGGAATTTCTGGCTCTGGCCAATAGTCTGTATTTGCCGTCCTTAAGTTTCTCTCCACACACTCATTATACATGACAACAGATGTCACAGATACTATCTGTGGTGTGTAATTTGACATCATTTATACTTAGATTGTTCTCTAATTGCTTCATATGTTTAATCATGCCTTTCTAGGAGGAGTATAAACTTCTTGAGAGGCAAAAAACAGACATTATGTTTGTTTCTCTCACAATGCTAATATAATGCCAGAAATCTACAGGCTCATTCATCAGCATTATCAAAGCAGACCATGATCAGATACCTGGGCAAAGCACTTCACAAGAATTATCTCATTTAAGCTACACAACAATGTCCGTGAGATACCTACTATCCCCCTCACCCCATTTTATAGATGAGAAAACTGAGAATAAGGAGTCTCTGTTACATGCCTACCATGAAGTGAATTAAATTGAGTTTCAACATCTCTTCTAAGAAATGCCAAAATGAAGATGAAATAACTTTAAGAGCAACAATTGCAAGGGAATAGTAGCTTCCAAATGTTTTTGATTGAGTCTCTCAATCAATAAAGTTCAATTCCCAATACTTGCACACTCATTTTTTATGTTATATTTAAGTGCTAATAATATATATACAAAAAAAGGTTTTAAAATAGAAATTTATAAGGATCAGCTAAATGATATGCCTAACGTAGTTTACTTAAAGTGAAAGATCATTTTGATATTAAAACCAAAAATCAAACTCATTGCCATCAAGTCAATTCTGACTCATAGTGACCCCCTGTTGGGTTTGAAGGCTGTAAATCTTCACGGAAGCAGACTGCCCATCCTTCTTCCATGGAGAAGCTGGTGGGTTTGTACCTCTGACCTTTTGGTTAGCAGCCAAATGCCTTAACCACTATAGCACCAGAGCTCCTTATTTTGATTATTACTAAATTACTATTATACTTTATATAATATATTAATATATATTCTTTATAAAATATATGAATATTTTAATAGAAAATCTGGTAAATATGTTTCTTTTACTTTTTTACTCTTAGTATATAACACTTTGTGATATAGCAGTTTGAAGGTCATGTTCCAAGTTAATTTTTCTTGAATCATGATTTTACTGATTTTCATAATTGAAAATTTTACTTCATAACAGTTTAGAGATAAAGATGGAAGATTTCATGTTTGAGTGTGCTTACCATATCATGACACTCAATTTTCAATCTTTCATTCAATGATGCAAAGCTGCTATTATTATTAATATTAAAATAACATTGACCCTCATTCTATTCATGCTTTTTCTTCCTTTCTTACATAACTTAAATTCCATGGACTATGATTATCATCCCTTCTTTGCATAAACCCACTTGCTTGCTTCTCTCTCTCTTCATCATGCTGTACTGTCAATACCTCAAACCTGGAAAAACTCCAACCCTGATTAAATCCTGTGTGTTTCACATCTGAATCTAGCTGAAGAAAAAACAAATGATTTTGCTGAGAGGTCTTACTTTCAATTTATGGCCACCATCTTCAGTGTTGCTAGGCAAACAACCTACATTTCTCTAGTCTATTCACTCTCCCACTCCTCTACTAGTCTATTATGAAATACAGTCTTCTTTTTACAAATCCAGTATCTCTTTCCCCATTCTCACTCCCAGCTGATGTTTTTGGCCTGAGACAACAGATGTTTTTGTGAGAAAACAGAAGCAGACAGGAAAAGAAATTCCAAAGCTCCCCATTATATCTACTACTCATTTCCATTTTTGTCCATATACAGTGCCTTTCAAGCTCTGATGGCCCAGTGGTTAAGTACTCAGCGGATAATCAAAAGGCCAGTGATTCAAACTTCCCAGCCACTCTGTGGTAGAAAGATATAGTAGTCTGCTTCCACAAAGATGACAGCCTTAGAAACCCAATGGGGCAGTTCTACCCTGTTCTATAGTGTCACTATGAGTTAGAATTGACTGGATGGCAACAGGTTTTTATACTGCATTTCCTTGTTGTTATAATGAATGAATTGTCCATGCAATTCATTAGCAGTCAAATGCCTTAGGCACTATGCCACCAGAGCTCCCTCCCCCAGAAACTACTCTTGTCAATAATCTCAATAATTACCATGTTGCTAAATCCATCAGTTAATTCTCTGTCCTTATTTTACTGGACTCATCAGCAGAATTTGACACAGCTGGTCACTTCACTCCACTCTAAATACGTTCTTCTCTTGGATTCCAAACACCTGGTTTTCATTCTGACTCACTGGCTGTTCCTTCTTAGTCTCCTTTTCTGGCTTTTCTCATCTCCCCAATCTCTAAACACTGTAATATCCCAGTACCTCCACTCCTCTCTGTCTACTCTCACTGACTCGATGATCTTATGAGTATCATATCGTAAAGCATCGCAAATAAACTAAAGATTACCAAATTTATATCTTCAGAGCTCCTTAAATTCAAGCCCATTCATCCAACTGCCTACTCAACACCTCTGCGTAGATATCTAATAAACATCACAAACTTAACATGTCCAAAAACTAACTCAGGAACCCATGTTTGTTTCTTCTCTCCAGTTTACTCATTCCACAAAGTAGCTCCATAGGAGAAAGACCTGGTGAACGGCTTCCATAAAGATTACAGCCTAGGGAACCTTATGGAGAAGTTCTGCTCTGTCACACGGGGTTACTATGAGTCAGAATTGATTCAACGGCACCCAACGGCAAGAACAACTCCTCTCAGATCCTGCCTATTTTAGCAAATAGCAATTTTATTTTTCCAATTTCTTCAGCCAAAAAAATCTAGATATTATCTTTGTGTCTTCTCATTCATTCTCTTACCCCATAGCCATGTTAGAAACTCTTGTTGGCTCTGTTTTCTAGTAACTTATCATCATCTCCACTACTAACATCTTGGTCAGAGGTACCATGCTCTCTTGCCCAGATTACTGCAGTAATATCTTAGTTTCTCTCTTGCTTTTGCTCTTGCCTGCCTTTAATTTATTGTCCCAGTGTAGCACTCAGAGAACACTCTAAAAGAAGAATGTGCAACATCTCTTGAGTATCTTGCCATAAGAAAATCAATGAACCCTGTGTGGTACAAAAAAAAAAAAAAAATTGTGGTTACACTCTATCCTCTAAACTCTAAAATGTTTTAGAGTTTTTGCCATTTAAATATTTGTATTTATAAACTTAACCACACTGATGGCATCCTGCAACATATAAACTGTGGTATGTGAAAACAGATTAAGTGAAGTCTCCTAAGGGTATTTCAATTACTGTATATGACACATAATTATCTGAATATTCAGTAAGGTTAGCTGTATCAACCTGAATTGTAAGTATTTGTATAGCTTAATTTTCTTTACTTAAAATAAACATAAATAGAAGTTCATTTTCTTCCCACATGTGAATGTATCACTTTGTGCAGTCCTCAGGGTATGGATACTACAGTTTATAAAAAAAAACTACTATAGCCCAGGAGCAGGATGGTCTAAGACCAAACAGTTATCTTGTGGATAGAGGTTAGGTGGATGGAATGAATCCCCAATTTTTGCCTAAAAGACCCAAGGAAGCTACGTAATGAAAGGGAAAGGATAGAGCCAACCATTTGTAAAGAGAGGCTGAGAGATATAGAAGAGTTGGGAGGCAGTGTTCTTATATAGCTACTGAAGAGTCATTCGATTCAGGAATCTGAAGCTGTAAATAAATTAGTCAACAAAGTACTGACACTTGTATCATCCTGACCAATTTCTCTTTTTCTTTCCTAGCAGATTGCCAAGGAACCTTGCATAGCTAAGTTTGGTGAGTAAATTTTCTTGCATACTTCCCGTTTATTTTTCTTGGTTTATGATGCAAGGAAGAAGGTTCCAGGGCTGTCAAGAAAGCCTGAATTCTCTTTTTCCCATTCTTCAGCTAATATTTATAATTGCCTGTCCTGTGCCAGGCAGTATTCTCAGAGTTGGAGTTAGAGAGGTGAACAAGACAGACAAGCCCATAACCTGATGAAGTTCACATTCAAGGTCTCTTCTCTGGGAAGGAATATGCATAATTCTGATAGGCCTGGGGCTCTGAGATCCAGGAATCTACTTTTAATCCTGTATTTTAATAAATACAGTAAGTCTCAAATTTCTATAACCTTTCTAACAAGCTCTCACATATCTTGCATTGCTAATGTCAAGGAGAGTAGGTGTGGTCATGCTGTTATTGTTTCTAAATTTATAGGAAATGATAATGAGAGTTAAGGGAATGACTACTCTCTCTCATTCTTTCTCTTCTTCTCTTCTGACTTACTTTCTCTTATTGCCATCTTGTATTTGCATAGAAAGGAGCTCTGGTAGCGTAGTGCCTAAGGCATTAGAATGCTAACCAGAAGGCTGGTGGTTCAAACCCACCAGCCACTCCTCGGAAGGAAGGTTGGGCAATCTCCTTCCGTAATGATACTGCTTCGGAAATCCAAGAAGGGGTCGCTATGAGTTGGATCCAACTCGATAGCACATAACAACAACATTTGAATAGAAACCTCACTAAAGTTTACAAGTACTGTGAGCCTTAGAGCATTCCTTAGCACACACATAAATCCTCAAATAAATAAATTTTACATTGTTTATAGGTTTCAAACTAAACACATCATTTCCCAACTGGAGCAGAAAGTTTCTAAAGTTAACCCTGCAGCTTCTCTGTATCCCACACACCTCAAAATTGTCAGGCTTCCTTGTGTTGTGGGAATTAGGGCATTTCTTTTTATTTGATTCTTCTTTTGTATGTGTGTGTCTTTTGTGTGTGTGTGTGTTTTAGTCACTGGAATGGAACTCATCATATGTTTGAAATTTCCTCTTGATGTGGTAAAAACTGAGCAACGCAAGTAATGCTAAGGTGATTTCTAAGTGGGAGAACCAATGACATTTCTTCCCAGTGACTTGCCTTTTGCCTATAACGTATCATGTAGGAAGGTATTTCCGGGGCTCACTGGACACATCTGGAAATGTTGCCTCTTTTTCTAGAGATCAATTGACCAGAGATGCAGTGCTACCTAAAAACCTACTTTTCCATTTCAACCCCATTTCCTCAGCTCCACAAGCAAGAGCTATCCTAGGTTTTGCAACTTCTCTGAAACTAGGAGTAGACACTTAAGACATTAAAATTATGGTTGGAGAGGACCAGGATAGGTGAGATTAAGAAAGCACCGATAAGTGGGAAAGATCTTGCTATAATTGGGAAGAGAATGAAATCGCGAAATAACTATACTTTCCATTTTCTTTCCTCCCTTGTAAATTCCTTATAGGACCATTACCCTCAGAATGGCAAACAACATCTTCTGAGCCTCTTTGTGTGGAGGTGGATGATATATCTGTTTGGAAGCTGAAAATACTTCGGAGTGGCTTGTATGTAATTTATAGCCAAGTGGCACCCAACACAACCTACAAAGAACTAGCTCCTTTTGAAGTGCAGCTACGTAAAAACAATGTCACCATACAAACTGTCACAGACAACTCTAAAACTCAAAATGTGGGAGGAACTTATGAATTGCATGCTGGCGATACAATAGGCTTGAGATTCAACCATGAATATCAGGTTCTAAAAAATAATACCTACTGGGGGATCTTATTGCTAGCAAATCCCCAATTCATCTTTTAGTAACTTGATTTGGTCTTCTTATCCTCCTCAGCACATGGAAGGATGCCAAAGGGTGGGGTGGGAAGGGAAGTTTCAATGCCGATGGTTTGGTCCGGGTACACAAATCAACACAAACAGACCTTCTCTACGTGGTGCATTTTCATTGCTCAGGTTTTCTGAAAGAGACCTAGAGGAAGGGCCAAAAACATTAGGTTACCCCTGACATCAGATCCAAAGACACTTCACTAATCCATGATAAAATGAATGCTAGAATATAAGTGACTAGAAGACTAAATATGAGTGACTAGAAGGCAGAAGCTCCTCAAAGAGGCTTTGTCTAATTCTTGAATCCCTGGTTGAAAAAAATGAAGACCTATTCCCATGGGAGGAGCTCTGGTGGCACTGTGATTAAAGCATTGGGCTGCTAACCAAAAGGTCGGAAGTTCGAACCCCCCAGCTGATCTGAAGGAGAAAGATGAGGCAGTCTGCTTCCGTAAACATTTACAAACTTGGAAACCTTATGGGACAGTTCTATTCTGTCCTATAGAGTCAGAATCAACTTGAGGACAATGTGTTTGGTTTGGTTTTATTTCCATGGGAGACTTGTCTAGAATGCAAAAAAAAAACCCATGTTCCAGGTTAGTAGCTTTGTTTTATTCTCATGTTCTTAGGCTGCCTCACTTCCTTTTCTCCCATATTCCCATCTTCTGAGATCTTCCTCATAAAAAGTGGTCAGACTGCTAGTGTGGTCACAGACATGCCATCAACACCCTTCTTTAGATGTGGTGATGTTAGAGGGTAGAGAACACTTCACAGAACTATTAGGATAGAGGTACAGGTGGTGTGGAATGGAATGCACTTTATCTGGGAATTTCCCTTGCTTTCATCATACTCAGGATTCAGGGTGCTTTATGAAACCAATTAGGGTGAAGGGGTCATTCTGAACCTTCATTTGGGCTTCATGAAAATCTGTATGTGTCTAAACATTGCCATTGGTAAAGAAAGAGTGATTGGTAAGAGTCATTAGGTTTAACCCCAGAAATTGGTGTTACCAATATGACATTATGTCATGTAATGATTTCATATTTTTAACTGTCTCTGCACAGTTTGAAAAATGCTTTCATGACAGTTCTGTGATGTCAGCAGGACAAATATTTTGGGCAAAGTTTTACCATTAAGAATTTGGAGGCACATGGAGCATAAGTAATTTACCTCAACTCAGATCTAGTGATTAACAGAGCTGAGCACTCTCCACTGTATCGGCTTCAGAACTGGCATTTTTGCTATTAAGTTATACATCTACAAAGTTTAGCAGATTCAATTTTCAGGAGGCATATTCCTCTTCAGCCTCAGGTGGCCGGAGAGAGACCACACAGATCTTTCCTTTTTAAGTAAACTTCTTTCTTTTCCTTCCTGGAGCAGGGAGCTCTAGGGTGCTGCTCAGGGCTTACTCAACCAAATCCCCTTTCCCATCTTGAAAAGCTTGTCTCAGTCAAATATGTTAACGTCTAAAATTAGTCAACAGCACTTGATTCAGTGAAAACCTGCTAAAGTTTTGGACTCTGTTACATTAGCTGTTTATGAGCTCATATTACAAGGTATATGATTATGTTAAACCAGTTTAAAATATCTGTAGGTATTTGTGAAAACCTGTATTATGTTAATTAATATTATCACATATAAAGCTAATTTAAAAATATTTGTATTGTGTGCAACAAAAATTGTTCTGGAGCAAGTTCATGGTCTGAGACCAAGCTGTTTCTTAGTAATTTTTGTTTGTTTGTTTGTTTTGGGTTTTTTGTTTTTTTAAAACATATGCGGGGAGCAGAGGGCAAAAGAGTTTGATACTTTTTGTTTCTCTTACATTTGCCTGTTTTCTCAGGAAATTAAAATTGTGTCACTTGTATATTTATAGAATCTCAGTGTATTGATAATATTGATGCTATAAGCATCAATGTGCTGGACCCTGTGAGAACTAGGTCATGAAAGCTGATTGTTAAATTTTCAAGAATTTTGCAATTCAATTAAGTACTGGTCATGATGGGAGTATTTATATCATGGAAATTGGTAAACACTATAAATCAGGGCTTCTCTGTTTGAAGAGCCAGTTCGGCAGCCCACCACTGTTTGTAAAATTCACCTTCTTAATGACCTTTGACTCCTCTTTGTCCTGCCTCATCCCTAGGAAAATCAAGGCAGGCTAAGGGAGACTTAGCCTTAACATTACATTCTCCTGGTGGTGTAACTTCTGCCTGTTTTTAAGGTATGCTCTGTTTGCTTGTTTCTCCAAGAAGTTGTCTACATTTTAAACCTATAATAAAATATATGTTGATAAATGCACTGTTACTGATTTATTTCTGGGTTATTAGACTAGAGTCAATGATCTGTAGAACACAAAAGCGTATCAGGGAAGTCCTTGCCCACATGATACCTTTCTTGGCAACAATTAGGCAAAATTGAGAGCTAACTGTGATAGCTTTTGGTCACAGCTGCCCATTTCTGACGGATTAGTCAGACAATTTCACTATCTGATTTCCAGCCACTTCTCCAACTCCACCCCACCACACCCTTCACCATCACATCCATCACCAACACTTCTCACACTGTTGTGCCCAGGTTATGAAGGAGTTGTTCGGCGTGAGGAATTTGCCAATACACAACAATGCAAAAGCAATAGGAAAGTTTATTAGCTAACTTAAGTTAGGGTTCTTGCTTTCACCAAATCAGTGGCTTGAGCAAAAGACCTCGTGCTCTTACATTAAAACAAATTTATAGAAGACTATGGGGTGGAGTAGATAATTTGGTTTTTAGGATAGGGGTTTGGGAATTTGGAAGCGGGTTGGAATCTCCCGGTTTCAAAGGTGAGTGAGAGATTTTTCAGGGCGGGGCGGATCTCTTTGATATGTGCATACTCCCTGGATCCAGGAGGTAAGAGCCTTGGAGTCTTCACAAGTGGGTGAGAGGCTTTTTGGAGCCATGCAGATTTCTGATAAAAGGCTCTGAGGCATGGGACGTTTTAATCTCTATACTACAGGCATTAGGGCTCAGCATGGGATGTGTCAATCTCCATACTAAAGGCTTCTGGTTAAAAGATCTACCTGGAGGTATTAGGGCTCAGCATGGGCTGTGTCAATCTCCATACTAAAGGCTTCTGGTTAAAAGATCTTTCAGGCCCCACAACACAAATTTTTCTTTACCTTCCATTTTGCTCCATCAAAGCTGACAAGATTGTTATAGCACTGTGGGTTAAATCTCTGCTCTGGAAATGGTAGTTAATTGATAAGAGACACAGTCCTGTTTGTTCAATGGAGAAGACTAACTCTTGAAGTGAAGTGTATCTGTACATCTGGGAGATGAAATCCCTGCCTTTGTGTTCTGTCCTTATGAGGCAATTTCATTGGGGAGCATTTCATATTAGAAAAAAGAAGAAAAATCCCTGATTGACTGATGAGTTTGAGGATTACCTTCAACTAGAAGCTATCCATGATGTCTGGACACATATAAGAGCTCGTGTGGTGTAGTGGTTAAGAGAACAATGAGGAAGTCTGCTTCTTTAAAGATTTACAGCCTTGGAAACCCTATAGAATGGTTCTACTCTGTCCTATAGGGTAGCTATGAGTTGGAATCGACTCAATGTTTTTTTCCCCAACATAAATAGAACAGCATCCCAGAGCCTTTTTTTGTAGTTTTCTTGACCCATAAGGATGCCGCTCTATTCTGGGGGGTCACTGGGGACTCTGGCAGAGTCAGTCCACTGGCTATGACTCTTCTATGAGGCCCACATCAATCCACAGTAAACTTGTACATGACTCGCCCCTGCAATCTCAGGGAGTGAAAACCCATCTCACAGGAGCAAATTTCTCCTGTCTCTACTTCCAAGAAGTTGGCCCTGTTCTTCATGCCTGACTTCCTGGGTGGGGTCAGACTGCAGCTCACAATAGCTGACTAGAACACTACAGTTCTAGTGTTCTCTGGTTAGAGGAAGTCCTTGCCCACATGATACCTTTCAGGTATCGTGGTTACTTATCAGGGAAGTCCTTACTAAAGTCCTTCTTCTCAGGTTAGAATCAGACACCAATTCTCTGTACCTCCCAATTACAAAAAGTTCTTAAGTGGTGCAAATTTGCACCTAATTACTAACTGGTTGGTGGCTCAAATTCACCCAGCAGTGCAACAGAAGAAAGGCCTGGTGATCTAGTTCTGTAAGAGTGCAGCTATTGAAACCCTATGGAGAACTGTTCTACACTGAAACATGTGAGGTTGCCATGAGTCAGAATTGATCCCATGATAATGGAGTCTGAGAGGTTCCCTTGAAGCCCCCTTACCAGGCTTGAGTTAGAAAGTTTGAGTCCTTCCTATCCGTACTGCAAGGGGAGTGGGTGTGGACTCATAGTATAGTCACAGCTCTCTTTATAACACAAAAATGCCCAAACCAACATCACAGGACAGATAAAATAAGGACTAAATAATAATTACAAAGAAAAGAAAAACAGAGGGTGAGGAAAATTATGGCTCAGAAAATCATTGTAAGGATATTATTACAAATGAACATAAAACATAGCTTGTAACTTTTTGATAGTCAAAGAATATTAGAGAAGCATGAAAGAAATAAAGAAGTGTTACTTAATTAGAATAAAGCATACCATTGCTTTTAGAGGAAGGAGCTTTACCTAGGGCTGATGTTGAAGTTTACTCTGTCCCCTAGTCCACATTCATTGATCTAGACAGCAGCTTTTCCCCCCAAAATTCAGACTCTTTAATTCATGTTATTTGAACCTATGGGTTTCTGACAGCAGTTGACAAATTTAAGGGGTTCAAAATAGGTTAGTTGAACTACCACTCCAAAGCCATACAGTAGTATAGGTAAATCCCATTTTATTGGTTGGAAAAGTGGACTGGGGAGTTTACATGATCCGCCTAAAAGAACCTAGGAAGTGTTTGACAAGAGAAAAATAAAAATGTAGTGAACAGAGTCCATTAGATTCCTCATCACTTCAATAGTATAATCGGAGTGCAAAGCTCTGATTTTACCATCCAGGGTTATTATTCCTTCCTGTCTTTGGTGTAGTCCAGAGATACCAAAGGGGTGGCATAAACCCAGGACAATGCTATGCACAAAAAGCCTGAGTTGGACTGAAGTGAACTGATGGGTTTTTGTTTATTAAAATGGAAGACACAGAGAGCTTCTTTATCTCCCCTCCCGGCTCTTAGGTTGTCCTTCTTGGCCTCCAGCCTTTGAAGGGAATCTGATGACCCAGAGTCCAGGGTCTGACACAGTCTCTGGTTCATAATCTTTATTATTTGTTGCTGTTGTTAGGTGCTCAAGTCATCTTGGACTCTCATGACCCTATGTACAGTAGAACGAAACACTGCCTAGTCCTGCACAATCCTCACAATCTTTGCTATACTTGACCCCATTGTTGAAGCCCCTATGGCAAAATCCATCTTGTTGAGGAGCTTCACCTTTTTTGCTGGCCCTCTACTTTACCAAGCATGATATCCTCCTCCAGGGACTAGTCTGTTCTGACAGCAAGACCAAAGTAGGTGAGATGAAGTCTGGCCATTGGCCATTCTCACTTCTAAGGAGCATTCCAACTGCACTTCTTGCATGACATATTTGCTGGTTCTTCTGGCAGTCCACGGTATTTCCAGTATTCTTCACCAACACCACAATTCAAAGGCACCAAATTATAAACTTACCTGAAGGCTGCTGTGACTTTAACACTATATAGTTTACTCTGGATAAAATAATCCAGTGGGCAGAACCTTCAGAACATTTTCCTTACTGTCTCCCATCCCATTACCTATTGTTTTCAAGTGCTTTCCTCTCTCCCAATTCAAATTTGTCCTGAGGAACATTGTTAATGGCAATTAAGGAAAGGAACCCTATATTGCACTAGGGAAAGTAGCCAATAAGTTACCATGTCCTGCATTACATAAAAGATGACAAAATCCTATTTGTTTGAGCTTTGGCTGGGCAGATGCACTAAGAAGCCTTAGTTTCCTAAGGTAAAACAATTATTTTCAATGCTCAAAGACAGAGTTTTTCAAAGTGAATTCCGTGGACTTTGCATCAGATTCACCTGCAATACTTGATAAAAGTGGTGATTCCTAGGCCCTATCCACAATCCTTTGCATATACACTTGTAGGAGTAGGCCTAGGAACAAAATTTTTCTATCAAGTTTTGATCTCCAGTTTATTCTTACAGTTTAAGAAGAACTGCTTTATGGTATACAACTCTGAATTTCAGTTGAACATTCCTCCAGGTAGTCAAAAAGAGCCAAAGCTTCTAAACAAAACAAAACACACAAAATCCACACTTGATTCTACCATGAGATTTCTCATAACTCATTTCTTACCACAAAAACAAATAACCCTCTCTCCTCTATTTGAGTCAGAGTAAAGATCAGGTCCTTCAGTTTTTACAACTTAATGGCAACTTTGCCACTTGAATATCGCCCATCTCAGGCCTATGAGCCTTACCACAATCAACATCAAATTATCTAATTGTATACTCTCAGCTCTCAAATATTTATCTCTAGCCCAAGTTGCTTTCTTTTACTTCAGAATTGTAAATCAAACTGCTTATACAATTTCACTTGGAGATATAATGGACACCTCAAGCCCAACATGTCCAAAACAGATCTAATGTTTTTCAAAACCACCTTTTATTGAAGCTGTCTCCATCTCAGTTGAATTGCTGGAGCAAAAAACCTCTGAGTCAAGAAGTTGTCTTTGATGCCTGTCTTTTTTATACAGCACTTAATGTATAATGCTGTGAAAAACAAACTAATTCTGTCTCTGAATATGGTCTGGGGTCTCTCCTAAAGGGAGTAGACTTTCCCACTGTCAATCATTCTGAAATAGAAAAGATTCTGGGCCAGGTAATGAAGGCTTGGAAGGTGGGCCTGGTTAGAGTGAGACAGAAATCCTTTATCTCTCTGGTACTTGAGGACACTTCCAAATATTGAGGAAAAGTTTGTCTTTACCACAAGGCAGGAATATAGCCACAAAGCTGGACAGGAGAGACTTTGAAAAGGACCCCATTTGGACAGTCCAAGGTCCGTGAATAGGTATTAGAGCATTCCAGTTGCTAAATACTACTTTCCCAGACTAGTACCTTTATGATGTGTAGGAGCCATTCAAAAGCCATAGGATATTGGAGCAGGAAAGGAAGAACAGGATCCAGAAATTAGAAAAGGAATGGACTGCAGCCCAAGTCACCATGAAATATTACTTCATTTTCCATGAGACTAGAAGAAAAGGATGGTGCCTGGGTCTTATTACTGAACATTTTGATCAAGGTGGATCTTGATCAAAAGGAGGAAAATCTTGGAACAAAATTTCAAATTCATATGGAAATTAGACTTACTGGATCCATAGAGACTGAGAGAATCCTTGAATCTATTGCTGAGAAATAATCTTTAAACCTTGAGCCAAAACTATTCCATGAAGCCTATTTTAAGCTAAACGATAGTCTAGCTTAATTAACAAAATATTTTTTTATTGAGCTTTGGGCTCTTATAAAGTATCTATATGAGGTCAAATTGACAACAATTCATCTCAAGCACAGATGAAAACAGAGGCAGAGAGTCTAAATTAATGGTAATAAAACAACATGGGTGAGGCTAGTGAGAATAGTGGCACAATGTAAAGTATTTAACCAATGTCATTGAATTGTACATTTAAAAATTGTGAATAAATTAATGTTTGGTTGCATATACTAAAACCTGTGAAAGCTGGTGTGGTAGTTAAGGTTATGTGTCAGATTGGTTGGGTCTGGGTTTGAGTGGCTGGGCACCTGGATATAGTTATTCCCTATGAAGAGACTGGTAATCAACTCCATGGTGGAATCTACCATGAGTAGCTGAGTAGTTGCCTTAGGGATATGGTCTGCTTCCAGTATCTAAGAAGTTTTGAGCAAGCTATCTGAGCTTTTTGGCATGCTTGGGTTCTGCATGCAGCCAAGTCTTCATTTCGCTGCTGACCATGTTGCCTGCTGATCTTGGGACTGTTCCTGGGCTTAGAGCTAGTGGCCTGCCATGTTGTTTGATAATGTTGAGACTGTGCCATTTTAATTGTCGACCTTGGGTGTGTCAGGCTCAGTAGCCAGCAGCTTCCTGAGTTAAGAGATACCTCTAGCTCCAGTAGGCAGGGAGCAAGAGGCAGAGCTGAAGCCCAAGGTTGAGGGGCTTTCATCCAGCCCTTAGAGCTGGCACTTTGAACTCGGACTTCTAGCTTCCTAAACTGTAGGAGAATAAATCCCTGTTTGTTAAAGCCATCTACCTATGGTATTTCTGTTATAGCAGCACTAGGGAACCATATTCTGTTTTGACTACCTCTGTGCTACTCTAACAGAAAACACCACAAATGGGATGGCTTTAACACACAGGAGTTTATTCTTATAATTTTTGGAAGCCAGAAGTCTGAGTTCAAAGTGCCAGGCTCTAGGGCCTGGATTAAAGCCCCTTGACCTTGGGCTTCAGCTCTGCCTCTTGCCCCTGGACCACTTTTTATATACTAGAAGCACTCCTTGTAACTTGGCAACTGTAAAGATCTTCATTGGGTGGCATCTGTACAGATATCCTACACTGGGTGGCTTCAGTCCCCTAGTTCCTCTGAGTGGGAACCTCATCCCCTTGGCCTGGTGGTAGGCCCTGTTCCTCTTACCTCTTGGGCATGGCAGCCCTTCCCCCTCACTCTTGGACAGTGGCTATGGCTCCACCCCACTGGCCCACATGAACAAGTAGCCCCACATTCCAGAACCAAGTTAGTGAAGGTCTGACTCTTTGCAACTTAGGGGGCTATGGTTGTTCTACCCCCAAAGGCCATGGTCCTACCCTTGAGGCTGAGGCAGCTTGCTTCTAGTTTCCTTGGTCTCTCTGCTTCTGCTAATTAATGCCCAAGGGCAACCCACTCTACCAGGAATCTTTCTGCCCAAAGGATACTTAGGTATCTTGCCATGTGGGCTGGCCAACCTGCTACTCCATCTCATGCCGGTCACTTCTACCAATTAATGCCTTAAGGTAACTCCCTCCACGAGGAAGCTGCCTACTCAGTGGCATCCAGCTTTCTCCTCGGTGTGCTGGTAAGGCTGTCACTGTCTCATGCTGGTCTCTCGGCTCTGCTACTTCCATCTCTCATGCCACATGTTGGGGTCTCTCTGCCTGGGTCTCAGGTCAAGGACACACTCTACTCCTGTTTCTACATCTTAGGTATCTGTGAGAGCAGCACCACACTTTCTTGGTACCATATTCTGTTTAACAACCTGAGATACGCAGATGATACAACTTTGCTTGCTGAAAGTGGGGATGACTTGAAGCACTTACTGATGAAGATTAAAAAGTACAGTCTACACTATGGATTATACCACAATATAAAGAAAACAAAAATCCTCACAACTGGACCAATTAGCAGCATCATGATGGATGGAGAAAAGATTGAAGTTGTCAAGGACTTCATATTACTGGGTTCTACAACCAACTCCAATGGAAGCAGTAGTCAAGACATTAAAAGACATATTGCATTGGGCATATCTGTTGCAAAGGACCTCTTTCAAGTGCTGAAGAGCAAAGATGGCTCCTTGCAGATTAAGATGTGCCTAACTCAAGCCATGGTATTTTCAATCACCTTATATGCATGTAAGAGCTGGACAATAAATAAGGAAGACCAAAGAAGAGTTGATGCTTTTGAGTTGTGGTGTTGGCAAAGAATGCTGAAAGTATCATGGGCTGCTAAAAGAACTAACAAATTTGTCTTGGAGGAAGTGCAGCCAGAATGCTCCTTGGAAGCGAGAATAGCCAGACTTTGTCTCACTTATTTTGGTCACGTTGCCAGAAGGGACCATTCTCTGGAGAAGGATGTCATGCTTGGTAAAGTGGAGAGTCAATGAAAGAGGGGAAGGCCCTCAATAAGATGGATTGACACAATGGCTGCAGTGATGGGATCAGGTATAGTAGGGATCGTGAGGCTGGCACAGGAGCAGGCAGTGTTTTGTTCTCCTGCACATAGGGTCACTATGAGACAGAGATGACTCAACGACATGTAACAACCACAACAACAACAGAGAACCAAAACAGCTGGAATCTTTGTAAGGTGGTAACCTCTCAGAGATGGAAAACATGTATTTTCCCCTAAAATAAGTGATAAAAATGTGGTAAGACTGAACCTTGTTAAAGGTGGAAGACTTAAGTTGTTAGGTGCTGTCGATTTGTCTCTGACTCACAGGGACACTATGCACAGCAGAACAAAACACTGACCGGTCCTGCACCAGCTCCACTTGAGCCCATTGCTATACTTGAGCCCATTGCCACAGCCACTGTGTCAATCCATCTCATTGAGAGCCTACCTCTCTTTTGTCAACCCTCCACCTTACCAAGCATGACATCCTTCTCCAAGGCATGGTCCCTTCTGAGAACATGACCAAAGTAGATGAGATGAAGTCTGGCCATTCTTGCTTCCAAGGAGCATTCTGGCTGCACGTCCTCCAGGAAAGATTTGTTAGATCTTTTAGCAGTCCATGGTACTTTCAGCATTCTTCACCAGCACCACAACTCAAAAGCATTAACTCTTCTTCAGTCTTCTTTTTTCATTGTTCAGCTCTTACATGCATATAAGGTGATTGAAAATACCATGGCTTGGATTAGGCACACCTTGGTCCTCAAGGAGACATCTTTGTTCTTCAGCACTTGAAAGAGGTCCTTTGCAGCAGATTTGCCCAGTGCTATATGTCGTCTGATGTCCTGACTGCTGCTTCCATTGGCATTGATTGCAGAACTAAGTGATGTAAAGTCTCTGACAACTTCAATCTTTTCTCCATTTATCATAATGCTGCTTATAGATCCAGTTGTGAGGATTTTTGTTTTCTTTATATTGAGATGCAATGCATACTGCAGACTGTATTCTTCAGTCTTCATCAGTAAGTGCTTCAAGTCATCCTCACTTTCAGCAAGCAAAGTTGTGTCATCAGAATATTGCAGGTTGTTAGTGAGTCTTCCTCCAATCCTGATGTCACGTTCATCTTCATATAATTCATCTTCTTGGATTATATGCTCAGCATACAGATTGAATAAGTGTGGTGAAAAGATACAACCCTGACACACTCCCTTCTTGATTTTAAACCATGCAGTGTCCCCTTGTTCTGTTTGAACGACAGCCTTAAGAGACCCAGAAAAACAAGGCAATCACATTGAATTCTGGCTGTCACAGGTTTCATTGCATTGCCACCAAAAAATAAAATAAAATAAAATAAACAACAAGAACATAGGAGAAGAGAGGAGAGCATGACCTCTGAATGTATTATTGATAGCAGTAACCCAAGCCAAGTGGGAAAGAAAAAATCAGTAGCCTAAGAGGAGCAGTGATGTTAGGTTCCTAGAGACACATGATGATAGTCACAAGCAGTGGCCTGGACTGAGACAGAAGCACATGAAATCTTGACTTTTCACTCAAGGACTTCCAAAAAGATTCTAAAAGAGAAAACTTCAAAGGGAGGCTATTGAGGTTTTGACATTAATCAGGTTGAGATGTTTAGCTAGTAGGTTTTGAGTCTGTCCAGAATTTTTCTCCATACGCTGGTGGATAATACTTGTCCATTATGCTTATAAACATAATGTTTGCTAAAAATAGACTGTTTCTGTCAAGATGACCATATAGGATACCTTTCCCCTTTCTATGCTTTATGTTACTCCACTGTACTTATCACAATTTGATATATAAATTTTTATTTGTTGTTGTTGTTGTTGTTATGTGCCGTCGAGTCAGCCCCGACTCATAGCGATTACTTTGATATCCATCTCCTATTCTTTCTCCTTGCCAATGCTTGACACATTGAAGGAGCTCAACAGATATTGGGGGTGGGGGTGGGGAAGGTGGGTCCCTTGTTCTTGGTTAAAATGTCTAGCAAGACAGATATACATTTGTTGCAAACCACCTCTCAAAATGATGAGTGAACATCCATTCCTTTAACTTTTTCTCTAAATGATAAAGCACAACAGCTGCTCCATGGGAGAGAAAACTTGATGATTTGTTCCCATAAAGATTATAGCCTAGGAAACCCTATAGGGAAGTTATATTCTGTCATATAGAGTGACTATGAGTTGGAACATACTTGACAGCATACAACAACAACAAGAAGTGATAAAATGCTAAATACAAAAATTACCCATCCTCGTAGAAGTTGACTGCTATCACCATTGTACCAATAACATCATCATTGTCCTGATAGTCACCATTCAATTATCCTCATTTCCCTAGGAAGCAATATCCTTGGACACATCAGCTTGGTTTACCACAATTATGTTTTCACCAAATTTTAAGTTAAGCTTGGGCCTCTGGCTTTTATGAAATATCTATACTAGAAACAGTCTTATGTATCTTTTCAATAAATGGTTCTTAGAACACTGTTTATTATGTTATTCATCTTTATAACTAAGAATTCACATGGCAAAAACATTTAATAATTTAGTTCCAAGAAACCTGTACTTTCATTAACTTGAAGATATATCTCTATAGGAATATTTTCCTCACATATTTCAATAGGGCAATAAAGAGCTCACTAAGATGTGAGTATTTTGGAATTTTCATGTGTTTTTTCTTTTTTCCTCTAGAAATTAAAATCTCTAGAACCTTGTATTTGTCATTAAATATGACAAATAAATGTTCTGGGAAATAATTACTGTGGTTTCTGGGAACAGATGTTGACAGATGCTGGTTTAGGTGGTCAGTTGGCTCTTCAACAAGGCTTTTCAGAATGATTATTCTGGTGAAATTGTCATGTGTGAAGCCCATTCTTCTATTTTATAAATCAAGAAACTAAATTTTATCCAAGTCTTAGAATTTAAATCTCTCAGGGGTTGTATTGTCGTTGTTGTTATGTACTGTTGAGTCGGACCCAACTCATAACAACTCCTCCTTGGGTTTCCGAGGCAGTATCATTAGGCAAGTAGATTGCCCCATCTTCCTTCTGAGGAGTGGCTGGTGGGTTTGAACTGCCAGCCTTCTGGTTAGCAGTGAAATGCCTTAGGCACTACACCACCAGGGGTTGTATAGTCTGACTCAAACAGAGTGAGATATAGACAAAGTGAAGATTTATTGGCCCGTTCATTTTCTCCCGGAGGTAGCATTATATAGAAATAAAGTTATAATCAGACATTGTTGGCAGGCATGAAATCCAAATTAGAGTGGGTAAGTACAGAACCTGAGTGTATAATGGCCTGATACCAAATGCATATTTTATTCATGAACCAAATGTTTCCTGAGGTCAATTATACTCTAGATATTATACTAGGTATTAGGAACACAAAACGAAAAATTGTAACGCCTGTTTTCAAGCAGCTTAGGATTTAGATGGAGAAACAGGCATATAAACAAGTGATCAGATAACTTTGTATAAGATAATTGCTCTAATGAGAATAAATTGGTCCAGTTCAGAGATGAAATAACCTGAAAAAGAAAATGGCAGTAGTGATGGGAGTAGGAATGGTTTGAGAGAAATTTAGGACATAGAATCACGAGAATTTAGTCATTGTGATAAATAAAGTTGACATTTTTGTCATGCTTAAAATAGCTTCCTTAACAGATTTTCTCATTCACAGGGATGGGTGTCAGCAGACTCATTTTTACCATGTGAGTCCATACTCTTAGCCAGAGTTGACTGGTCTAGGATTAAGTTTCTGTTCAAATTCTATCTGGTGAGATTTATTTGAGACTAGCAATTCTAGCTAGCTTGGAGTGGTCTCTTGATTGGAGAAAATAATATGAATAATATAGATAATATATATTCTTCTTGTTGTTAGGTTCCACTGAGTCAGCTCTGACTCATTGTGACCCTATGTACAACAGAACAAAATAATGCTCAATCCTGTGTCATCTTAACAATAATATATAGACAATATGAATTTAGAAACTATGGGGCAGACTACTTTCTGCCTGTAAAGTGAGCTGAGAATCAGAAAAGACCAATTTGACTGAGACATAAGAATGGAGGAATATGCAAGCATAAAAAAATTGGAAAAAAAATCTCATGAGTTCTGACAAGATGGTGGAATAGGCAGACAAGCTACACAGACCCTCTGCAACAAAGCAATGAGAAACAAATTTAAACCAATTTAAATCCATACAGAAGATGCTTCTGGAACTCTGAGCTTTGAAGAGAAGGATAAAGCAGTGGATTAAACACCACCTAGTAGCATAGTGCCTAAGGCACTTGACTGCTAACCAGAAGGCTGGTGCTTCAAACCCACCAGCCACTCAGAAGAAAGATGGGGCAATCTACTTCCGTAGTGATACTGCCTCGGAAACCCAAGGAGGGGTCGCTATGAGTAGGGTCCAACTGGACGGCACATAACAACAACAAAAGTAGAAGAACATGAATGAAAGAGTGAGTAAGGAGGCAAACAGAGCTGCAGACTGCATCCTAAGGGCATAGCCATTTTGAATATTTCCAGATAGCAACTAAGAATCAGCTCTGCTCACCAAGGCTAAATGGGCAAGCACTACATTGATGCCTGATGACCAGAAGGTAGAACAGAGAGGAAAGTGACATCCGTACCTGTGGACTTCTGATGGCTATCCTGAGGGTGCAGCCAATTTGGATGTTTCCAAGTGACCCGTGCAACCATTTTGAGTGTGTGTGAGTGGCATTCTTGTTTGAACTGTGACCTTGGAGTGCACTCCACCTGTCAAGGAAGCACAGGCAACCACACTGGAGACTGATGACAGGAGAAGTGTGATATTCTACTTGTTATTCTAGTGACCTGCTCCCTCTTGGTGAACAAAGGTGTGGACATTTCCCTGCCTCCACCCACCTTCCTGACCTGTGGAGATCCATCCGGGTCTGTGCCCTGCCAGAGCCTGGGGGCTGTGCAGCAAGCCCCACAGTTTTGTTGTTAAATTATTCTTTTTATATTCCTCCTTTTTTATTTTTCTTTCTCCTTCCTCTCCTTGCTTCTTTCCCCCACCCTCCCACTCCTTTTCTCTGTTACAGGTCTTTCAAACCTTCTATTTTTAACATCTTTTGTATCACAACTGCCACCAATCACTTCAGTCTGCAGTTTGTGCAGTGGTAAAAGAGCTCATATTTGTTGAGAACTTACCATGTGCTAGATACACTTCTAAGCATTTTTCATGTAATTTTTACAATAACTTCTTGAAATACATCCTATTATTCTCCCATTTTATGGATGAGGAAACTGAGCAACAGAGATGATTAATAATTTGGTTAAGGTCACTCAATTCATAAGCAGCAAAGCCAGTATTCAATCTTAGAAGCCTAAATCCAGAGCCCATTCTCTCAACCACTCTACAGTATTGTCTTTCATTGAATCCTTCCTTCTAAAATTGAAAACCTAAACAACATTTACCAATTTTTAGTCTTTTGAAATTTTTCTACTTCACCAGTCTCTAGAGTTTTTCCAGACATTATGCAATCTTGGGAAATTCTCTCAACAAACTTAGAAAGAATTTACCAAGAGCAATAGAGCTTAATTCATTCAAAATGACAGGAAGTTCTAGTATATTCTTATTTCTTATCTGTGCTATTCATTCCAGTTTGCACAGCATTTCATTGATTGTGATGTCTTAGCCTAAATGCTATTCTGTCTGTGAACCCTGTTCTAGACACTGCACTCTCCAGAACATTTGAGTATTCTTTTATCTATGTTCCTTCTGTGTATTATATTCACCTCTTTTGTTATCATTAAAATACTATATTTTATTATATATTGGATATTTATTTATTTGTATGTCAACTTCCCTATGGATTTGTCAACATCTTGACAGAAGAGCTCAAACCTTTTTATTCTACAGCAAAAGCTGCTGAAGTCACAAACTGTGTAAGGCAGAAACCAGTCAGAGAAGGAAAACTCAAACATTATCCACCAAAATAAGCAATAGAAAAGTGGTAAGACTGCATCACATTGAAGGCAGAAAACCTGCAAGACCCAGAGAAATAAGGAAGTCCCACCAAGTTCCATCTCTAATAAGTTTTATTATAATAGTCTTAGCTTTTGGTAAGTCTTAACTATGCCTGGGGAGCTCTGGTGGCATAGTGCCTAAAGCATTTGACTGCTAACCAAAAGGCTGACGGTTCAAACCCAGCAGCCACTCCTCGGAAGAAAGGTTGGGCAATCCACTTCCATAGTGATACTGACTCAGAAACCAAGGAGGGGTCTCTATGAGTTGGGTCCTACTTAATGCCAGTGAGTTTGGTTTGGTTTGGTGAGCTACACTTGACACATAGCAGTGGTGGTGTTGATACTTGCAAGGAGTCAGCTCCCACTGATGGCAAACTTATGTACAATAGGACTGGTCATTTGTCATCTCGATGACCTTTGATATGTCTGAGTTCATTGCTGAGGCTATTTTGTCAGTGATCTCACTGAGAGTTTTCCTCATTTTTGCTGGCCTTGCTTTACCAAACATAGTCAATTACCAATCAATATTACTGATAGAAATGTGAGGAAAGCAAACTAAATCCTGAGAAAATCAGGTTACTTTCTGTCATAAAAGTTAACATGACATTTTATTCCCAAGGAATCAGGTTTTTATTTTTCCTTGTTAATCTTCTTTAAGCAAACAAGTCTCCATCCCCCCATCCCCCCGCAAAAAACCACCCAAAACATAAATAAGTCAGACTTTTCCTTGTTTCATCATATTTTTTCTTCACAATCCTCAGTACATTCTGGACGGCAGCTTTTCTGTCTAGGAGGTTTGTATCACTCTATATAAATTGTCTTGACTATGTACCTCATCTCTCGTTTTTACTTACATTTGTTTGGGTCCGAGGTCTTCAGAAAAGCTCTTTGTGTGGCATTACTTTGCTCTCTATGCCCTTCGTTGCCTGTTTTCCTGGGTAACATACTGTTGTAATGTCAAGGGTTTGTTTTTGTTACTTTCCTATCTCTCTTGATCCACATGTGCTTTCTCTTCCAATTGTACTTAATTCAATTCCATCTGAACTGGTTTGAGGTTTTTGAAATCTGTCTTCTCCAAAATACAGGGATTTGGGCCCATGACTCTCTTCATTGATACAATTTACATGATACATTCATGTGCATTTTTATATCCATACTTTAGCTAACATGTGGAGAAATTGAAGCTAGAGGAATTTAGTAATGTGCTTGTCTTAGGCTGGGTTCTCTAGAGAAGCAAAACCATAGAGAGAGAAAGAGAGAGAGAGAGAGAGAGAGAGAGAAATACAAAGAGAGTAAGAGTGAGTGAGCGAGCTGTCAAAGAAGAGGCTAATGTGACTTGTAGAGGCTGGCATGTCCCAAGTTCTATGGGTCAGACATCAAGTTGAAGGCTTCTCTGGACTCACATAGTGGACATTGACAAATTCAAGACTGGCAGGCAATACAGCAGGCTCTTGGCTCACAAGCTGTGGAGGCAACAATCCAAATATTGGCAGGCAGTATTGTAGGCCACTTGTTCAAGTCCAAAGAACCAGAGGTCAGGTGATGAGCCAGATGTAGTATCCTGATAGAGCAAAAAATCAGAGAACTTTGCCAGGATGTTCATATATATTGGAAGCAAGCCACACCCTTGAGAAAATGCCTTTTCAACTGACTGGCAGCTCATAGCAGATCTCATCATGGAGGTGATTAAATTATATCAGATATCATCATAGGGGGTGACTAAATCATAACTGCTAAACCACTGAGAATCTTGGACCAGCCAAGTTGACACACAACCTTAACCATCACAGTGCTCCAAGTGAGACATCTTCTAAGTGTCAGAGATTTGCTTAAAGCCAGGTTTGTCTGATGCTAAAGTGTGCAGTCTTCACTGGTGCTTCGTGGTGTATCCTCACATGCTTTGTAAGGTGTGACAGAACTTCATGAGCCCTACTACCCCAAGGGGAACCTGAGTGCAAAATAAGTGATTTGTCAGAGGCCATATAGAACCTAGCAGAACTAGAATTAGAAGGAATATTTCTGATTACTTTTTCTTAGTGCTTTTGCTACTATGTCATGACATCCCTCATTGCTGGAATTGGGTGTAGAATGCAAACACTGACTTGAAATTTTACATGGTATTTTGAAGGATCAGAATGTGGTGTAAGAGCATAAAAGGATATAGAATCACTAGATCCAAATATCATCTTAGAAAAGGATTGTTTTCTTTGTTTCCTGTCTTCATTAACATGGAGTGGGAGTTGGGACCTCCATAAAAGTTTCTGCTCTCAACCCTAAAGTTTTAGGTAGATGGTACGTAGCTCATTTTCCACAGCCATAGCTAATGCATCCTTCTTCTTATTTTTCCACTTCTGCTTTCATAATGAAAGCAGTGAGACTTTAAAAAAAAAAAAAAAAATTGAGAGTAAAGGAAAATTTTGCACAAGCTCTCATTCAGAAATTTTTTCTGCAACTTTTTTTTTTTTTTTCCAAATCCAAAACTTATTAAGGAATGCAGCTTTTTCTACTGACTACTTTCAGTTACTTCCATAGTGATACTGCCTCGGAAACCCAAGGAGGGGTCGATGACACAAAACAACAACGCTTTCAGTTATATTGGTTTTGTCTTTTCTTCTCCTTCTTTAGTTTTCTATCCTTTCAATAACAGTCATCTAGCCTTTATTTATAATCAATTCTCTTAACAATTATCTGCTAACTCATTCAAGAGTAAGTGTAATTAATTTGTCATATAAAGGTTCTGCATGAATAATTGTCTTCTAATTGTTTTAGGGTGGTAGAGGTAATAAAAAATAGAAGCCCAGGAGTCAATAAATTGGCTCTAATACTTATTAACTGTATCATATCGATCAACACCTCTAATTTTCAGTATTATCATCTATAAAAATGCATGTAGTAACATTTAACTCATAGGATGGTGGTAGAGATCAAAATTAGTATCAGAGAGGGTGTCTAAGACTTGCATATGGTAAAGTGGTATATAAATATGATTGTGGCTGCCTTGCCTCTGCTCACAGCCTATATTTTTTACATTCAGACTGGAATAAAGCACTTCAGAATGGAATTGTTACCTAAAGGGTATAGGGAGATAATTTGCTCCCTTGATGACAACACTATTCTTCTATTTGCATATTTAAAATGGCAGTTGATGTTACTAACAGCTATGCTTATTGTCAACTAAAATTCCCAGATTTTTTTCTTGGATGGACTTCACTGTGTATGTTAACATTATATTTACCCCAGACGCAAGAATTTGCTTTTGTGTCAGTAAAATTTCATGACCTTGGTCTTGATTCAATGCTCAACCATGTTACTTAGAATACTGAGGAAGTCTGCTGGATAGTTCTACTTCTCAGTATTGCAGCAAATCAGCCTGCAAATTAGTCATTTTCTTACCAATATCCTTTGCATATGGCCTGCATAAGTTTGTTTTCTCTTTTTCCACTGCAGGACTGGAAGAATCTGCACCTATAAATGAAGGAGGTCCTGAATTACTCTGGGATGAAAACTTCTATGATATTTGTACCCAAAAATATACAAGAAAAACCCATTGCCAGCATTTCTTGGTTGAGTTGGTGATCTGGAAAATGAGAATTATGTGACTTACTTTCCTTGCCAACACTTGTTCTTTGATGAAGGACTGAGAAAGTCCTAGTGGAAGATAATTATGTGGAAAGTTTCCATTTTGGTTGCTATAATGATGAAAGAAAATAGCTTGTGGTCTGACTCATCTCACTTCAGATTCTGAAAACTTTTCCACACCCTTTTATTGCATATGGACACTTCCTTTTTTCATGGGAATGAAAAAGATCACGTTCATTTGCCAGAATTTTTTATAGTTCCAATGCTACTTCTTCCTCAGCAATGTGTTCTGAGTCTGTATCCTGGTCCCTTGTTTCTCCTGCTTTATCTTGCTTCTTCATGTGGACTGTGATGCTCTGTTGTCTTTGAGACATTGTGATGTTTTTATGTTTATATTTAATTGGTGATTGTATGTCACAGTGATTTAACTGAAATTTTCATTTTCTTTGGATGTTATCTAGGTAAGCAGGGTCTATGTTCCTCTATTTGTTAGTTGGCAGCACTTATACACTCACCACCTGTCTTGTTTCCCATTGTCAGTCTCCTGTATGTCCCTGCCATCCTTGGCCAGCTAAGCTATTCTTAGGTTTCTGGAATCCAAATGAGAATGCTGTCACTTTAAATATCCAAAATGGCCACTGCTTATAAACAATCAAAATGGCTGTGCCCTACAGATAGCCCCTCAGAAGGGATCATTTCTTGGAGAAGGATATCATGCTCGGTGAAGTGGAGAGTCAGCGAAAAAGGGGAAGGCCTTCAATGAGATGGATTGATACAGTGGCTGCAGTGATGGTTTCAGGTATAGCAAGGATTGTGAGGATGGCACAAGACTGGGCAGTGTCTCATACTGTTGTACGTAGGGTTGCTGTGAGTCGGAGCTGACTCAACAACACCTAACAACAACAACAACAACAACAACAACAGTGAGGGAACAATAATAAAAGCAAGTGACATTTTAATATATCTCTTTTATAAATTTTATGATTTATAAAAACATACTATAATTTACAAATTAGCATAATTTATAAATAAGTCATTTTACATATATTGCATAATTTAATCCTCACAACAAATCTGTGGAACAATTACGAGATACAATTACCTCAATTTTTATACAAGAGAAGACTGAAAAACGAAGAGGACTCTGTGGAGATGACAGAGAAGGGCTGGCCACTTGTTCATTTATTCATTCATTCAACAACCATTAGTATTTGATTACATGTGCCAAATTCTGAGAGGATATAGCAATAAACAATATTTTTATAAAGCCTAATGGAGATATCAGACAATAAAGGAGATAACAACAATAAAATAAGATAAATGAGGAACTTAAATTTGAGCATAAGATATAAGTGAGGAGTTAGGCAATTGAAGTGAAAGTGAGGATAAGTACTCCTGGGGGAGGGAACAGCATTATCCCAACAACCAGAGTTGAGTGGAAATAAACAGTACTTATCAAGAAACCAAAAGAATTGTAGCATGACAAATGTAAAATGCAAGATAGAAAATGACAAGCAATGGAACTGGAGAATCAGATAAAGATCAAAATTGTTTTTGACCTTGTAAACCACTAAAAGTAGCTTGGAATTTATTTTAAGAGCAATGAAAAGACAAAAACTATGGCAGGATAAAAACTAGGACATTAAAGGATTTTGGAGGTCAAGGGCCAGAGAAAATTTTAGGAATATCATAAATGCTAAAAGAAGTCAAAGAGTAAGAGAACTAAGAGTAGACCGTTTAAGACATCACAGATGACCTTAACATCTTCAGTTTGATGGCAGAGGTAGAAAACAAGCTCCAGGGGGTGATAGTTGGAGCTGTGTATCAAATTGGCTGGACCACAATTCTGTGTGGTTTAAGCAGTTGTGATGTGGCTATTCCCATTATGGGATCAGATGAATATGTTTTGAGCAGCCAATCCTTGTAAGGGAGTTTCCCTAGAGGTGTGGCCTGCTTCCAGTACATTAATGTACATCCTGGGAAAAGAGACACTCTTCTGTGGTTCGGGATTCTGTTGTGCTGCCTACAACTGTTCATGAGTGGACAATCCACCATTTGGCCTGGAGATCTTGGATTCATCATTCATTGCAGTCAACAGCTGGTATACTGCCTGCCAACCTTGAGCTCATCAGCCCCTACAGTGCATGAGTCAGAATA
>NW_006921762.1:4814429-4833292 GCF_000298275.1 Orycteropus afer afer
ATTCTTCTGCTAGTTGGGGTTTAGTCCACTTCTATATCCTTCCCTTCAAGGCTCAGGGGTCCAAGATTATCTTCTGTGTCTGTGTTAATTGGTTTGCCTTTCCTTTGTTGAAGATGGTCTGTGCAGTCTTTCTGCCTAGTCCTCCATTTTGCCGGAACTCCCCCTAAGATAAATTTCTGTTTCCCTCTCTCTCTCTCTCTCTCTATAAGTTTTATTGGTTTTGCTTCTCTGGAGAACCCAGTCTAACACAGACTCTATATTCCTTCTATCCTCTTTTGATGCTTACTATTTCACTCTGTATTTTTGCCCATAGAATCCTTCAATATTGCAACTCATGCCCTGAATTGTGAGACTTCATCTCACTTACTTTGGACATTGTCAGGAGGGACCAAAGCCTGTGGAAGGATATCATGTTTAGTAAATTAGAGGGTCATAAAAAAAGAGGAAGCCCCTTAAATAAATGAATTGATGCAGTGACTACAAAAATGGGCTTAAACACACCTACTATAGTGAGGATGACCCAATATTGAGCAATGTTTCATTCTGTTATAAATAGAATCACTATGAGTTGGAATCAACTCAACAGCACCTAACAGCAGAACTTCCAGTACCATGTTGAATAGAAGTCACAAATGTAGGCATCCTTGTCTTGTTTCTGAGGATAGGTGCAGTGCTTTCAGTATTTTAACATTGAGTGTGATGTTAGCTGTGGATCTTTCTTATATACCTTTTGTCATGTTAAGAAAGTTCTCTTTTATTCCTAGCTTGCTGAGTGTTTTTTTTTTTTTTTAAATCATGAGAGTATATTGTCTTACGTCAAATGCTTTTCCTGCATCAGTTGAGATAATTATATTTGTTCTTTCCTTTCCTTAATGTGGTACATTATGTTGATTGATTTTTCTTATGTTGAACCACTTGTGCATTCCCGGGATAAATTACATTGTGTATAATCCTTTTCATATGCTGTTGAACTTGGTTTGTTAGTATTTTGTTGACTATTTTTGCATCTACATATATTCATAAAGTATATTAATCTATAATTTTATTTCCTTGTGGTGTCTTTATCTGGCTTTAGTATGAGTGTAATGCTGGTCTCATAGTTTGGAAGTATTCCTTCCTCTTTAAATTTTTGGAAGAGTTTAAGAGAATTGATATTAATTTCTTTAAATTGTTTTATGTAATTCTTTAAATACATGAAGCCATTTAGTTTTAGATATTATTTTATTGGGAAGCTTGTGATTACTAATTTAATGTTTTAAATGATATTTTGTTGAATTTTTTGTGAAAGTTTACACAGCAAGTTAGGTTTCCATTTGACAATTTCCATATAAATTGTTCATAGAAATTAGTTACATTTAACAAAGTGTATCAACATTCTTTTTGTGTCCTGTTTATTCCCTTTCCTGTACTCTAGTTTCCATGTCCCCTTATTTTCTTATCTTTGTTTTCTAGCAATTGTTGACCTTTTGGTCTAATACTGATGATTTTTTAAGAAGGGCATTGATTTTTGGATAATATCCTTTATTTTGTGTGCCATTCTGCTATTTCACTAAAAGATGATATCAAGAGATAAATTTGCTTGTAGTTTAAAGAGTGTTTCAGGTAGATATTCTCAAGGAGTCCTTTGTTCTCTACTGTTCCAACTAATTTAATCTTGTTATAGGTTCATTCAGAGTTTCTACTTCTTGAGTCAGTTTTGGTAATGTGTGTGTTTCTAGGAATTTGTCCATTTAGGTTATCCAACTTGTGGTGCAGTTGTTTATTTTATTCTCTTATAATGTGTACAATGTTGGTATCAATGTTCCTTCTTTCATTTCTGATTTTAGTAATTTCAGTCTACTCTTTGTTTTTTCCTTAGCCAATCAATTTTGTTGCTCTGTTCAAAGAACTAACTTTTGGTGGTGTTTATTTTCTCTATTGTTTTTCTAGTCTCTATTTTATCTCTGCACTAGCTTTTATTGTTTCCTTCCTTCTGGCAGCTTTGAATTTAGTTTAGTCTTTCTTTTTTCTAATTCTTTGAGGAGGATAAAGACTTTGTTGTCAAAGACGTGCTAACAGAAAATTTCCCCCATACCATGAAGGAAGAAAAGATATCCATCCAAGATGCTGAATAAACCCCATATAGGATAGAACCTAAGAGAAAGTCACCAAGACATATCATAATCAAACTTTCCCAAAGCAAAGACAAAGAAAGAGTCTTGGGAACATCTAGGGAAAAATAAAATGTCACCTATAGCAGTCAACCAATAAGACTAAGCTCTGATTTCTTAACAGAAACCATGCAGGCAAGAAGGCAATGTCATGGCATACACAAAACCTTGAAGGAAAAGAACTGCCAACAAGAATTATAGACCCAACCAAACTGTTCCTCAAATATGAGATTGAAATCAAGACTTCCCAGACAAACAAAAATTAAGGGAATTTTTGAAAACCAGACCAGTCTCCTCTAATGCATGTGAGAGCTGGACAATGAATAAGGAAGATCGAAGAAGAGTTTATGCTTTTGAATTGTGATATTGGAGAAGAATGCTAAGAGCACCACAGACTGCTGAAAAGACTAACAGATCTGTCCTGGAAGAAGTGAAGCTGGAATGCTTCTTGGAAGCGAGAATGGCCAGACTTCATCTCACCTACTTTGGTCATGTTGTCTGGAGGAACTATACCCTGGAGAAGGACATCATGCTCAGTAAAGTGGAAGGTTAACAAAGAAGGGGAAGGCCCTCAACAAAATAGATTGATACAGTTGCTGCAACAATGGGCTCAGGTATAGCAAGGACTATGAAGCTGGCACAGGACTGGGCAGTGTTTCGTTCTGCTGTGCATGGGGTCACCATGAGTTGGAGATGACTTGACGGCACCTAAAAATAGCAATGACAACAACAACAGACCAGACCTACAAGAAATGCAAAAGGGAATCTTTCCAATAGAGAACTCACAATAAAAAATAACAAATTAAAATCAAGACACTTGAAACAGCCTCCTAGAGACCAAACCAGGAAGAGAGTCTCAAAACAAGCTCACAAAACAATGTACAGAGAGAAATAGGGGAGTCAATCTACAGACAACACCAGCAACAACATAAATAGAAGGAATAAAAGTTTTAATTACAAATCTTCCAAATGGAGAGGAAGACAGGACAATGTCTTTATAGAACAGACTTTTCTAAACTTGGGGAGATAAGAACTTACTTTAGGGTAACCACAAAGAAAATTAACAATCCTTCTAATCAAACTAAGGAAAAAGAATAGCATAAGAGTATAGTAAGCACAAAACCAACAATGAAGAAAAGAGAAAAAATACATGATAGCAAAACAAACTCAGCACAGAAAAATATTTGAAACAAGGAAATCAGCAACAACACAACAACAACAACAACAACAAAAAAAAAACACAATGGAAGGACAGGAATAAATTCATACCTATCACTAGTTACAGTCAATGTGAATGGACTACATGTTCCAGTCAAAAGAAAGAGAGTGAGGATTGGATAAGAAAAGAAGACCTACTGATACGCTGCCTACAAGAGACGCACCTTAGACACAAAGATAAAAATAAATTAAAAATCAGGGCATGGGGAAAATGTATCAAGCTAATGGCAACCAAAAAAGAGCAGGAGTGAAAATATTAATTTCTGATAAAATAGACTTCAAAATGAAAACAAGCACAAGGGGCAAAGAAGGACACTATATGATGTTAAAATTGACTGAGAGGACATTACCATAATAAATATCTATGTACCCAATGAAAGAACTCCAAAATACATAAAGCACACATTAATTGAATTGAGAGGAAAAATAGACAATTCTACAACAGTAATAGGAGACTTTAACATACCACTTTCAAAGAAGGACAGAACAACTGGAAAAAAAAAAAAACTCAACAAAGAGAAGAACTCAACAACACAATCAACCAATTTGAGGTCATAGACATAGAGTATTCCACCCAACAAAAGCACAATACACATTCTTCTCCAGGGCACATGGGTCATTTTCTAGAACATACCATATATTAGTCCAGAAAACAAGCTCAATAAATTTTAAAAAAAGACATTGAAATACTACAACACCTCTTCTCAGATAACAATGCTATAAAATTAGAAAGTAATAATAGGAAGATCAAAGAAAAAAAAAATGAAAAAAAAAAAAAAAATGCCCAAAAAACAACGGGGGAAAAAAAAAAAAAAAGGGGAAAAAAAAAAGCCCCCAACAAAAAATGAAGATGAAAATACAACTTACCAAAACCTTTGGGACACAATGAAAGCAGTACTCAGAGGTCAATTCATAGCAATAAATGCACACATCAAGGAAGAAGAAAGAATCACAATCAACACTTTAGCTCAACTCCAACAATTAGAAAAAGAGCAACAAAAGAAACCTATAGTATCCAAAAGTAAGGAAATAATAAAGATCAGAGCATAGATAAATGAAACAGAGAAGAAAAAAATAGAGAAAATCAACAAAGCAAGAAGTTGTTTCTTTCAAAAGATTAGCAAAATTCACCAACCACTGGCAAAAGTAACCAAGGAAAAGAGAGAAAAGACACAAGTGACATGAATAATAAATAAAAAGGGTAACATCACAATAGAATCAACTAAAATAAAGAAGATAATAGAATATTATGAAGAACTGTACTCCAACAGATTTGAGAACCTAGAAGAGATGGACAAATTTCTGGAAATGCAAGACATACATAAACTAACCCAGTCTGAGACAGAATATTTGAATAGACCCATAACAAAAAAAAAGAAATTGAGCAGCTCATGAAAAATCTCCCCATAAAAAAAAAAAAGTCCTGGCCCAGATGGCTTCACTGGAGAATTCTATCTAACATTCAGGGAAGAGCTGACACCTATTCTACTCAAACTACTCCAGAACATAGAAAATGATGGAATACTCTCAAATTCATTCTATGAAGCAAGCATAACACTGATACCCAAACCAGGGAAAGACACCACTAAAAAGGAAAACTACAGACCAATATCCTTCATGAATATAGATGCAAAAATCTCCAACAAAATAATACATCATGACCAAGCAGAATTCATACCAGGTATGCAAGGATGGTTCAACATCAGATAAACAATCAATTTAATCCACCACAAGAATAAAACAAAAGAAAAGAATCATATGATCATATCAATTGATGGTTTTGAAAAGGCATTTGATAAAATCCAACACCTAATCTTTTTCAAAACTCAGCAAAATGGGGATAGAAGGGAAAATCCTCAACATAATAAAGGACATCTATGCAAAACGCTCTGGTAGCATAGTGGCTAAAACACTTGCCTGCTAACCAGGTGGCTGGTGGTTCAAACCCACCAGCCACTCCTCGGAAGGAAGGTTGGGCTATCTTACTTCTGCAGTGATACTGCCTCGGAAACCCAAGGAGGGGTCGCTATGAGTCAGGTTTGACTCGACAGCACATAACAACAACAACAACAACATGCAAAACCAAGAGCCAACAATATTGTCAATAGAGAAAGACTCAAAGAATTCCCCTTGCAAACGGGAATGAGACAAGGATGCCCTCTAACATCATTTTTATTTAACAATGTATTGGAAGTCCTAGCCAAGGCAATAAGGCAAGAAAGAGAAATAAAAGGCATACAAATTGGCAAAGAAGAAGTAAAACTCTCTATTTGCAGATTACATGATCCTATATATAGAAAACCCAAGAGACTCAGCAAAATAATTACTGGAACTAACAGAAAGTTTCAGCCAAGTGGCAGGATACAAAGTCAACACACAAAAATCAGTTGGAGTCCTCTACATCAACAAAGAGGCCTCTGTGTTGTTGTTATGTGCCGACTCATAGCAACCCCTCCTTGGGTTGCCAAGGCAGTATCACTACGGAAGTAGATTGCCCCCACAATAGCTAACAAAAAGATAAAATACTTAGGGATAAATCTCACCAGGGACATGAAAAACCTATACAAAAAAAAAAAAAAAAACTACAAAATACTACTACAAAAAAACACAAGAGATCCACATAAATGGAGGAACGTACCATGTTCATGGATAGGAAAACTGAATATTGTGAAAATGTCAATACTACCCAAAGCAATCTATGCATTCAATGCAATCTCAATCCAGATATGATCCATATTCTTTAAGAACATGGAAAAACCAATCACTAATTTCATATGGAAAGGAAAGAGACTTGGATAAGCAAAGCACTGCTGCAGAATTAAAAAGAAAGTAGGAAGTATCACACTCCCTGATCTCAAAACCTACTATACAGGCACAGTAGTCAAAACAGCATGGCATTGGTACAATGATAGACAAACAGACCAAGCGAACAGAATCAAAAACCCAGAGATAGCTCCATCCATCTATGGACAGCTGATCTTTAACAAAGGCCCAAAAACCATTAAATCAGGTGAGACAGCCTCTTTAACAAATGGTACTGGCAAAATTGGATATCCACTTGTAGAAAAATGAAACAAGACCCATACCTCATCCCATACACAAAAACAAACTCAAGTTGGATCAAAGACTTAAATGTAAAATCCAAAACTTTGGAGTTCATCAAAGATAAAATAGAGGCAAATCTAGGGGCCCTAATTCACGGCATAAATAGACTATTAAGCATAACCCAAAATGCACAAGCAGCAGAAGAGAAACTAGATGACTGGGACCTTTTAAAAATTAAATTTTTATGCACATCAAAAGACTTCCCCAAAAGGGGGAAAAGAGAACCTACAGATTGAGAAAAAATATTTGGCTATGACATACCTTGAAAGGAACTTATCTCCAGAATTTATAGAAAACTTCAACATCTCAACATTAAAAAAACAAACAATTCAATTAAAAAATGGGCAAAGGACACAAACAGACACTTCACTAAAGAAGATATATGAGAGGCCAACAAACATGAGGAAATGCTCACTATCACTAGTTATTGTTTGTTGTTGTTGTTATGTGCCGTTGAGTCGGACCCGACTCACAGCGACCCCGCCTTGGGTTTCCGAGGCAGTATCACTATGGAAGTAGATTGTCCCATCTTCCTTCTGAGGAGTGGCTGGTGGATTTGAACCGTCAGCCTTCTGGTTAGCAAGCGTCTTAGCTACTATGATACTAGTTATTAGAGAGATGCAAATCAAAACAACGAGATATCATCTCACCTCAGCAATAATAGCAAAGTTCAACAAGACAGAAAATAACAGACGCTGGTGAGGTTGCGGAGAGATTAGAACTCTCATACACTTCTGGTGGGACTGAAAAATGGTATAACCATTATGGAAATGGTATGTTGTTTCCTTAAAACACTGAAAATAGAAGTACCAAATGATCCAGCAGTTCCATTACTAGGAAAATATCCCAAAGACGTGAATAGACATATGCACACGATGTTCATTGCAGCACAACTCAATGCTAAGTGAAATAAGTCAGTTGCAGAATGACAAATATTGTATGAGTCCATTATTGTAAAAAGTCAAGGAAAGGTTTACTCAAAGAAGGAAATTCACTTTTTGGTTACCTGGGATGGGAGGAGAGGGGAGGGGAAATTTCATACTAGTTGGGGGTCACATGTTGAGTTGGGTGAGGGAAGGGGCAGTGTAGAAAGAGTCTGTGACCAGTATGGTGACATTAAGGAAAGGGAGAAAAAAGAAATGTGCACAAAACATATAGAGGACAGAGACAAATATTGTTCTGGTTTACCTAGTGTCACTCTGATAAGAATATACCACAAATGGGGTGGTCTTCCCAAACAGGAATTTATTCTCTTACAGTTTGGAGGCTTTAAGTCCAAGTTCAAAGTGCCAGGCTCTAGGGGCTGAGCGAAAGCCCCTCAGCCTTGGGCTTCAGTTCTTGCCTCCAGCTCCTGGCTCACTGAAGCTAAAGGCTTTTCTTCACTCAGACAGCTGCTGGCTGCTGAGGCTGCCAAGCCCAAGGTTGACAAGTAAAAAAGGACTGTCCTGATGTTACCAAACCACATGGCAGGCCATAATTCAAGTCCATTGTAAGTCCCCAGGTCAGCAGAGCATGGCAGGCTGCTGAACAATGACACAGCTACATGCAGGGTCCAAGCGTGCCACAAGCTAAAGACTATCCCTAAGGCTTCTCCTTATATACAGGAAGCAGATCACATCCCAAAGGCAGCTACTCAGCTGCTTGCCAATCACCATGGGGTTGATTGGCAATCTCATCATGGGGAATAACCACCACCAGCTTCCCAGCCACTCAACCAGGCCCAGCCAAATTGACATAAATATTTAACTACCACAAATAGTATTACATGCACAATACTACATTACCACTGGCACCAAACACTAGGCTATGGGTAAATGCATAGACAGGTGAGAAGATCAAGTGGGGGTAGGTGAACAGGAATATACGCAAGACCACAGATGGATTTGGCTGAAGATGATCTTACATGTGTATTTGTGCTACAAAATTATCCACATACATTACAGAAGTAGCAGAGAATAGGGTTGGAGTAGCTTCTCAGAAACAACCAAACACCTTGAGAGAGAGATTCACCAAGGCTGTGGGCTCTGGACCGCAGTCTTGGGAGACAGCATGCTAAATTGGCACAATATGTTGTTGTTGTTATGTGCCGTTGAGTCATCTCCAACCCATAGAGACCCTCCTTGGGTTTCCAAGGCAGTATCACTATGGAAGTAGATTGCCCAACCTTCCTTCCGAGGAGTGGCTGATGAGTTTGAACCACTAACTTTCTGATTAGCAGTTAAGTGCCTTAGGCACTATGCTGCCAGAGCTCCTATGGCACGATATAGTACATAAAAATCTTGTTCTACATCCTACTTTGGTGAGTAGGGGCTGGGGTCTTAAAAGCTTTTGAGTGGCTATCTAAGATGCAACTATTGGTCTCCTTTTGCCTAGAACAAAGAAGAGTGAAGAAAATCAAAGTCATCTGGCAACAATTAGCCCAAAAATATGATGGACCACAAGGAGGTCAGCCTTCATGACCCCAAGACCAGAAGAAATAGATGGTGCCTGGCTACCAATGCCAAGCACTCAGAACGAGATCAAAATTGGAGGTCCTGGATAGAGTGAGAGGAGAAACATGGAACAAAAAATTCAAAAACACAAAAATGATGAGAATGGTCATTGGGGTTGGATAGAGACTGGTGGAACTTTCAAGACTATGGCCCCAGGTTATCCTTTGGGCCTAGAAACGGACTCACCTCAGCTCAAAAGTAGAAAGACTTGCATGTAGAACACTTACCCCAGGGAGATACATCCCTTAGATCGATCAGCCATGAGACATCAGAGGGGCAGCATTCACATGGAGAGACAGCTGGACTGACAGGGATGCATAGATAAGAAGGGCACAGGAAGGGGGTAGTCATTGGGAGTAGAGGGGAGGAGAGTTTTTATGGTTGAGATTGTAATAGGGGCCATGAAATCAAATGTGCATCAACTGTTGAACGTAAAACAAATCTGCTTTGTAAATTTGCACCCACAGTGCAATTTAAAAAAAAGGAGGTCAGTGAAAGAGGGGAAGACCCTCAGTTAGATGGATTGTCATAGTGGCTGCAATGATGGACTCAAGCATAGCAAAGATTGTGAGAATGACAGAAAACTGGGCAGTGTTTCGTTCTGTTGTACATAGGTCCACTATGAGTTGAGCTGACTCAATGGCACCTAACAACAACATTATAGCTTGACAGAGGAAGAGATCTTAGACAAGAACACTATGTATACACTACTCATGATATACACATCTCCTGTAATCTTGACTACTGTCAGTTTCCTTGATTACTACTCTTTCCCTTCACCCACAAAACTGGTTGTGTTGTTGTTGTTGTTATGTGCCGTCGAGTCGGACCCGACTCATAATGACCCCGCCTTGGGTTTCCGAAGCAGTATCACTACGGAAGTAGATTGGCCCATCTTCCTTCCGAGGAGTGGCTGGTGGGTATTACCTGAATGTGCAACTCTATCTCAGGCCTTCATGACTTTGCAAGTGTTGTGCTTTTACCTAGAATGAATGCATGGCTAATTTTTTTTTTTTTATTTTCATAAGTCCAGCTGAAATATCTTTTTTGAGAGGCTTTTGCTGACCTTCATCTCACAAGCTGATTGTTTTCTCCTTTCTGCCGCTATCAGATGTAGTATATCCATATTATTATGCTTTTACAGGAAAAGCTCTGGTGGTGGAGTGCCTAAGGCATTTGACTGCTAACCAGAAAGCTGGCAGTTCAAACCCACCAGTCACTCCTCAGACAGAAGATGGGACAATCTACTTCCATAGTGATACTGCCTTGAAAACCCCAGGAGGGGTCACTATGAGTCAAAATCAACTTACTGGCAGTGAGTGAGTTTATAATTATATGGTGCAATTATTCACTTATATGTCTGTCTAGCCCAATAATCTTGGAGAGTTTTACTATATCCTTAGAACAAGCACAGGGTAAGTATTCAATAAATTACTGCATTAATAAATGCTGAGTGAATGAGTAAATGAATTGCTGAGTTCTTTTCATGGCTAGAAATAATATATAAAGCTTAAGTATTATCCTGGGATTTCAGAAAATATGTATGTGTGTGTGTGTGTGTGTGTGTGTACAGTAGGATATGTGTTGTTACTTAACCCTATTTAAAACAAAAAAATTGTGCTGGTAAAAGTAAATATCTAGTTTGAGGTCTTGGAGAAGTTACTGAGGCAGAAGAAAGAAAGGAAAGTGGGTGCCGTATTTTGGATTTTGGAATGAGGAGAAGTTGGCTTGTTCTCATTCAAGGAAGTTAGAGAAAGATCTCCACCAACATCAAGCACATTATATTTGCTAGAAAAATCTGGAACACAAACTCTAGGGAAATTGAGTTCTAGGGGACTGATTAGGTATTTATGACCATCCTCAACTTATGCCTTCACATCAATCTGCCCCTTGACACATGCACATATAAATATATAAGCACAACACTTTCTCCTGGGCAAAGAGAGAGCCACCTTTTAGGGACATACAGAGTTTTGTCTTTTTAAACTATTCATTTATACCTTTTGACAGTTAGAAGTATAACACATTTACCTTTGAGAGTATTTTCTTTTTAGATAAGTAGAAAAGTATGAAGCAAACAGAAGGCCAAAGAGTGTCTGTGGGGAGGAAGGAGAAGCCAGAATGGAGGAAAGTGGACAAAGGAGAATGACAGAGTACCAAATAACCATTTTCTATATATTTCACTTTTGCTCATGAGTGGCCAAGTTTGTCTCAATGATGAGAAAATGGTGTATCAAACTATATCTACTATTTGTGCTTGCAGCACATGGTTCTGCTTTATGTTTTCTATAAACAAGTTTAGTTCTGTCTGATACAACCTAATTCTTTGCATAGTAGCATTGTTCTCAGAAAATACACTAGTAGTATGAAAAGAATTGGATTTTCTCAATAGTCGTTGTATGATCTTAGGTCATCAGTCACCAAACTCCACATTTTGTTGATTTGTTGGCAAAGCAAGCTTGCAAAATAACCATGGGATAAACATAATCTTGTTAGTTGTTATTTTTAATTGCCATTGACTTGGCTTGACTCATGGAGACTCCACATAAAACAGAATGAACTGTTCCCCAGTCCTGCACCATTTCATGATCTTTGCTGAGTCCGTTTTTGTGGCCTCTGTGTACTCCAAGTAATTTCCAACCTGGAGGCTTATCTTCCAGTAGTGTATTGTACCACATTCTGTTGTGACCCACAGGGTTTTCACTGGTTAATTTTCAGAAGTAGATTACCAAGTCTTTTTTACTTTGCAGCTCTCCTTTGTCATTAATTCTCAGTCATTCCTTCACATTACAGATGGGAAAACAAAGACAACAAAGCTAAACTTAGCAACATGTTGAAGGTCAAGTGTATGATGATTTTCTCCTTGTTTCCTGTCCCTGACTCCCACATACTCAATCACTCATTTGATAAATAATTAGTGAGTCCTGATCTGTGAAAAGCACTGCTATCTTGACAATCGTGTAATATTTATCAGTTGAAGTTGGTCTTGTGGTTATATGGTCTGGTAGCTCCACTCAAACCACTGAAACCGGCCCACCATGAATGACCCTGTTTGCATTTGAAATATCAGTGGCATCGTTTCCTTCCAGCATCATGCAACCCACCACAGTACAACAAACTGACAGATAGGTGTAGAAAAATAACTTTACTTTCCACCTATAAAAAACCAAATTCACTGCCATCAAGTCAGATCCAACTCACAGCAACCCCACCTTGGGTTTCCGAGGTGATATCGCTATGGAAGTAAGTTGCCCAATCTTGCTTCCGAGGCGTGGCTGGTGGGTTTGAACCACCAGCCTTCTGGTTAGCAATCAAATGCCTAAGGCACCGTGCCAATATTTTCCAAGTTTTGTTTTTTTTTTTACATGCTCTGTCTCATTTAAGCTTGTTGAAACAAGGATTGCAGGCATTTTATAGGCACAGGATTGACACTCACACATATTTAGTTGTTTTCCCTATTACTAATAGTATCACCAGCCACTCCTCGGAAGGAAGATGGGGCAATCTACTTCCGTAGTGATACCGCCTCGGAAACCCAACGAGGGGTCGCTATGAGTCGGGTCCGACCTGATGGCACATAACAACAACAACAATAGTATCAAACTTTTCCTGTCTATTCATTGACTGTCAGGCTTAGGGAACATCACAAGCAGTTCCAAATAATAATGCCAGATTTAACCTGCAGATCTAAACACGAGGACAAGTGTGGGCAACAGGCAAGAGCACAAATCTTGTAGCATTTCATAATGATTTGTAGGCATGATCAGATCCTCTTGGGATTGTGAAACCTACTCTGAGTTTATTGCCTCAGCAGAGCTGACAATGACCTAAAGAAACTCTTCAGCCTCACCCTTCCCTCTTCCTCCTTTCCCACTTCTGCTGTGCTGTAAATGGTGTTACCTGGAGTGTAGGAGTATGGAGAGAAACGGGGTGGAGATCAAACAGGGATAAGACCACAGTATCACATAGCAGACTTAAGCTAAAATTTCCACTTCTATTGCCCTCACATCAATTCTGACTCATAGAGACCTATAGACAGAGTAAAGCTTCCCCATTGGGTTTCCAAGGCTGTAAATCTTTATGGAAGCATATTGCTTCACCTTTCTCCCATGGATTGGCTGGTGCATTCAAACCTCCAACCTTTTGGTTAGCAACTGAGTGCTTTAACCACAGCACCACCAGAACTCCTTAAGGCATTCTCAAACTCATTTCAGAATCACTGTCAATCAACATGCAGCCTTCATTCAGTTTCAGATTGTCACATGGGAAAGTGAGCCTCAATTCATGAATGCTCATGAAAATGAGTCTTTTAGTTCATTTAGTCATGTACATGACTCAGATTTTGATGAGTAAAGGGATGTGACATGTCTTACCTTTTGGGACCAGAATCTAGCCACTGAATTTTGTCTTCAGAGCTGTTAAAGTCCTAATTATCTTGGGAATTCTTTCTGCAACCTCAATATAACAAAGAGGAATTTGGAAATACCTGCATATTGGATCCTGGATATAATCAGAATAATTCTGGATGACCAGCATCTGAAGGCAGCATGGCCTATCCATTGCTTGGCCTTCCTTTGGATTTCTTGGCAGTGATGTGGCAGAGATCATGTTATACAGCTCTTTGTGTTATTAATGTTTAGGTTATATAGGTGTTAACTGAGCAAATATTTGACAATAATGACAATTCCTAAGGTAGTGATGATCTGGCACCAAACAGACAAAAGAAACTTTGAAAGAGTCCTAAATCTTGACTTTTATCTTGTTAATGCTGATATCTGAGACAGGTAGTTCTTGATATTTCCTGGAGGGGAAACAATAGGGAAAAGTGAACTACACTCAACAAAGAAAATGTGTCTGTTTTTTGACTTCTGCCTTCTTCTAGCCAATTGCTCCATAAATTCCCCCCATTAGGCCAAATCCATCTCACTAATGGTGAAATAACTCAAAATATGCCATCTTCTTAAGGTCGATCATCTCTTTTTTTCTTCTCCTTTTCATGACAAGGAGGCTACTTGGAACTCATTACACTCAGCGGCCCAATTACTGATGAGCAGGAGCAGTTTTCTATGGTGCCATATAGGATATTAGGGGGTAATGATAGAGTTTCACATGGAATGCTAAATTGTATTAAGTATTTGCTCTTGGACAGAGCAATAGTATAGGCAGTGGACTCTGTGAACTAAGTCCATTGATGAAACACTGAGAGCATGCTTGCAAACTTCATAACTCATTAGGTTGAAAATGAGGATGTGAAATAAACATATAACTCAAAAACATCTACTGAACATCTGCGGTGTGCTGAGCACTGTGGTGTGTACTCAGACTACAGATCTAAATAAGCTATATTTTCCAACTTCAGGGAAATAAATATGCAAAGAAATAATGGCAATGATGCAATGATAGCAGTAGGTGTAAGGATGGTTTAGAGTCAGCTGTAGGGTTTCTGAAAACACTCTACAAAAGAAAAAATGTTTGAGCTAACTTTAGAAAGATGGGCAGGGATTTCTCTGGTGATTGTGTGATGAGGCAGTTAGGGAATGGATAGAATATTGTAGGCTGAGGGAAATTTGAATAGGCTTCCATTTTTCTTTTTCAGGTACATTCCATTTTATATACATCCTCTCCTCCAGGTTATTTGATTGTTGTCAATGAAGGAGATGCAAAGGATATTTGAATTCAGAAACATCTATCTGGAGTCAATACATGTCATCAGAGAGAAGTCAAAGCTACTATGTGAACATCCCACAAACACAATTATTATCACAAAATTCCACTCAGCTTCTCTTCAACTTGGGATTATATAGAGGAGGAGTAGGATTTAGTAATTTTAATGACAGAATTTAGGAGGTTTATGTAAAGAGGCTGACATGGATCTTTAGTCATTAGACTATTCAACAATAGCTTGTTGTTGTTGTTAGGGGCTGTCAACTCAGTTCCACATCATAGCAATCCTATGTACAATTGAACAAGATACTCCCCAGGTCTGTGCCATCCTCATAATCATTGCTAGGCTTGAACCCATTGTTACAACCACTGTATCAATCCATCTCATTGGGGGTCTTCCTCTTTTTTGCTGAACCTATTCTTTACCAAGCATGATGTACTTCTCCAGAGACTGGTCCTTTCTGATAACATGTCCAAAGTATGTGAGATGAAGTCTTAACATTCTCATTTCTAAGAAGCATACTGGCTGTACCTGTTCCAAGACATTTTTGTTCATTATTCTGACAGTCCACAGTGTATTCAGTATCCTTCAATAATACTAAAATTCAAACGCATAACTTTTTCTTCTTCTCTATTTACTGTCCAGCTTTCACATGCATATGAGGCAATTGAAAATATCACAGCTTGGGTCAGTCACACCTTAGCCTTCAAAGTGACATCTTTGCTTTTTAACACTTTTTGCAGCAGATTTTCCCAATGCAATATGTTGTTTGATTTCTTGATTGCTACTTCCATGGGTATTGATTGTGGATTCAAGTAAAATGAAATCAGAGGGTAATGTGATTTAAAACTAGAAACTCAATCATCAGTCATTTAAATATCTTTTCTCTTCATGTGACCCTACTTGGTCTTAGGGGACTCAGAATGCTTAATCCAATCACTTCCGTACTTCCTGTTCAAACCCTGTCACTCAACCGACTTTATTTCTCTGATGGTGTTTTGCCAGACACAATTTATCCCACTGAACTTTTTTATATGCTCACCTCTATTTCTTTCCTCTATTTCTTTTCTCTATTTCTTTGGGTATTTAAGCCCAAAGACGACAAAGAAGCAAAAATAATTACCTTACCAAAAATAAGGTAATAATTAGCTTATCAAAAGTTAAGGGACCTTTCCACTGCTTACATTCCTAGAAATATGAAATTGAGTTTGAATAGTTTTAGAAGATTGTTCTTTTAGTAAAAATCATCTCTATTTTCAGTTCCACGATTGCTGAAAAGACCAGTCACCCTCCTACAAAGGCAGAAAACACAATATAAGAACCATTGCTGAATTTGAATGAGACAAGTCTTTTTTGGCTGGAAATATAACAAAATCTATGTCCCTCCAGAGAGCCAAAACTACCCATATTGAAAAAGGACACTGATTTTCCATTTAATTTCTGTCTTATATACAGTGTTTCAGATAACTGAAAGAAAGAGTGCTGTCCATTTTTATAAGGCTAGTGCAATCTTGCTCGAATGGCTAGACTTTGTCTCACCTACTTTGGTCATGTTGTCAGAAGGGACCATTCCCTGGAGAAAGATACCATGCTTGGTAAAGTGGAGGGTCAGTGAAAAAGGGGAAATTCTCAACAAGATGGATTGACACAGTGGCTACAACTATGGGTTAAAGTATAGTAAGGGTTGTGGGGATGGCGTGTGACTGGGCAGTGTTTTGTTCTGTTGTACATTATGTCACTATGAGTCAGAGCTGATTTGATGGCACCTAACACCAACAGTATAATCTTGTAGTGGTTAGGGCACTAACTTTTGGCTGTTAGCCAAAAGATCAGTGGTTTGAACTCACCAGCTATTCCATGGAAAAAAGATGAAACAGCATAATTCCATAAAGATTTATAGCATTGGAAACCCAATGGGGGTCAGTATAAGACAGAATTGACTCTATGGCAATGAGTTTGTTTTTGTGTACGTGTGTGTAATCTTGATTCCCAAAGCAGAAAAGGATGATTTAACACTTATTTATAATAATATTTATAAAAAATTTAGTAAACTAAGATTAGCAAGGAAATTCTTTAGCTTGGTAAAATTATGTAGCAAAATCCTAGAACAAACATTGTGGTAAATGAAGTAACCTTAGAGGAGTTCCTTTAAAAACTGAGAATAAGACAAGGATGACCTCTATAAATGCTACTATTTTAGGTGTTAGTGAATATTACCAGAAAATAAAAAGAAATACATGTAAAGGTTGGAAGAAAAGAAATAAAACCACAATTTGTAGGTTATATGATTATCTATTAAAAAAAATTAAAAAAAAAACTCAGAGGTATAGACCAACACTTAAGAATTTAATAATTTAAATTTAACTAACAAATAAGAATTTAATATGATTGCTGGATTCAAGATTACTTTGTAAAAATAAAGAACATCTTTCTTCACCAGAGGTAATCAAAAAGAAAATACAATAATAATCATAACAATTTATCTCTGAATAACAACAAAAAGAAAATTATCAGAAGTTAAATTCATTATTTTGCATATAAGGACTTAAATGTTATAAAGATACCAATTCATTTCATGTTTATCTATAAATTAAATGTAAACCCAGTAAAAAATTAATTTGGAGGTTTTTTTTTTTAAGTCTGTTTTGTGAGAAACTAACAACTTTATTCTAGCATCTCAGGAAAAAAAGTATATAAAGAAGACTTACTACAAATTCAAGGAATAAAAAAATTTAAAAAATTCTCAGACCATGGAGTCCAAAGACAGACAAATGGGTACACAGCAAAGGCAGCTCCACAAATTAATAGGGAAAGAGCAGATAGTTTAGTAGATGATGTTGAGAAAACTGGCTTATAATATGGAGAATAAAATCAGATCCTTTTTGAACAGTAAATGTGAAAAATATATTGCAAATTCATTCAGAACCAAGTGCTAAAATCAAAATTATAAAGTTCATGCCAAAAATGTCAAAGACTCTGTGTAACATAGGGTTGGAGAAAGAAATTCTTTAACAATGAATGACTCTTCCACAAAGCCCACAAATCATGAGAAAAATAATTGATAATTTTGATAATACCATATATAGGTCTCTGTTCAATGAAGGATGCCATGGATAAATTTTACAGACAGATTTCATATTGGGAGAAGATATATAAATGTCTAAGACCACAAGGACTAATATTTAATACAAAGAACACCTGCAACAAGACAGGAATCCCTAGTCAAAAGATGTGTAAGAATATGATTGGGCAATTTACAGATGAGGAAACCCCAAATCCAGCATGGATCTATGGTAATAACTCACATTCTGAGGAGTATGATTAACTCATACATATTTAAAGAAAGAGATATGGATATAAAGAAGTAGAGACAGAGGTAGGAAGCAAGATGGAAAAAGAAAGATAAAGGGACATGAAAATTTCAGCTCAGAACAGAATCTCAGAATATCCTTTTTAGAAAGAGCCACTTAAGATTGAATTTTGTATAGTCTCATGTATTCTGATTTTTTAGAATAGTTTTCTTTGAATGCTGGTTCCCTCATTGAGGGTACATATAAAATCTTAAAATAGAAAAGGGAAAAGAAAGGAAGTCAGACAGACTGAAAACATCATTACTTAAGTGTTATTGATATGACGAAAATTAATGAGTAGGAAAATCTTAGTTACAAAAAAATTAAAACCAAGTTCAGGGTTAAAAATAAATTTGCCCCAGCAATAATAGCAAAGTTAAACAAGACAGAAATAACAAATGCTGGTGAGGAGGGTGTAGAGATATCGAGACTCTCATACACTGCTGGTGGGACTATAAAATAAAACAACCACTGTGGAAAATGGTATGGCATTTTCTTAAAAAGTTGGAAATAGAAATACCATTTAATCCAGCAATCCCACTGCTAGGTGTATAAGCTAAAGTAGTGAGAGCTGGGACACAAATAAATACATGTACACTCATGCTCATCGCAGCACTATTCACAATAGCCAAGAGATGAAAACAACCTAAGTCCCCATCAACAGATGAATGGACAACCGAATTATGGTACATACACAAAATGGAATATTATGCAACACTAAGGAATGATGAAGAATCTGCTAATTACCTCATAATGTCGATAGATTTGAAGGACACCATGCTGAGTGAAATAAGTCCATCACAGAAGAACAAATATTGTACGAGTCTACTATTGTCAGCCCCAGGGTTACAGGTGAAGAGAGACAACTCAGGGACACCCAAAG
>NW_006921762.1:4836830-4851053 GCF_000298275.1 Orycteropus afer afer
GTACTGCTGTGCATGGGGTCGCTATGAGTCATAAACAACTCGACAGCACTTAACAGCAACTATTGTAAAATGTCAAGGAAAAATTTACACATGGAAGGAAACTTTCTTTGTTGGTTACCAGGAATGAAAGGGGAGGAGTGAGAAAATTGTTAGATAATTAAAAGACAGGTATTTATTTCAGTGAACAGAAAGGCAATATACCAAAATCAAGTGACCAGCACAATAACACTAAGGAAAAGGAAGACATGGAGAGGTGCACAAGACATACAGACAACAAAGGTAAATACTTTTACTTACACAGTACTGAACTATCAGTAATAACAAACATTAATGTATGGGTGGATACATAGTAGACAGGCAGAATGATCAGATATGGGTACGCAAAAGGGAATATATCCATGACTGTATATAAGTTTGGCATATGATACGTTTACATACTTATTTGTATGTGCATAGGAGCTCTGATAGCATAGTGCCTAAGGCACTTGACTGCTAACCAGAAGGCTGGCAGTTCAAACCCATCAGCCACTCCTTGGAAGGAAGATCGGGCAATCTACTTCCATAGTGATACTGCCTCAGAAACCCAAGGAGGGGTCGCTATGAGTCGGGTCCGACTCAACAGCACATAACAACAACACAACAAGTAAAATAATATAAAATAAATTAGTCACATCTACAAAATAACAACACAATTTCCAAGCAAATAAATTAGTGCAATAGAAATACAATCAAGCTTCTTTTTGAATATCGTGGAGACTAAATACAGTACTATAGATTAAATTTTAGCTGAATTCATGAAATATTTTGTTGTCAGAGACATCCTCAAGATGCTGTGGTGTGTTCCTTTGTTCACAGTTAATTTGGAGAAGGTTTGAAGCTCCTACTAAAATGTAGATTTTAAGCCCTACTTAATGTAAATTGCATCTAGTTTACAATTTTCGGTACCCAAGCAAGGGAAACTGACTCTTTAGTAGTCTAAAATTCCAGAGAAGGAAATAATTCACCCACTCAATAAACCTTGCAAGAAAATCACAGCTGCTTCTGACATAGTAGACAGACACCAATGTGAAAGCAGATAGATTGGTTTCTTTCGGGAAATTATGAACAGGAAAAAACAAATACCATTCTCAGACAAGGGTTTTTTGTTTAATTTCCTTTGGTACTTGTTTAATACTTGAATGAAAAATTTGTGTCATATGAATCAATAATACCAAACTAAAGAACCAGAATCAAAAATAGCTGAAATGTTACTAAACCAAAACCAAACTCACCGCCATCAAGCTGGATCCATCTCATAGTGAAATGTTAACAGAGGGATAAGGGCCCATTTTCCATAATGGGGCTAGGATCAGCTAAAACAAACCACAATTGATTTTCTACTTCCTGAGTGAAGCAATGAGTGCTCTGAAGAAATATTTTAAGATTTTTAGTCATTTATCCAAAATACATCAAGGAATAACCCATTGCATAAATACTGTGAACAAGACTAGCAAGTTCTTCATATTCTACCACGATCAGACAGACAAGAAATGTATGGAAAAGTAAATTAATAAGATTTCATGTAATTAAACCATCATGGAAGAAATTAAACACCATGAAGAAAAAATGGAAGAATAATAAGGGGAGAGAGAGCCGGAGTGGAAGACTGTTTTGGCAGTGGTGGCTGCTTTAGCTGGAATGATTAGAGAAAGTCTATCTGAGAAGTAAGGAGCTCTGGTGGTGCAGTGCCTAAGGCATTTGACTGCTAACCAGAAGACTGGTGATTCAAACCCACCTGCTGCTCTGAGGAAGGAAAATGGAGCAATCTACTTCCATAACGCTGAGTCAGAATTCACTCGATGGAAGTAAGTTGTTATTTTATTTTATTTTTTTTTTTGTCAATCTGAGGAGTTGGCATTTTAGCTGAAATGAATGATGAAAGGATGGGAAGATAGATAGCAAAGAGTGTTTTGAGAAGAGGAAAACAAGTGAATCAAAACTGGCATATATGGAAATAGAAAGTTAATGTGGCATAGTGAACAAGTTGGAGACTGGTAAAAATTGATGGCCAAGAGGAAGACAGGGGTTATATTATGCAAAATCTTACAGGCCATCAGAAGGAGTTATATTTTTATTATAAGTGCAGTGCTTTGCGTTAAGAAGGGTAATAACATAATGTAGTTTACACTTTTGAAAATTATGATGCTTCTTGGAGCAGGCAAGAAGAATAGAAGCAAGAAGACAGATTAGGAGGCTATGATGGCAGCCCAGGTGAGAGATTATGATGACTTGGTTTGAATCTACGTGAAAATGGCGAGTTGTGATATGATACAGGATATGTCTTTGCCAGACTGGCTGATAGATTGGAAGCAGTGTGGGAAAGAGAGGGAAAGAAAGAAGTCAGGGATAAGTTAAACTTGAGGTTTAATGTATTACACTACCAAGTGGAGATGTCAAATAGGCTGTTGGATATAGGAGAATGGAGATCTTTGATAAGAGGAGAACAAGGAAAACAACTATAAATCAATAAGAATCACTTTAAAATATGTTTTTATTGTGATTTGAGTGCAAGTTTATAGAACAAATTGGTTTTCCACTAAAAAATTCATACACATTTTGTTTTGTGATATTCATTGCAATCCTGGCAACCCACAATGAAATAGTAAGGACTCTTCCCACTTCCTGCCTGTGTTTACCATTCCTTCATCCTTTTTTTCTATCCCTTGCTGCCTTCTTAGCTTTATCACTGGGCAAATGTGGCCCTTTTGATCTTGTATGATTGATTTCTCTCAGTGACTGCCTCCCTGGGATTGTTGCTCACCTTACAGGCCTGTCTGTTGTTTGGTTGAAATGTGAGCTCCAGGGGGTGAGTTCAATGCCAGGCTTGAAGGATAACTAAGGGCTCTAGTCTCAGGAATTCCACCAGTCTCTATCACATCAATAAACCTGGTCTTTTTGATGACTTTGAATTCTGTTCCACATTTTCTCCCACTCTATTTGGGACCTTCAGTTGTGATCCTTTCAGAGCAGTCAGCAATAGTAGCCAGTCTAGCAATGATCTCAGGGTCATGGCAGCTAGAGTTCATATGGTCCATTGGTCCTCTGGACTAACTGTTTGCTGTGTCTTTGATTTTTTTTTTTTTTTTTTTTCACTCTTCTTCTCTCTGGATGGGGAGAGAGTCTACAGCTGTGCCTTAGATGGCCACTCACAAGCTTTTAAGATCCCAGTCACTACTCATGAAAGTAGGATGTAACACATTGTCTTTATGGACACTCAGGTAGCTAACAATTTGTATGCCAATTGACCTTAGTGTTCCTGAGACCATGGTCATGAGCCTTCGTGCTCAGTAACTCATTCCCTCAAGTTGTTTGGTTATGGCTAAGTTCTCATAACTTTGCCCCCTTATGCTCTACTATATTCATGGATATTTGAAGCACGTATAACTACAGATGGAAGCAAGACCAGGCAATCTACTACTATAAAGATTTACTGCCTTGGACACCCAAAAGTTGGTCACTATGAGTCAGAATTGACTCATTGGCAGTGAGTTTGTTTTTTTGTTTTTTATAACTACATATGTAGAAATATCCTCTGTCAAACCTACATATATTTGTGGGTATAGTCTCATTTGTCTTCCCACTCTTATTCAACTTGTTTATCTATCTATATGTATACACTCATAGATTATTGTTATTAATGTTATTGCAGGATTGGTACATAACAGTATTTACCTTTGTTGTCTTTAATTCTTGTGCTCCGCCCAGTGTCTTCTTCTGTCTTGATCATTTTGTGCTGACCTCTCCCTTATTATATATTGTCTTTCCCTTCACCCAAGTTAATACATGCTCACCCTTTAGTTAGTGATTTATACTGCCCTCCCCTCCCACTTCTGGTAAACTTAAAAGAATAATTCTTTTTGTGTGTAAACTTTTTCTTGACTTTTTACAGGCGTGGTCTCATACAATCTGTGCCCTTTTGTGATTGACTAATTCCACTCAGCATATGGTCTTCTAGGTTCATTCATGTTATGAGGTGTTTCACAGATTCACCATCATTCTTTAACGCTGTGTAGTATTCCATTGTGTGCATGTACCATAGTTTGTTTATCTATTCATCCATTAATGAGCACTTAAATTGTTTCTATCTTTTTGCCATTGGAACAATGCTGTGATGAACATGGGTGTACATATATTTATCTGTTTAAAGAAAACTTCAACACCTCAACAACAAAGAGGTAAACAATCCAATTAAAATAATTGCAGAGGACATGAACAGAAACTTCACCAAAGAAGACACTCAGATAGCTAACAAATACATGACAAAACGTTCACGACCATTAGCCATTTCCACCAAAAATGAAACCTACTGCCATCGTACCAACACTAAAGGACAGAGAAGAACTGCCCAGAGAATTTCCAAGGCTATAAATATTTATGGAAAAAGACTAGCTCATCTTTCTCCCATGGAATGGCTGGTGGGTTTGAACTCTGGCCTTTTGATTAGCAGCTGAATACTTTAACAACTACACTACCAGAGCTCCTTCATTAGCCATTAGAAAGATGCAAATCTAAATAACAATGAGACATTATCTCATCCCAACATTAATAGCAAAGTTCAAAAAAACAGAAAACAATAAATGCTGGCAAAGGTGTGGAGAGACTGGGATTTCATGTACTGCTGTTGGGACTAAAATGGTACAACCACTGTGGAAAAGTATATGGTGCTTCCTTAAAAAATTGGAAATAGAAATACCATATGACCCAGGAATCCCACTACTAGGGATATATGAGTGAAATAGAATCATTACTTTTCTTCTGAAGAATTAAGAGTTTACAAGACATCTTTTTATGCTTTTAGAAAATCTTTCTAAAATATCTCAGCTGATCTGTTTTAGGAGCTCTGGTGGCAGAGTGCCTAAGACATTTGACTGCTAACCAGAAAGTTGGTGGCTCAAACCCAACAGTCACTCAGAAGGAAGACTGGGCAATCTACTTCTGTAGAGATACCACCTTGGAAACCCAAAGAAGGGTATGAGTCGGATTCAACTTGATGTCAGTGAGTTTGGTTTTTGGTTTGACCTGTCTTAGCTCTTCAAAACCCAAGACAGTACTCACTCGATACACATATGCATCCTCAATAAATGTTTATTAATTGGATAATTGATCAGTAGTTTATCCTACTGGTATTCTCTAATCTTTCAATGATGATTGAAGCACCCCTTTCAGCAAAGTACTTACCTGGGCAATTTCTCCATCAATAAAACAAGTATAATAGTATTCTTTTGCAGAGTTGAGGTTAGAATAGTGGATGTAAGGAAAGCACCTGGCACATAGTAGGTGTCGATGTGCAGTGACTGTTATTCTAGATTGCTAATGGAAGTTGATCTGTTGTGTAAAAGAAAGTCTCAATTATTAACTTTACAAAGTAGGGACAATTCTTCATTTCACATCAGTTTCTTCAATCATTCCCTGCTATCCTATGGATCCTCTGAGACCTAAAGTTTTCTTAATTCTTCAACCTTCTTTTCTTCTACCCCACTCCTGTGTTATCAGTATACTTCTGAAGAAGTCCAAGTGTAAATATTCTGTAAAGAATTGTAAGTATTTGCAAGGAAGGAAACAGATTATAAGCAGAAGGAGACCATATTTCCACGAATATTACCAGCCATCCCACATATGTTGGTTACTATTGCTGGGAGCAGAGTGGGCAACAATGAAATCCCCACAATGAATATCCCAATGCCTTTTCCTCAGAAAGGCAGAGAACTTGTTACCACTGAATCACAATTGTGAAATGATAGAGGGATGTAAGAGATCCAGTTCAGATCCATTGCATAACAGTTTATAGTTGTTTACTTCTCAATGATGTTGGAAGGAATTGGCTAATTTGAAACAAATACAGTAAATGATTACAAAAATGATTAAGTATGCATCCTCAGATTATTCATTTTCAAAGCAGAATATTGTTTAATGATTATAGAGAGAAGTTTGAGGTTCACAGGGTATGGTGCTAGCCATGCACAAAGATCAGTTGTTTGTATCTCAATGACTAAAGTCTATTTATTGCCATCAATACTGTGGGGGATACAAGGAAGATGCCCAGGCAAGAAAGAAGTGGACAAACCAATTTGGTCCAGTTCTGTTTGTGGCAGCAAGGAGGAAATTGTGCTGTAGGAGATTTTCAATATGCCTTATGGGTAGTATGATTTCTCATATATTTGAGGGAAATTCCATCCAATTCAACAAATACTTATTGAGATCCTACTATATTCAAGGCACTGGTCTAGGTGGAGGTAGTGGTGAGAGGGAAGGTTTAGAGATGTGTAAACCATAGTGTCTATTTTCCTAGTAATTATAATCTAGAATAAAGATTAAACGCAGTACTGCATTACCCATCAGTTTTACTTTCCTAGGATGCTATAACAAAATACCACAAAGTGGGTGACTTTAAAGATCAGAAATTTATTGTTTCATAGGTTTGAGAGGCTAGGTGTTTGAACTAAGGAGGGCATTGGTAGGATCATGCTCTCTCTGTCAACTCTAGGTGGAGAGTTTTCTTGTTCTCTTCCAAATACTGGTAGCCTCAGTTGTGTCTTGATACTCCTTGTCTTGTAGATGTGCTTTCATATGTGTTTGTGCCCTCTATGGGTCTATGTTGCTTTTGCTTTTTAATAAGGTCAACACTCAGATTGGACTAGGACCCATTCTACTCTGGTATCACCTCATTTAACATATAACATCTTCAAAGACCCTTTTCCAAACAAAGTCACATTCACAGGTACAGAGTTCAGGACTTCAGCATATCTTTTTTGGGGACAGCATGCAATCCATGACACCACCATACAGGGAAAAATGTAGTTAGCGATTCAAGAATCGAAAGACTCTTATAGAGGTTTTTGCCCCAAAATGTCTTTTCACTTTTAGAGGAAGGAGAGGGGGCAGTCAACATTTACTATCTTTGAAAAATCCACCCAGAGGCCAAGAACTTTAGATATAAACTCACCCTGTTTTGGTATTCTCCATTTCTGATAACAATACCTTACTCATCATTTTATTCTGTTCTTGGCCTTCAAGATTTAGGTCTACAGTGAGATTTTAGAAATCTGCTTCTGTAAGTGGGATCCAGCCAATACTGTACCTAACACTACAAATGCCACTGCAGACATTCTGCCTTCCAAGATCCTGAGGCCTATATGAACCTGCATTTCTCATCTATCCTGGGCTCTCTTGATCTGCCCTGGGACAAAGTCCAGAGCTCTTTGCATTTTTTGACAGTAACTACCATACTTCGTGGCTTTAGCTTTTTTTGTGTGCTAATTTTAAGTTTGATTCTTTGCTCTGGCCACAGAAATTTCAGTCTAGCCCACTATTTTGGTTCTCTAGTGCTGCTCTAACAGAAAAGCACAAATGGGTGGTCTTAACAACAGGGATTTATTCTCTTGCAGTTTAGGAAGATAGAAGTCAGAATTCAAAGTGCCAGCCCTAGGGGGTTGGTGAAAGCTCCTTGACCTCGGGCTTCAGTTCTGCCTCTTGTTCCTAATCCACTGGAGCTAGAGGCATCTCTTCACTCAGCCAGCTGCTGGCTGCTGAGGTTAATAAGCCAAGTAAAATGGCACAGTCCCAAGATGATCACACAACAATCCTAAAATCGGCAGACAACATGGTAGGCTGCTGAATGAAGACTTGGCTATGTGCAGGGTCCAAGCATGACAAAAAGCTCCAGACCATTCCCAAAGCTTCCCTTATATACTGGAAGCAGATCACATCCCTAAAGCAGCTACTCAGCTGCTCTAGTAAATTCCACCATGGAGTTGATTACCAGTCTCATCACGGGGAATAACTACATGTAGCTGTACAGCCACTCAGAAGCAGGCCCAGTGAAGTTGACACAGAAACTTAACTACCACACCCACCAAATACTTTTGTAACCTGGGGTTTAGGCCAGAGTAGTAGCTGGCTCTAGCTATACCCTATTCAACTGCTGTCCTGTTTCTAGGAAGTTTCAGTAGAACTGGGTGAGGTGATGTGATGTCAGTGCTGTCAAACCACACCCTTCCTCAGTTTACATTGCAGCATAAACTGATTATAATATTATTTCTGGTGTTTTTCTCTGAGAGATACTTGCTACAGCAACAAAGCCAGATGTTTTTCAGGTTTTGATTCCTCTCCACCCATTTTCTGTCCCAGTCATAAACTCAAAAGCACTTGCCTTTGAAACTTGAACTCTACTGATATATAAAGTCCAGAATGGCCAGGTCCAAACAGGGTTAGTTCTGTAATAAAAAAGCCACTGCTATTGAGTTGATTCAGACTCATAATAACCCCAGAGATCAGAGTACAGCTGCCTCATAGGCTGTAATTATTTATGGAAGCAGACTGCCTCATCTTTCTCCCATGGACCAGCTGGTGGGTTTAAACCACCAAACTTTTGGTTAGCAGCCAAATGCTTCAACCACTATGTCACTGCATTGTAGTAAATTACTTGGTGTGACTTTTCTACCCATAAGTCTTTGTAAACTCCAAGGTGGGATTTTCTATGAGCAACTGAGGAGCTCCTGATTGCTGAAGCTATCCACCTGGGTTATTTCTGTTGGGCGTGGCACAATACAATGTTCTGGGAGATTCCCACTCTCTCTCACGTGCTTAGAGTTCTGATGCTGTGATTGGCTAGTTTGACCATCCTTCCGGGCTCAAAAGGAGGCCTCCTGGAGGCAGAACTCTCTCTGACTGCTGGTGGAGGAAGACATGCTGCCGAAAGAGACACGTGCCCCTGAAAGAGACACGTGCTGCTGAGAAAGAGACGCAAGAGACATGCATTGCTGAACGAGACACTGAGGAACCAGCACTGCTGGGAAAGAGACTGTGAGAGACTGTTGGCTGAGGGACGGTGGGCTGGGAGAGAGACTGAGCGTTCTTCCTGAACTTGAGTTGTAGCCTGGTGCTTCCCTAATAAATCCCGTAATCCGTGAGTTCTGTGTGGCCACTGCAGCGAATTATTGAACCCAGGAGAGAGGTGGTGGGTGCTTTGGGAGGAACGTTTGGTGAAAGGGCTGGAGGGAAGCAGCATGTCTGGCCTTGAAGTAATAGGCCTTGGGTTACTGCTAGTAATCCTGTCTTCCTCTTGTAAGATTAGAGGAGGTTAGAACATGTGGCCTCCTTGCTGTTTTTGCAGTCACTAGAGCTCCATAGTTCTGTAGCAGTCATTCATTAAAGATTTCTTCCAAAACTCATGCTATTGAGTTGATTCCAACTTATAGTGACCTCCTTTGGCTTTCCAAGGTGGTAAATCCTTATGGAAGTAGATTGCCCAGTCTTCCTTCTGTGGAGTGGCTGGTGCGTTTGAACTGCCAACCTTTTGGTAGCAGTCAAATGTCTTAGGCACTAAGCCACCAGAGCGTCTTAAATATATATTTTTAATAATACATTTTTAAAAAATATATTTAGTAATATATTTTTTCCATTGCCTCTTACCATTTTCTCCCTATCATTTCATCCATTAAATTAACCAGTTATTCCTCAAATACTTGTTGAGTACTTGCTATATGCCAGAGACTGTTCTAGGTATGGAGAATATATAAGGGAACAAAAGAGACAAACATCCCTGAGTTCGTGTAGCTTACATTTTAGTAGGGGGTGAAAGACAATAAATATATTGGCAAATTATATATTATGCATTATTTTTAATGGTCATAATTGATATAAAGAAAAATAAAAAAAGGAAGGAGGACACAGAGATTAGGGCTGGAAGAAAAGGTGTGGTTAAATTTTAAACAGGATACTTCAGTGTTAAAACATTGGGAGACTGGGAATATCTGGCAAAGAAAATTAAGAGAAAATAGCCAGTGAGATAGGAATAAAACAAGAGATGTGTGATTTTGGAAGTCAAGGTAGTAATAAAATGTGTTAAATGTTGCAAAGGGATCAAAGAAGATAAGAACTGAGAATGGATTTACCAACATGAGGGCCATTTATTAACTGACAAATGCAGTTTCACTGGAGTGCTGGAAGAGAAAACTTGATTGGAATTATTTAAGAAATAAAGAGAAAAACATTAGTCACCAAGAGAATGAAAATTCAAGCAGTAATGAGCTACATTCCACAAGACTAAATGAAATAAAAGGACAAAAATATCAAGTGCTGGTGATTGTTTGGAGATTTATATCATTGGTTGCAATGTAAATTGGTAAAATTACTTTGGAAAACTATTTTTGCAGTATCTTCTAAAAACTAAACATCACTCTATAATCCTATGATCCAATGCTTTCACTCCTGGCTATATACCCAAAAGAAATAAATGTTTATGTGCAACAAACATATACAAGACTATTTGTTCGTAGCACATAGTATTATTCATAAGGAGCTCTGGTAGCATAGTGCTTTAGGCATTTGACTACCAATGAGAAGGCTGGTGGTTCAAGCCCACCAGCCACTCCTCAGAAGGAAGATTGGGCAATCTACTTCCCTAGAGATACTGTCTCAGAAACCCAAAGAGGGGTTGCTATGAGTCAGGACCGACTCGACGGCAGTGAGCTTGGCTTGGTTTGGTTTATTATCCATAAAAGCCAAAATTGGGAAATAACCCAAATATCCATCTACAATAGAATGGGAAAATAAATTGTTGTGTGTCCATACAATGGAATATTAGATGGAAATGAAAAATAATAAACTACTTTTACACTAAATCACATGTAAGAATTTCATGGTAATAATAATTGTATGAAAAAAAAAGTAGACGTAAAAGAGTGTATAGCATCCATGTATATAATGTTTAAATACAAGCAAAACTAATCTATGGTGATAAAGTAGAGAATAGAAGTTACTTTGGGGCAGATAGTGATTAGGAAAGGGAATGAGGGAACACCTCTTGTGCACTGGTGTTCTATATCTTGATGTGGGTAGTGCTAACGTGCTTAAATGCTTCCTTTTTGCCACAACAAAAAAGCACAAAGTGGGTGGCTTTGAACAACAGAAATTTATTTTCTTACAGTTCTGGAGGCTAGAAGTCCAAATAAGAGTCTCAACTCTGTCAGTTCCTTCTGGGGGCTTTGAGAGAGAAAGTGCTCTATGTCTCTCTCCTAGTTGCTGGAAGCTGCTTGGTGTTCCAAACTGGGGCAATCCTTGGTGTTCCATTGCTGATTATGCATGTGTCTGCCTCCCTTGGGGTTTTCCCCTGTATGAGACTCTCTTTCCATGTCTGTCCTCTTTTATAAAATGCTAATCAGAAAGCATTAGGTTTAGGGCCCACCGTACCCAAGTATGACTTTCATATTCACCTTTTCAGGGCCTAGAACTTCAATGTATCTTCATGGAGGACACAACTCAGTCCTTAACAAGTGTTATACATGTAAGTCATGTATCAATAAAAAAGATATTAGAAGTAGAATTGGGGATAGGGAATAGCAACAATGCTTCCATTTCCCCAACACTAACATGAAGTCTAGACTCAGAGTATTAACATGAAAATGGATTTAAAGGTTATGCTATAAGAACTCTTTTCATAATAGCCTGTGAAAACAAGCTGCTGTCCTGTGCTATGGGGTCTGGTTATGTGGTTTTGGAAGCGGATCACTCTTTTAGATGTCTGTACATCATTGGTTGACTTTTTCACTTAAAGTGTATGGCAATTAAGGTAGGATTTAGGTTAGTATTAAGGGACGACTATGCACAGCAAGGTCAAAGACACCAGCACATGTTCCATAGGGAGATGAGATCTGCCACCAACGTTTTCTTCTCTCATATTTTATGAAAAGGAACACTATCATACAAATTGAGAAGGTATATTTCCAATGTAAGGCAGGGAGTGTGCCACTGCAGAGCCTAGACCATTCCAATCTAGGAGTTGCCCCACATCTGAAAGAACTATTTATATATATATATATATTTATATTTATATTTATATATATATATGTCATATATCATATATATATATATATATATGATAAACTTTATATAAGATAAATTTATATGCATATATATATTAGCTTGAACATCTTTTAAATGTTTTTAGGAGAGATGGCACAAGATAACACACATGAGAATACTGTAAGCAGGGTCATATACCCTGAACTTTTTAGCTTGTGTTGAGGCTGCATTTCAGCATGTCTCTACAGTGTGAGTGGCAACAGTAGCATGGACGAGAGGTCATGAACTGGGAGAGAAGATGCTGAGCCACAGGGACATCTCTTCATGCCTTCTATTGTAGGCACCCCAAGGCCTTGCAGGAAGGGAAGGCTTCTCTTCTCCAAAGCATGTCTAGATTTGAAAAGGGGTAGAAACTAGCCCTGGCAAGGCAATGGAAGAAGTTGATTTTTTTGTGGGAAGAAGTTGGGGCAGGGAGTGGAGAGGAAATGCAGGGAAACCCTGCAGGCTGACTGCAAATCCAGCTGTAGGAGCTTATGTAACTGAAGTTTCATCAGCACTCAGTTCACAGAAGCCAACATAGCTCACCTCCTAAGACCTGAGTCACAACTCAAAAAAAAAAAAAAAAAAAAAAGGGTTAGATGATAGTATCTTTTGGGGACTATGAATTTCAATACATTCATTCTGTTGTTAAAAGATGGAGGGAATGATGAAGACAATTAAAAGACTTTGCAGCTTTCAACACCAACAAGTGCCACAATAAATGCACAAAAATTATAATTTAGAGATCAAAATGGGATTCATAGGCAGACTATATTGTGTGTTCTCATGAGATAGGCTGATAGAGAAATGAAATCGATGTTGGTTAGTTGACTTTTTAAAAGCAAACTCAGATAAATGTTTTTAAAACTGTATGCATCTCAAAATTATTTCTATGTAAAGCTCCAAATTTATTTATGGCTGAGCTTTAAGCAAGGAACTCTGGAGGGGGTTCTTTAGGGAGCTGTGGTAGTGCAGTGATTAAACACTCAGATGCTTACCAAAAGGTTGACAGTTCAAATCTACCAGCTGCTCTGTGTGAGAAAGTTGACGCAGTCTATTTCCATAAAGATTTACAGCCTTGGAAACATTATGGAGCAGTTCAACCCTCTTCTATAGGGTTGCTATGAGTAAGAATCAACTCAGCAGCAAAAGTTTTGGTTTTTTGGTGGGGCTTTAATTAAGCAGCCACAGTTAAGCACTTGGCTGCTAACTGAAAGGCTGGAGGTTCAAACCCACCCAACTGTTCTTTGAGAGAAAGACCTGTTGATCAATTTCTGTGAAGATTATAGACAAGAAAACCCTAAAGGGCAATTCTACTCTGTGAAATGTAGTTACTATGAATAAGAATTAATTTGGCAGCACCTGATGTCAATAGGCCTCAATTAAGAAAAAACAAACTCACTGCCATCAAGTCAATGTTGACTCAGAGAACCCCCCCCCACTGGGTTTCTGGGGTGGTAAATCTTTACAGGAAGAGATTACCCAGTCTTCCTTCTGTGGAGTAGCTAGTGGGTTTGAACTGCCAACCTTCTGGTTAGCAGTCAAATGCCTTAGGCACTGTGCCACTTGAGCTCCTTAGGCCTTAATTAGGCAGCTAAAAATATAAGGAAAAGTGAGAAAGTAATCCAATTTTTGGCTTAAATTTTAATGTCTAATGTACCAGATCAATGATACCTTAGAGAGATTCTGATTTATTTGGTTTGTGGTCCCCCAAGTTGGTATTTTTAAAGCTTCCCAGGGGATTTTAATGTACACCTATAGGTAAGATTTAATCCATGAGGATGGTTTCACCGGAGAATTCTACGAAACATTCAGAGAAGAACTGACACCATTCCTACTTAAACTATTCCAAAACAGAAAAGGATAGAATCCTCCCTATCTCATTTTATGAAGCAAGTATTACCTTGACACCAAAACCAGGCAAAGATATCCTTCAAAAGGAAAACTACAGACCAATATCCCTCATGAATATAGATGCAAAAATCTTCAACAAAATCTTAGCCAATAGACTCTAACAACAAATCAAGAAAAATCATTCATTATGACCAAGTGGGGTTCATATCAGGTATGCAGGGATGGTTCAACATTAGAAAAACAACCATCATCCACCACATAAATAAAAAAAAGAGAGAAGAACCACATGATCATATCAATTGATGCAGAAAAGGCATTTGATAAAATCCAACACCCATTCTTGATCAAAACGCTCAGAAAAATAGGAATAGAGGGGACATTCCTCAACATAATAAAGGACTTCTATGCAAAACCAATAGTCAACATTATACTCAATGGAGAGAGACTGAAACCATTCCTCTTGAGAACAGGAACCAGACAAGGATGCCC
>NW_006921762.1:4855623-4877242 GCF_000298275.1 Orycteropus afer afer
GACTGCTGCTTCCGTTGGCATCGATTGTAGAACCAAGCAACGTGAATTCTTTGACAACCTCAATCTTCTCTCCATTTATTGTGATGCTGCTCATTGGTCAAAATAGGATATGGGTGAGCTCTAATCCATTTTTAGATTGAATTAGTGCTCTCAAAGACCATTCTACATCCACAAAGCAAAGTAGCCTGCTATGTGTTAGAAAGTTTTGCTTGCACATAAACACATGATTCCATGTTCCCAATTCCTGGAAATGTTATTCAGCTGCTGCAAATAGTGGCCATTTCCCATAGTCATTTGTGTCCACTACTTTTCAGCCAGAGAGAAAATTTCCATGTGAAACACTGATCATACCACCCCTACACCCAGGCCAAAGACCAAAATCTCTAATTTGATTAGGAGGCTCCACACACTCTGACCCCCATCTACCTGTCCATCCATCCATCATATTGTGCTTCTTGGTGAGTTCTGTGCTTTGGCCATTTGGCCTTCTTTCAGTCCCATATATTCCCAACCACCCCTCCTGCCACAGACTTTTTTTGCATGCTGTTCCCTCTGTCTAGAATACTATTTCTTCCCTAACTTGTCTAGTAAATTCCTACTAATCCTTCAAACTTCAATTCAGTCATCACCTTCTCAAGGAAGCTTTCCCTGACCTCTCTGACCAGGTCACATCCTACTTACATAGGTTGGAAGAACAAAATACTCTCTCTCTCAGAGAATCTCTCCTAGATACATTCTTGCATTTATCTGTAGAACTCTGGCTAATATATCTTTCTCCACCATTTGATCAGCTCCATGTGGACAAATTCTCTATTGTATTCCTCAGTATGCACTCAGTACAGGGCCTGGCATATAACAAGAATTTAAGAACAATTTTCATGAATAGATGAATGAATATATAGCCATGTTAGCAGGCCTCTCTGTTATTAAAGTAGTTGGCCATAGTCATTGATTTGCATCTCAGAATTTCATTCCCTTGTTCAAGATCCATAGTCTTACATGAAGGGAAATAAGACATACTGAAAAGCTGTTGTGTCTCATGTGTATCACCCCAGTCTCAGTCTTCAAATCAGTCTGAGGGACAAAACTGAACTAGAAGCCAAACTTTTTTCTTACCTGTTGACATGTACACACTAGCTTTGCCATGGGTGATTGGATGTGAACCGTGTGCTGCTTTCTGGCATGGTATCAGCAGTCTCTGCCCATTGATTTCTCTTGCCTGTGCTTGTTTTGACAAGCTTAAAACATTCACATACCTAGAGAGTAAGACAGTGCCTAGCTGAAGTCAAAATAGGTGGTTAATTTGTGTGGAGGGATTTGTTGTGAGGGAAAGTGTTGGCCTACATGACTAAAGACATAGGGTCATATTGTCTGTCCAATTCAGTTGAGAGTCCGGGGTGCCTAGCTGTATCATGTTGAAAGGGAAAAGCATTAGTCTCCCCTAAAAGGTAGTGATCAGACTTCTCAACTGCAATAAACCAAAACCAAACTCACTGCCATCAGTCAATTCTGACTCATAGCAACCTTCATTGGGTTTCCAAGGCAGTAAATCTTTATGGAAGTAAATGGCCTCATCTTCCTTCCACAGAGTGGCTGGTGGATTTGAACCACCAACCTTCTGGTTAGCAGTCAATTGCCATAGGCACTGCACCATCAGAGCTTCTTCTCAACAACAATCAAACAAACTCACTGCCGTCCAGTCAGATCCAACCCATAGTGACCCCTCCTTGGGTTTCTGAGGCAGTATCTCTATGGAAGTAGATTGCCCAACCTCCCTTCTGAGGAGTGGCTGGTGGGTTTGAACCACCAACCTTCTGGTTAGCAGTCAAATACCTTAGGCACTATGCCACCAGAGCTCTCAACAGTAAGGCAAAAAGACAATGAACTTCCATTTTTAAAGTATTGAAGGAAAAGAACATTGGACTAAGAAATGTATACTAAATTAAATTTTCATTGAAAAGGAGGGCTTAGTAAGAAATATTATTAGGTATGCAAAGCCTCAGGTTGGCCTCATATAGATACTACATTTAATATACATTAAGAAAAGTTCTAAATAAGAGAAACATATCTAGGAGGTACTAAAAGAGATGAGAAAATAAGGGTGATCATATGCTTCATGAACATTATCATTCTCTTAAAACAAACAAACAAAAAACCACATAGAACCTAATAAAAGCAAGAAAGACAGTATTTAATCTAGGACTAAAACTTAGACAATAGGAACACATGAATATGGCAACAAAATATGGTAAAACATTTTCAAAAAGGCAAGATAAAGATAGTGATATAGTAATACATTTAAGCAATCAACGTTGTTTGTGTTAGATGCTGTTGAGTCAGTTCCAACACGTAACAACCCTATATACCAAGAACAAAACACTGCCTGATGCTGTGCCATCCTCACAATAATTACTATATTTGAGCCTATTGTTGTAGGCACTGTGTCAATCTATCTCATTGAAGGTTTTCCTCTTTTTGCTAACCCTCTACTTTATCAAGCATGGTGTCCTTCTCCAGAGACTGGTCCCTTCTGATAACATGTCCAAAGTAAGTGAGACAAAGTCTTACCATCCTCGATTCTAAGGAGAATTCCAGGTGTACTTCTTCCAAGACTGATTTGTTTGTTCTTCTGGCAGTCATGGTATATTCAGTATTCTTAGCCAACACCATAATTCAAAGGCAACAATTCTTCAGTCTCACTTATTGTCCAGGTTTGCATGCATATAATGTGATTGAGAATATCATACAAAGCAATCAATAGGAGCACATACACATGAGTATGGATGTGTAGGGAAAAATAATAAAAAAAAAGAATATATAACTTTTGAAATATCCTATGGAAATTAAGAAAGGAAAATAGAGGAGTTAAAATAAACTGTGGAAAATGAACATAGACTAAATTCTGGGTTGCTCAAAGGTAATGAGTTGGGTTTTGACAGAAGTTTGGAGAAGATGTGGAATTAAGAGACACGTTGTTTTGGAGGAAAAACTCTCAGTGGTCTCAGGACTATTCACCTTTTCTTTTCTGATCAAGGTAAACCTAAGGAGCCTTCTATGGTGGCCATTGTTTGTATTCAGCCATTTTGACAAAAAATGAAGCAATTTGGAAATAGGGATTTTGCTTTTCCTGTTGTAGGCTCCCAGGAAGTTCTTGGAAGTCTGAACAGCTCTAAATTCAAATTAAGAACCTGGCTGTCAGAGACAAGTGGAAGGTCAGGCTAATAACCCTTGCCACAACTGACATAAGACTGCTGGACCATAACCTTTCCACTGAGTCTATGAAGAAAGAATATTTCCAGGAAGCAAGGATATAGTATCCACACTTGTCAAGCAGTTATCAAATTTTGGATCAGAGGAGGATATGAGACCAAAATTCTAGGCATTGGAAGCTTACGTCTTGACTCTCCTACACATGTGTTTAGGTGCTGTCAAGTAAATTCTGACTCATGGTAACCACACATGTGCAGAATAGAACTGTGCCATAGGGTTTTCAAGGCTGTGACCTTTAGAAAGCAGATCACCAAGCCTGCTGTCCAAGGCACCTCTGGATGAGTTTATAATGCCAACATTTTAGCTAGTAGTAGAGTGCTTAATCATTTGTGCTGCCCAAGAACTCCTTTTATATATGCCATATTTTTATGCAAATGACATATGCTTTTACATTTGTTTGCCAACTGCTCCCTCCCCACACAGGAGATATTTTTGTAAATATACTATGCTAGTTTTCTTTTCAACAACATGTGAAAACAAATTGCATAGTTATTCCTTGGAAGGAACAATCTACTTCCACAGTGATACCACCTCAGAAACCCAAGGAGGGGTCACTATGAGTCAGATCTGACTTGATGGCAGTGATTTTTTTTTTTTTTTTTGGTGCTTATAGCTATTGTGTTTAGCAAAGAATATGTTATTTGTAAAATATATATATATGGTAAAGTCATATGCTGCTTAACATACATGGTACGTTCTGTGAAACCTTATGTGATTTGGACGTAACACAAACACCGTATTATATACAGGCAATCTCCAGATTGTGGATGAGTTCTGTTCCTAAGTCTGTCTTTAAGTAGATTGTACATAAGTTGGAACATTTAGGTATGGTTCATGTCTAATGTTTATTAGTCGAAAGTTCTTCTTAGAATATAGTGTCCCTTTCTAAACATTAAAGGAACACTTCCAGATACACTAAAACATCTTTAACATAATATTAGAGTCATAATAATAAAAATTTTGTGATGTGTGTTGCTAAGTACCAAAAGAACCAAACTCACTGCCATGGAGTCAGATCCGACTCATAGCAACCCCTCCTGGGGTTTCTGAGGTGGTATCACTATGGAAGTAGATTGCCCAAACTTCTTTCCAAGAAGTGGCTGGTTCGTTTGAACTGCCAGCCTTCTGGTTAGCAGTCAAATGCCTTAGGCACTATGCCAATTATAAACCATTATATGCACTTCTAATTTTTAATATAACAGGCTTTAGAAGGGTTGGGATCATGGACATATATGTAGACAGATGTTGCCTGAATAGATGTGTGTTGCATGGCACAATACAGAACCCTAAGCATTTTATCTTGATGTTGTTGTTGTTATTGTTATGTACCATCAAGTCGGACCCAACTCATAGTGACCCCTCCTTGGGTTTTATCTTGATAGTAAATTCAAAATGATAAGAAGCTGGATTAGGTTGAATAAGAAGGAATTAGTTTGCTGGGTTGGATTATTTTGTATGAGCATTAATCTATTTCCTTGGATATTCCAGTTCTAAAGGGACATACTGATCTGCTTTCTCATGACAGAATGGCAATACTAACACACATATGTTTTTGGTCTAAGAAAAGCCTCCATGACAGTTTCCTTGACTGTTTCCAAGGAGTGAATGTCCCCTAGCTTCATAGAGCACTGACTGAGCTGGCTAGACCTAGAAGATTTCAGTTCTAGAGAACACGTCGAGTCAGCAGTGAGTCCATGGCCTCTGGGGGAGTGGAAGTTCCAAAACCCATTTTAGCAAAGCCAGTTTCAAGGTCAGACAGAAGAGCATTCCAGAATGGAACACTTCCTAGTATCCAACAAGAAAGAATAGAATGTTCATATTTTTGACTCTTACTTCCCAGACTAAGGAATCACAACTGTCTCTGGAAGCACACATCATCTGCCTTTCGAAGGAAAAACTAAACATAATTAAAAGTAGTCTTCGATATCTTCAGCTAAAACAAGGCCAGGAGTTGACTGTGGAACAGATCATCAACTGTTCATATGCAAGGTCAAGTTTAAGCTGAAGACAATTAAAACAAGTCCACAAGAGCCAAAATATGACCTTGATTATATTCCACCTGAATTTAGAGATCATCTGAAGAATAGATTTGATGCATTGAGCACCAATTACAGAAAACCAAACAAATTGTGGGATGACATCAAGAACATCATACATGAAGAAAACAAAGGGTTGTTAAAAAGGCAAGAAAGGAAGAAAAGACCAAAATGGATGTCAGAAGAGACTCTGAAACTTGCTCTTAAATAGAGAATAACTAGTAAATGGAAGAAATGACAAGACAAAAGAGCTGAACAGGAGATTTCAAAGAGTAGTTTAAGAAGGCAAAGTCAATTATTATAATGAAATGTGCAAAGACCTGCAGTTAGGAAACCAAAAGGGAAGAACATGCTTGGCATTTCTCAAGCTGAAGGAAGTGAAGAAAAAATTCAAGCCTTAAATTGCAATATTGAAAGATTCTATGGGCAAAATTTTGAATGATGCAGGAAAAATCAAAAGAAGATGGAAGGAATACACAGTCACTGTACCAAAAAGAATTGGTCGATGTTCATCCATTTCAGAAGGTGGCATATGATCAAGAACCAATAGTATCAAAGGAAGAAGTCAGAGCTGCACTGAATGAATTGGCAAAAAACAAGCCTCCAGGTATTGATGGAATACCCATTGAGATGTTTCAACAAATGGTTGCTATGCTGCAGGTACTTACTCATTGATGCCAAGAAATTTGGAAGAGAGCTACCTGGCCAACTGACTGGAAGAGATTCCTATGTGTACCCATTCCAAAGAAAGGTAATCCCACAGAATGTGAAAATTATTGAACAATATCATTAACATTACACATAAGCAAAATCTTGCTGAAGATAATTCAAAAACAGTTGTAGCAGTATATTGACAGGGAACTTATGCAAGCAGGATTCAGAAGAGGACATGGAATGAGGGATATCATTGCTGATGTCAGATAGATCTTGGCTGAAACCAAAGAATACCAGAAAGATTTATGCTTGTGTTTTATTGACTATGTAAAAGCATTCGACTGTGTGGATCATAACAAATTATGGAAAACTTTGAGAAGAATGGGAATTCCAGAACACTTAATTTTCCTCATGAGGAATCTGTATTTTGACCAGGAGGCTGTCATTGGAACAGAACAAGGGGATATTGCATGGTTTTAAATCAGGAAAAGAGTGTGTCAGGGTTGTATCCTTTCACCACTGTCATTCAAACTGTATGCTGAGCAAATAATCCAAGAAGCCAGATTATATGAAGAAGAATGGAGCATCAGGATTGGAGGAAGACTCATTAAGAACCTGCGATATGTACACAACACAACCTTGCTTGCTGAAAGTGAAGATGACTTGAAGCACTTACTGATGAAGATCAAAGACTACAGTCTGTAGTGTGAATTACACCTCAACATAAGGAAAATGAAAATCCTCACAACTGGACCAATAAGAAGCATTGTGAAAGATGGAGAAAAGATTGAAGTTGTCAAAGATTTCATATTATTTGGTTCCAGTCAACACCAATGGAAGCAGCAGTCAAGTAATCAGACGACCTATTGCATTGGACAAATTTGCTGCAAAAGACCTCTTTAAAATGCTGAAGAGCAAAGATGTCTCTTTGAAGAGTAAGGTGCCCCTAACCTAAGCCACAGTTTTCAATTGCCTCATATGCATGTGAAAGCTGGACAATGAATAAGGAAGACAGAAGAAGAGTTGATGCTTTTGATATGGTGTTGGCAAAGAATACCAGAAGTACCATGGACTGCTAGAAGAACTAACAAATCTGTGCTGGAGGAAGTGCAGCCAGAATGCTCCTTAGAAATGAGAATGGCCAGATGCCATCTCACCTACTTTGGTTATGTTGTCAGGTGGGACCACTCCCTGTAGAAGGATATCATACCTGGAGAGTGGAGGATCAATGAAAAAGGCGAAGTCCCTCAATGAGATGGATTGACACAGTGGCTGCAATGATGAGCTCAAGTATAGCAAGGATTGTGAGGCTGGCACAGGACTGGGCAGTGTTTCATTCTGTTGTACCTGGAGTCACTATGAGTCAGAGCTGACTTGATGGAACCTAGCAACAACAAAAATAACAATTAAGGGTAATAGAAAAATAATTTTAGGAATCACCACTTAATGTCCACTAAACTGATTCAGTTTTCGTAGGTTCTGGAAGCATAACTTATGTAGCACTGAAACACATTTCTATTACTTTTTTAAGGAAATTGGTTTCAGTGAATACTGCTGCCTGGTATATCTTGCCCTCCTCAATGTTTCAGGACTCTTGGGAATTTCTACACTTTGGATAAGCATTTTTACACAAAGTTATATTAAGTAGTTTAACAAATAGAAATACCATATAAGATAGATCCAACATACAGCTTGGTAAAACTGCCCATACAGACAGACAGAAAGTTCTAGTCTATTTTGTTCTGCAAAACCTATTTACCTTTTCCATCAGTCAGAACTGGGGATGTATCTTCATAATCTAGGACGCATTTACTCATTTGTGAAACTCCACAGAATTTACTCTTCACCACAAAACTGTCATTTCTATTTAGTGTCAGAAGATTCCCGGAGGTGTGAGTTTTGACCAGCTGGAGTTGTTGTTATTGTTGTTAGGTGCCATTGGATTGGTTCCAATTCACAGTGATCCTATGTACAACAGAATGAAACACTACCTGGTCTGGTACCATCCTCATAATCAATGCAATCTTGAACCCATCATTGTAGCCAGTGTGTCAATCCATCTCATTGAGGGTCTTCCCAGTTTTTATTGACCCTCCACTCTACCAAGCATGATATCTTTAACAGGGACTGGTCCCTTCTGACAACATGTCCAAAGTACATGGAGATGAAATTTCACTGTCTTCACTTTCAAGGAGGATTCTGGCTGTACTTTTTCCAAGACAGATTTGTTCATTCCTCTGGCAGTCATGGTATATTTAATATTCTTCCCCAACAGTATAATTCAAAGGCATCAATTCTTCTTCAGTCTTCCCTATTCATTGTCTAGTTTTCACATGTATATGAGATGATTGAAAATACCATGGAGTGATAATTAAGGTTATGTGTCAACTTGACTGGGCCTGGTTTGGAGTGGATGGGCAACTGGATATAGTATTCCCTATGATGAGACTGTTAATCAACTTCATGGTGGAATCTACTGGAGCAGCTAAGTAGCTGCCTTATTAGGGATGTGTTCTTCTCCCAGTATATAAGGAGAAGTTTTAGGAATGATTTGTTATTCAGCAGCCTGCCATGTTGTCTGCTGATCTTGGGACTCTTAATGGACTTGAATCAATGGCCTGCCATGTGGTTTGGCAATATCAGGACTGTGCCTTTTTACTTGTCAGCCTTGGTCCAGATTCTTAGATGATTTGTTCAACATACAGATTGAACAAGTATAATACAACTCTGATGCACAACTATCTTAACTTTAAACCAGTCAGTATCCCCTTGTTCTGTTTGAACAGCTACCTCTTGGTCTATGTACATGAGCACAATAAGTGTTCTAGAATCCCCAGTCTTCACAATGTTATCCATAATTTGCCATAAGCCTACAATTGGATGCCTTTGCAGAGTTAATAAAACAGAGATAAACATCTTTCTGATATTCTCTGCTTTCAGTCAAGATCCATCAAACATCAGCAATGATATCCCACATCCCATGTGATTTTCTAATCCAATTTGAATTTCTGGCAGTTCCATATCGGAGTACAGATACTTTCATTTTTTTTTTTTTTTTAATTAGGATTTGGGTGAAGATATACTTTCATTTTTGAATTATCTTCAGCAAAATTTTACTTGCATGTAATATTATGATATTGTTTAGTAATTTCCACATTCTGTTGGATATTTTTTTTTTTTTTTTTAATGGGCAAAAATGTAGCTCTCTTCTAATCAGTTGACCAGATAGCTGTTTTACCAATTGTTTGGTATAGATGAAGAAGCACTTCCAGCTGTGCATCTGTTTGTTGAAATATCTCAATCGATATTCCATCAATTCCTGGAGCCTTGTTTCTGGCCAATACTTTCAATGAAGTTTGGACTTCTCCTTTCAGTATCATCAGTTCTTGATCATATGCTACCCCCTAAAATAATTGAATAATGACCAATTCTTTTTGGTACAGGGACTGTGTATTCCTTCCTTTTATTTATTTGTGTATTAATTTATATTCCTTCCTTTTATTTATTTGTGTATTTATTTATTTATGAGATGCTTCCTGTGTCATTCAGTGTTTTTCCCATTGAATTCTATATTGAAACTCAAGGCTTGAATTTTTTCTTCAGGGCTTTCAGCTTGAGAAATGCTGAGTATATTCTTTTGCTTTTTCAACTTTAGGTTCTTTCACATTTTATTATATTACTGTACTTTGTCTTTTTTAGCTGCCCTTTGAATTATCCTCTTCAACTCTTTTACTTCATCATTTCTTCCTTCACTTTAGCTATTCTATGTTGAAGATCAAGATTCAGAGTCTCATCTGACATCCATTTTGGTCCTATCTTTCTTTCCTATCTTTTCAATGACCTTTGCTTTTATCACATATGATGTCTTTGATGGAGTTCTGGTGCTGTAGTGGTTAAAACATTTGGCTGCTATCCAAAAGTTTAGGAGTGTGAACCCACCAGCTGCTCTGTGAGAGAAAGATGAGGTAGTCTGCTTTCTTAGAGATTTACAACCTGGGATACCCTATGCGGGAGTTCTACTCTATCCTATAAGGTCATTATCAGTTCGAATCTACTCAAGGGCAGTGGGTTTAGTTTGATTTTGGCTGTACTTGATGGTATTCTACAACTTGTCTGGTCTTCGGTCATAAGTGTTCAGTGTGTCAAATCTATTCTTCAGATGGTTTCTAAATCTAGGTGGGATATACTCAAGGCTGTATTTTGGTTCTCATGGATTTGTTTTACTTTTCTTCAGCTTCCACTGGAACGTTGATTTTAGCAGTTGATGGTCTGTTCTGCAGTCGGCCCTGGCCTTGTTCTGACTAATGACATTGAGCTTCTCCATTGACTCTCTCCACAAATGTAGCTGATTTGATTCCTGTGTATTCCTTCCTGTGAGGTCTACATGTATGGTCACCTTTCATGTTGTTGAAAAAGATATTTGTAATGAATAAGTCAGTCTTACAAAGTTCTATCATGTGATCTCTTGCTTCATTTCTATCACCATACTTTGCAAATACAGATCCTTTGTTTCCAACTTTCACAATCTAATCATCAGTAATTATCAATGTATGTTGATTACATGTTTGATCAATTTCAGACTACAGAAGTTGGTAAAATTATCTTCAGTGTCTTCATCTTTGCCATTAATACTTAATGCATAGATTTGAATAATAGTCACATTAACTGGTCTTCCTTGTAGGCAAATGGATATTATCCTGTCACTGACAGTGTTATACTTCAGGAGAGAACTTGAAATGTTCTTTTGGACAATAAATGTAATGCCATTCTTCTTCAATTTGTTATTCCTGGCATAGGAGACCATATGATTTTCTAATTCAAAATGGCCAAAACCAGTCCATTTCAGCTCACTAAAGTATAGGATATTGATCTTTTACAACTTCCAGTTTTCCTAGATACATACTTTGTACATTCCACATCCCAATAGTTAATGGATATTTGTAGCTATTTCTTCAAATTTTGAGTCGTGCCATCTCAGCAAACAAAGGTCCCAAAAGCTTTACTCCTGCCATGGCATTAAAATCAACTCTACTTTGAGGAGGCAGCTCTTCTCCGGTTAATATTTGAGTGCCTTCCAACTTGAGGGGCTCATCTTCTGGCACTATATTAGTCAATGTTCCACTGCTATTGAAAAGGCTTTCACTGACCAATTTTCTTAGTAGATTGCTAGATCCTACTTAGTCTGGAAGCTCTGCTGAAACCTGTCCACCATGGGTGACCTTACTGGCGTTTGAAATACTGGTTACATGGTATCACAGCATGCAAACCACCACAATATGACAAACTGACAGACAGGTGGTAGACAATGACATCAGCACACCTAATGCATTAACAGGCATTCCCCCGTATCTTCTTATATCTATTCATTATTGAAATCACCCCCAGTTGTCTCCAAAATGGATTTTTCACTAGAATTCAATTAATTCTCATTTAGAACAATCACATACCATTTTCCTTTTGTTTTTATGATGACTAATTTTTTATGACATATGATGAAACCAGGTAAGTGTCTTGAGTTCAAGGTTATGGTGTGTGAGTGTAAGTGCAGTTGAGAGAGTGCGAGACAAGATAAACAAGTTACTCAGAATGGAATCATGGATGAGAGCAGAATTAAGCTGGTAAACAAAAAGACTCAAAATTGTTGCAAAGGATGAAAGAAGAGAAAGCAATCTAAATCCACATTCTGGATGTTTCCTCCTGGTGATGCTTTAACTTTTTGCTCTCAACCCTATATTTTCCATAATAAGTTAGGGTCAAATATCCCTGAGGTGTCGGGTCACCCTATCTGTTGTTTGTTTTTATCTTTTGAGAGAAGTGGAGAATAATTTAGTTAGTGTTGCTAGAGGACTCCCCCCCTCCTTTACTTTTCTTACAATGTCACTTCTTAGGCCCACTGGTTTCTTCTCTAGGTCTGTTGTGACTTCTAGTTCTGCATCTCTTCATTAAAGTCTTATTACTCTTGTGTTCAGGGTACTTTGAATTAGGGGAGAGAATATGCTGTAAAATTTTATTTTAATTAGGTTGGCTCTGATTTTACCTCCTAAATCTGAAAATATTATCTTTGTAATGTATCAGTGACATCCACAAAGATGACTTTTACAGTCTTAGAGTTTGGAAGTTACTTTCAGACCCTTTAGTCTAGCCCTCTGTATTTATATATTAATTAATTACTTCATTCATTCATCCAATGAACATGGTTTGAATACCTACTATGTTTGGTATACTTCTATTTTTGAGGGATAGAAAGATGATTAAGATATAGTTCCTGCCCTTGATGAGTTCAAAGTTAAATTGGGAAGCAAACATGTTAATAATCTTTACTTCATTTGTGAACCCTTCTTAACTTCCTCAGTCTGCATTTTAAACCAATTTGTTGACATCCTCTGTATTCCTATAGCACCCTATACATATCCCCTGCATTGTGTTTATATTTTGCCATAATGATTATCCATTACTTGTCATTTTCCCCACTACACTAAGAGGTCCTTGAGAGAGAATTTTTTTTTTTACTTCCACGTCTCCAGCATCTAGCACTGTTCCCTAAAATATAATAGATGCCCAACAACTATCTATAAATGAACAACATATTATGTATTAAGTGTTATTATGGAGCTATGAAACAATGGTATAGTAATATTTAGAAGGTGACTTTTGAACTGGGTTCTAAAGGATGAATAGATGTTATCCAGGTGAAGATAGGGGAAAGAAAGATATTGCAAGAAGAGTTTCCTGCATCTAAAAAGGACTAACATTTCCAGAGAAGAAAGTGACATTTTAAAGAGAAAAGTATAAGGGATCAGGTATCAGAGCGGAGTGTAAAAAGGTGGATTCAGGTTAGAATTTGAAGGATGTGCTAAGGTAAAACCATTTGGATTCCATTACATAGACAACAGAGGTTTCTTAAGGAATGAAATGATCATTTTTACTTTCAAAATATGATCATTCTAGTATAAGGAGTGGCATGGAGGAGTGGATTGGCAGATGAGAATGGAGGAAACCAGTGTGAAAGAGGACAAACAAAGAAAAGGAAAGAGGTCCAGGAAATTACAGTAACTTGACAATTATCATAGGTCTAGCCAACAATGATTCTATCACTACACGAGTGGAGCAGAGAAAAACTACTAGGTTTACAGTTATGGGATGTGGATGTAAGTGTAGTTTAGAAAGGGACAAGAGAAACCAGAGTTACTCAGAATGGGACCGTGGATGAGGGAGGAATTAAGCTGCTTAAAAAGATCAAGTTTTTTGAATAGGCTGAAAGAAAGAAAAGGCATTCTAAAATGCTTAAAACAGTGAAAGACATAGACAAACTGCTGTATGTGTGATTATTTGTGTGTGTGTGTGTGTGTGTGTGCTGGACTTGGTTTAGTGACTAGAAGAAAATAGGACCTATAGAAAAAAAGAGGCTAATTTATACATGACTCAAGTTAACTATATTCATCTACGTAGCTCTAAATTATTACCATCTATCACTCTATTCTAGCTACCAAAAGTGGTTTATTAGGTAGATATATAGATGAAGGGCTAGTTAGTTAATCAGTTAATTAGTTAGTCAGCTAATTATTTAGGGCCATCTACCTTAAATAGGTACTGTTTCTTGGTGATAATTTTTCCATTGGTCAGTGGTGAGCAGGCCTCATTTTCTGGAAATAGCCAGATCAATCTATCCTAGGCTTTCCCCTTACCACTTAACACAATTGAAACTCACTGGTAGGTTGTGAGAGAGTCAGTGAATAAAGCATGCTAAGACAGGACTCTAAGAATCTGAGCGCACACTGCAGTGATGCCCACACATCTCTGTTTAATAAGGTGCACCATGTATGCTAAGTCTCCACCCAGAGGAAGGAGTGTGTGGGAGAGGAATTTTGCCCTCAGGTTCTCTTTCCACACATTCTTCCACAGATTCTTTGGGTGCTGGAAGCAACCAGAGATGGTTACAGTTCTTTTCCCTCCACTTGGTCCAGGGATTGCAGCAGGGAGGCTGGGACCTCCCGCAGTTATGCTTTGAGGGCCCACATCCAACTAACAGCTTTCCAATGAGACTGAAAGCAGTATATACAAAAATTTCTACTTTTACTCTTTGTTGCTGTTGCTGTTTATTTCAGTTTTCTCCTTTCCCTCTCTATGAGTTTTTATGTCAGGTTGGGCCTTGGAACCATGGTTGTTCAAGTAATTAGAATAAGCGAGGAACTGCATCTATTTCTCCCTGTTCCATTCATTAAATGAATCATTTACCCATTCATTCCTTTAGTCTTTCAACAAATATTTAAGAAGCTTCCATTATATTTTAGGCACTGTTTTAGGTATTTGAAATACATCAGTGAAGAAAAAACACAAATTTCCCTGTTTTTGTGGAATTTAACTTCTAACAGAGAGAGACTAACCTTGAAAAATAAACACACAGAGAAATAAAGAATGTACAAAGCACTAAGTACTATGGAAAAAAAGTAGTACAGTGAGGAATAGAGATTGAAATTGCAAGGGTGGTAGGAAGGAGTAGGTAAGAATTGTAATTTTAGAAAAGGTAATCAGGTAAGTTGGTATTTGTGTACCTTAAGCTACTTGACAAAGTTCTGAAGTTCTGATGGACTTACCTTTTCCAGACCACCAGGGAATGCTTTTTACCATGGAAGTTTCTTTAATAAAACAGACTGACAGCTTGGCCATACTAAACCCTTCACCTCAGCTAAGAAGACTTGGTGTTATGGATTGAATGAGTCCTGCAAAATAGGTATGTTGAAGTGGTAATTCCTGTACCTGTGACCATGACCTTGTTTGGAAATAGGACCTTTAAAGATGTTAAAGGTCCTCATCTGATCAGTGCTCTTATAAAAGAGGAGGAGAGACACATGGAGGAAAGATGTTTGTATGTGCTAAGGAATGCCTGGGACTATCAGAAGCTTTCCTTGAGAGACAAGGAAAGATCTTCTGCTAGAGTGAGTATTCAGAGAGAACATAGCCCTGCTGACACCCTGGAGTTCAGACTTCTGGCCTCCAGAACATTTCTGTCATTTAAACCACCCATTTCTTAGTACTTTGTTACAGCAGCATGAGGAAACTGATACATTTGGGTTGCTTTTAAATCATCTCTGCATCACTTGCTGTGAAGAACCTACAAGGAAATTTTGAGAATAATATTATACTCTTATGTCTCTTTTCTTTTCATAGCTTCCCTCTTTCTTATATTCTGTAGCCATGTGCAAATAGCTACAGTTATCTCAAGAATTCAGGAAAACTTACTGGCTTTTGTTTGAATTTCCTAAAAAATTCAGGAAAGGGTATATATGGTTAATATTTTTGAACATTTACTCTGGATCTATATTGAGGGTTTATAGGTAGCAATATTCACCACAACTTTAAGAGGCAGGCACTGGTATTATTCACTTTTACAGATAAGGAAATGAATTTTTAAAGGGATTAAATAAATCATCTGTGATCATAACATGATCATTCTAGTATAAGGAGTGCATGGAAGAATGGAATGGCAGATGAGAATAGAGGAAACTAGTATGAAAATTACCTGCAGAGCTAAGATTTGTACCTAGTAGTTTATTTTAATATAAATGTCCAGAAAGCACTTCAATGTTCGTATCTGGCCACTGCTAACACAAATTTCACTTTGCTCTTTTTTTAAGAGTCAAAGTATCTTAAAACATTCCTTCCTGTAATAGTTGATATTGTATTCAAAATCGCTTTTCTGTTCAGCCACTTCCTCTTCCCTAAAGAAAGAAACTTTAACAATAAACAGTAAAGTTAAACCCAAACAAACTTAGAACATGGTCATATACCTAAGCCTAGAAGAAAGGAAAGACAAATAGAACATAGAAAGCCAGAGTTACCTAGTGTCTAGAGTCCTAAAGTGTTGCTACCACCAAAGAAGTTGCATACTCTTATATCCCTGGTGTTATTTTCACTTATTCAAACTGCTTTCAGTGAGCGATTACTATGTGTCAGTAACCAGCACTGTGGGCATACTTATAACCCACCTTTCTCCATGTTGATAATGTTAGTAGTAATAATAACAATATAAATTTGTCTGGATTTGTGGCTGTATACTCACACAGCTTCAATTCTGACGAATGAAAGACCTGGTTAGGAAAAGTATTTATATTTTTTCCATCAGCACTGTAAGTGAAAAAAGAGAGAGAGAAAGAGAAGCAATGTTTTATGAAGTAAAATCTTTGGCAAAGGAAAGCCAAAATTTGAATTTGCATTGCTGAAATGAAGAGTAATTTCCTTCTGGGAGAGAAATACCGTGACTTTTCAGGAACTTATGAATTTCACTCATATTGGCTGAGCTCTAATTTATCTTTATAGTTTTATAATTATTTGTATTAGGTACACCAAACCCAAACCAAACCCATTGCTGCTGAGTCAATTCTAGCTCATAGCAACCCTGCAGGACTGGCCCATAGGGTTTCCAAAGCTGTAAATCATTACAGAAGCAGACTGTCACATATTTCTCCTGCAGAGCAGCTGGTAGGTTCCAATTGCCACCCTTTCAGTCAGCAGCCAAGCACTTTAACCACTGTACACCAGGGGTCCTTATGAGGTACACACTAGGGGTGAAACCAGTGTCTACAGAGATTTCCCTTCAAGGGAGTATATCCTCTGCCTTAAGTGGATAAGTAAGTCCAAAAATTAGAGGACTATATGCCCAAAATTCAAGAGACTTCTTTTTATCCAAGTAGGAACAATTAGAAGTTGCTTGGGCAGCCTCTTGGTGGCTCCATTCTAGGGAATGTTTGGATTCATGCACATCTAAAAGGAAGTCATATTGTTCTCTTCAATTTGCTTTTATCATATCAATTTTTCCAAGCATCCCTGAGGATTATGTAACACCAAAAAATCAGCTATTAGCGTTCATAAGGTGCCTGGTGACTTGTTAAGGGAAGCCTGCCATCATGATTGCAATAAAGGGAGAGTCAGGTTTTTTGGTTTATAATGTTGGAAGATGAGTACCCTAGGTTGGAAAGTACTAAACAGTGGTTCCACCACTCGTATGTCAGTTTGTTGTACCATGGTGGCTTGCCTGTTGCCATGAGGCTGGAAGTTATGCCATCAGTATTTTGAATACCAGCAGGATCACCATGGTGGACAGGTTTCAGTGGAGCATCCAGACTAAGACAGAATGAAAAGAAGGAAGGAGCCATCCACTTCTAAATAAATTGGCCAATAAAAACCTTATGAACAGCAGTGAAACACTGTCTCATACATTACTGGAAAACTTTCTGAATAGCCCAGAAACATTGTGTGCTACGGTGACAGAAGATGAGACCCTGAGGTCAGAAGGCACTCAAAATACAACTGGGGAAGAGCTGCCTCCTCAAGGTAGACAGGACCTTAATGACATGTATGAGTAAAGCTTTCAGGACCTCCATTTGCTGATGGGGCATGACTCAAAATGAGAAGAAAAAGCTGCAAACATTCATTAATAATCAGAATGTGGAATGTATAAAGAATGAATCTAGGAAAATTGAAAGTTGTCAAAAATGAAATGGAACACATAAAGATCAATATCCTAGGCATTAGTGAGCTGAAATGCACTGGTAGTGGCCATTTTGGATCTGACAACCATGTAGTCTACTATGTGAGAAATGATAAATGGAAGAGGAATAATATTGCACTCATTGTCAAAAAGAATGTTTCAAGATTTATCCTAAAGTACAATGCTGTTGGTGATAGGATAATATCCATACATCTACAAGAAAAACCAGTTAATACTACTATTATTTATATTTATGCACCAAACACTAGAGCCAAAGTTGAAGAAATTTGTAGATTTTGCCCACCTTCAGCAGTCTGAAATTGAGCAAACATGCAATCAAGATGTAGTGATTATTACTGGTGATTGGAATGCAAAAGTTTTAGAGAAAGAAGAATCATTGGTTGAAAATTGTGGCCTTGGTGACAGAAATTATACCAGAGATCACATGACAGAATTTTGCAAGACCAACAACTTGTTCATTGCTAATACCTTTTTTCAACAACATAAAAGGCAGCTATACACATGGACCTCAACAAAAAGAATACACAGAAATCAGACCAACTACATCTGTGGAAAAAGGTGCTAGAGAAGCTCACTATCTCCAGATATCTGTTTTGGTCTTTTCTCCCTTTCCTGTCTTTCTAATGAATGTTGTCTTTGTTTATATATGATATTCTTGATGTCATCCCACAACTCATCAGGTTTTCAGTCATAGGTGTCCAATGCATCTTATCTGTTCTTCAGATGGTCTCTAAATTCAGGTGTGATATACTCAAAGACATATTTTGGTGCTCGTAGAACTTGTTTCAGATTTCTTCAGCTTCAACTTGAACTTGCTATGAGTAATTGATGGTCTGTTCCATATTCACTTCTTGGCCTTGTTTTAACTGAAGATACTGAGTTTCTCCATTGCTTTTTTCTACAGATTAAGTGGATCTGATTCCTATGTATTCCATTTGGTGAGGTTCAGGTGTAAAACTGCCATTTATGCTGTTGAAAAAAGATCTCAGTGATTTGCTTGTTACTGCAATGAAGCAAGAACACCTTTTTGCAACATCTGTACAAATAGATACTTTCACTCCCTCAGTTGGGAAGCAGAGGAAATGAGTCATGCCATCTGGAGTAGAGTGAAGCTGGTGTAGGAGGAGAAACTATGTAGGAAGTTACTTTAAGTTGAACCATGACTTTATTTCTCTACCATGATTCAGGACTTACCCTAGGATTGTGACAACAACAAGATATTTGTGGAGCTTTTGGAAAGGGCTTAGGGATGGCCACAGCCTGGCTCACTTGACACCCAAGCATGTGTCTGCTGACAGCAATCATCCTGTCAAGGAGGATGTTGGTCACGTGATCAGGACTCAGGGGTGATTTTGGCATAGAATGGCCCTGAGCACAAGTGCAAAGGAGGTAAATTTGTTCTTGTTGAACCTCTTGCTTCCCAAGTCTGTGTCCTGATCCTCAGGGTTATGATCACTTCTCTTCTAAGACTCTTCTCAACAAATGAGACAGGTTCTTACAACACTGAGGAGGATCTGCTAGTGACTCAGTTATTGAGGGATTAAGTCAAATTCTTAGTAGTTGACCAAATCTTTCTTGTCAAAACTTGACTATTTACTTTTTCTCTGGTGAGCTTTCCAAAAGCAAATGTCACAGTCCTAACCAAGAAAGGGTCCATTATTCTTAATGAAAATGATTCTCATTATAGCAGGAGTGCTATAGGCTTCCTCAGAGATGGTCCCAACTGGAGTAGCATCTTACTGTCAGTTTGCCACCTCACATTGTCCTCTTCTGGATCATGCTACCTGATCACCATGAGTTCAACATCTCTTTCAGGGAATGAGACCCAGAAAGTAAGTTCAGAAGCTGTTTCTTTGATAATAATGTGACATAAGTACCTAAGGTCTGTATAACTAATTTAATGAATTTTATATTTTTTGGGGCAGGAGGTTATATAAATTTTATAATATCCACTAAATTGGAAGACTGACATTCAAAATAGTCCCTGGTTAATTATTCATTGATCAGTCAAATATGTGATATAATTATTCCTCCAATTCTTATTAAAAAAAGAAAGGAGACATGAAGGTATTTCATAAGAAACAGGAGAAGTCTTGGAGTTGGCTTCTGTCCTTTGCAACATTTGAGGGTATCACAAGTGTTAACTAGTACATACTGCTAGAAGTATATGTGTGTATAGCATCTATGTATCCCCCACTGAGATTTACCAGGTTAGATTCAAAGAATTTTATTTCTTTTTAAAGAAATAAAATATTATGGCTCCATTTGAAACTTTTTGTGCAGCCCTCTCCAAAGATAATTACTATCATGAGATAGGTCTATTGGTTTTTATCATTCCTGTATAAATCTTTATATATGTCAACAATAATAAAGTCCTTATGCTATGCCTAGCACTGTTCTAATCTCCACTAGGCCCCACATACTATTTGTCTCTTTCTTCTACTCTTCCACAATTCTCAAAATCTTTCCACTGTGCCCTATGTAATTCATAGTCATAATGTGCAAAATTCTTCATATTTTTGAAATCTCTGAATATTCCTTTAACTTTCTTCTAAGAGAATCTGGCTCATCCTGAGGACAGTGCTTTCCCTGAAGCCAGTTCAGGTGGTGGCTGTCCTATCTTTTGAAGTTTTCATACACCGGGCATAGGCAGGTATTTGTCCTTATTATTGTTTCAGATCATTATTTTCCTTCCTCCAACAACTCTCCCTCAACTCTGTATCTCATGTTATGAAAGTTTTAAAATACAGTCCCCAAATTCTTGATATTCCTTTTATTGGGAGATGGTTTCAATGTCCTTCCCTTGAGTTTTACTTCTGAGATGATGTGACCTATAGAATTCAGTGGATGTGATGCCATGGCTATTTCCAAGTCAAGGCCTTAAGAAACCATCATACTGTATTTTTTATTTTTTGGAACTTTTATGTTTGGAACATATCCATGTCTGCCAAGTAGAGAAGAACAGACTCCTAGCTTTTAGCATAGATGAGACCCCAGCCACTATACCAGCCAGTATCGACTTGGCAGACATGTGAGTAAGCCACCTTGGAAGAAGATCCTCCAGGTCCAGTCAAGAAGCCTCAGCTGATGGCACATGGAGCAGAGATGAGCCTTTATCACCAAGGCTACCCAAATTGCACATTTACATGCTACATAAATGATTGTCACTTTAAGCCAGTGGGTTTTAGTTTAGTTTGTTATGTACAAATTGATAACTGGAAACATTAGATTATATCATAAACCAATCCTTGTTGTTACATCAACCTTCAGATCATTACCTCTCATTCATGATGAATGGATCAATGTCATTCTTTCCAATATTGGTCCTGCCTTAATTCTTGGAAATTTCAATATAATGATAGACGATCCTTACATTTCCTTTGCCTCTCACTCTTGGGTCTTTGAATTCTTCTCTTCCAAAGAAATGATTTTGTTTTACCTTCTAAATCAGTTGTATGTAAATATCTTGGTTGGTAGTTTTTTTTTTTCTTTCAAGGTTTTATACATGTCATCTCCTTGCCTTCACTCCTGCATGTTTCACTGAGAAATGAGAGCTCATGGTTTGAAGTGCTTGTAGTAGTTACGATGTGTGTCCACTTGACTGGACCTGGTTTTGAGTGGCTGGGCAGCTGGATGTAGCTATTCTTTAGGATCAGATTGGTAAACAACTCCATGATGCAATCTATTGGAGCAGCTGAGTAGCTGCCCTAGGGATGTGGTCTGCCTCCAGTATATAAGAAAACAGCTTTAAGAAAAGTCTCTGAACTTTTTTGGCATGTTTGGACTCTGCATGTAGCCAAGTCTTCATTCAGCAGCCTACCGTGTTATCTGCTTATCTTGGGATTATTCCTGGACTTGAATCAGTGACCTGCGATTTTGTCTGCTAATGTTGGGACTGTGCCATTTTACTTGTAATCCTTGGGTTTGTCAGCCTCAGCAGCCAGAAGCTGCCTGAATTAAGAAAAGCCTCCAGTTTCAGTAGGCTGGAAGCAAGAGGCAGAGCTGAAGTCCAAGATCGAAGGGCTTTCACCATGCCCCTAAAGCTGGCACTTTGAACTCAGACTTCTAGCCTCCTAAAGAGTAAGAATAAATCCCTGTTTGTTAAAGCCATTCATGTGTACCATTTTCTATTAGAGCAGCACTAGAAAAC
>NW_006921762.1:4884592-4904677 GCF_000298275.1 Orycteropus afer afer
CACGCAAATTCTTCTGCTAGTTGGGGTTTAGTCCAAATCTGCATCCTTTCCTTCAAGGCTCAGGGGTCCAAGATTATCTTCTGTGTCTGTATTTATTGGTTTCCCTTTTCTTTGTTGAAGAGGGTCTGTGCAATCCTTCTGCCTAGTCCGCCATCTTGCCCCGCATATCACATTTTGTTAATGAGTCTTTTTCCAATCCTGATGCCGTGTTCTTCTTCATATAGTCCAGCTTCTTGGATCATTTGCTCAGCATACAGATTGAGTAAGTATGGTGAAAGGATCACAACACTGATTTACACCCTTCCTGATTTTAAACTATGCACCCTTGTTCTCTTTGAATGGCAGCCTCCTGGTATATGTACATGTTCCTCATAAGCACAATTAAGTGTTCTGGAATTCCTGTTCTTTGCAATATTATCCATAATTTGTTATGATCCACACAGTCAAATGCTTTTACATAGTCAATAAAGCACAAGTAAACATCTTTCTGGTATTCTTTGCTTTTAGCCAAGATCCATTTGACATCAGCAATGATATCTCTCATTCCATATCCTCTTCTGAATCAGCTTGCTTTTCTGGAAGTTCCCTGTCAATATACTGCTGCAACCATTTTTCAGTTATGTTCAGCAAAATTTTACTTGGGTGTGATATTAATGATTTGTTCAATAATTGCCACATTCTGCTGGATCACCTTTTTTGGAATGGGTACAAATATGGATCTCTTCCAGTCAGTTGGCCAGGTAGCTGTCTTCCAAATTTCATGGCATAGACAAGTAAGTGCCTCCAGTGTGGCATCCATTTGTTGAAACATCTCAATGTGTATCCCATCAATTCCTGGAGCCTATTCCATCAATTCCTTCAGTGCAGCTTTGACTTCTCCCTTTGATACCCATGGTTCTTAATTGTATTCCACCTCCTGAAATAGTTGAATATTGACCAATTCTTTTTTTTTTTTTTTTTACAGTGACTCTGTGTATTGCTTCCATCTTCTTTTGAGCTTTCTGCATCATTCAATAATTTGCCCATAGAATCTTTCAATATTGCAACTCAAAGCTTTAATTTTTTCTTTCAGCTTGAGAAGTGCCAAGCATGTTCTTTCCTTTTGGTTTTGTAATTCCAGGCCTTTGCACATTTCATTATGATAACGACTGACTAGTGGGGAATTAATGTTTGCCTCCCTTTGGATGGGGGAGAAAAAAAAAGAATAAAAAGTTAAGAAGAGGATTGGATGAAAGGAATGATTGGGGAAATAAAACAAGAAGAACAACAAGAGGATGCAATCCACAGAAAGGAAGAAAAAGTGGAAAAAGAAAAGGAAAGAGAAAAAGGGAAGGGGTGGTGCATTTATGGTCAACCGGCAGTGATAGCAGCAGGTGGCTATGACATGATCTGCAGACCATGTGCTCATGGAGGTAGCAGAAGCCTTGTAGGTGTGAGTGCCTTGGACAGAGGAGGCTGCAGTTTCATGCATCTTGCATTCAGTGGGAGCAAAACATGTCAATGGCACAGGTTCAAGGATGCAGTGCCACTGGCACTCTCTGCCTGCTTGGGGCATGTTGTTATGGGTGACTGGGCTGCATGGAAGGTGACTGAAGAACCAGCTGAGTGGGTATGGCAAGGAGGGGCATCCTTAGCCACCAGGCTGGTGGGTGGGAAGCAGGTTCACCCCTAGCCACAGGGAAGTTACTTTTGGTAGAGCAGAGAAAGCACCACTCCCAATGCAATTCACAAGTGTGAGTCCAATGTCCTTCTGGGCATGTGCAGCTGATTATCCAGCTCCTGTCCAGACTCAATCAAGTTGGGGGCCACCTGGAATCACTGTCTCCAATTGCCACCCCACAGGCTTTCCCCTTCATGTAGGCCCTCAACCCAAATGACTAGTGTTAACTAGTGGTATGTTGTTTTTTCCACTTTCACTGGCTCCCTCCTCACTCAGTGATCACTTGTGCCCCTAGAAATCTCACCCATTTCCCTGCATCTTCCTCTTCTAGATCCAGTATCTATTCAACTCACCTTGACTCCCTCTAGATATCCACACTGTGTCTCTGTCCCAGTGTGGATTCCATAAAGTTGGTTTCCATTTGTACCCATGTGTGAAGATTTTATGTCTCAGAATGGCCATACTTCATTGAGTCCAAGTTTCTTCTCTCTCTCCAGTCACTGACTGTACTTGCTCCATCTCCTTTTCCAATCAGTGCTCAATCTAATTCTTTATCCTCTCGTTTGATGCTCAGAGTTCAAGAATGATTATCTGTATCTATTTCACTTGATTTCTCTGGGTATCTGTTGTTCAGGGATTGGGTTGACTGTGTACCAGGATGCCATCTTGTCTGAAAGTGGATAGATATGTACTTTTTGAATTGCTAAAACTTTTTTTTAATTATTATTAATTGACACTTTGAATGTTATGCCGTGACCTTTATTGCAAATTATGACTTTGCATAAAAGGACAATTTATTTAATGCCAACATAGTGATACCAGTTTTTCTTTGGTTAGATTTGTGAGATATATTTTTTCTTAAACTTTTGTTTCCAGTCTTTCTGCGGGTTTTTTACTCACTTTCCTTCTCTAATATGAGAATATCTGTTTCTTTAACTGACAAATGTACTTTGTTTACACTTATTGTTGTTAATAATTTAGAGTTTTACATTTTGTTTTATTTGTCCTGCCTTTTCTATAGTTTTCAGAAGAACACTTTCCTGCCTTTTGTTGTGTTGATTTTCTGCATTTCTTTTCTCTCCTCTACTGATTTAAAATAATGTATTTTAGTTCTATTCATATATATGAGATATTCTTAAATATTAAATATGCATACTTGCTTTCTCAAAGCCTAAATCAATCAAATTTTCTGTTCCTCCCCCCAAATTATAAAAACCCTGAACTACTCTAACTCCTATCACCTCTGTCTCCATCCTATCCTTTCTTGTTTTCCAGTATTTTGGTTCCATCTTATTTTTATAGCCCCTCCTCAGCAATTGTTGCTGTTACTATTATATCTTATCAACAAACCAAACCAAACTCACTGCCATTGAGTTGATTCCAACTCAGCAACCCCCACTAGGTTTCCAAGGCTATAAACCTTTACAGAAGCACATTGCCTCATCTTTCTTCTGCAGAGAGGCTGGTGAGTTTGAGCCACCAACCTTTGGTTAGCAGCCAAATGCCTTAACCACTACACCACCAAAGTTCCTTATATCTAATAGTCAATGCTTATTAGTTTATCTACATGTTTAACAACTTCTTTAACAATCACTTCTTTTTAGATATCAGATTTTCCTTCTAGTTTTCATTTACTTTTATCTAAAATATAGCCTTTAGTAATTTTCTCACTGCTACACTCAGTTAGGAGCTCTGGTAGCATAGTGCCTAAGGCACTTGACTGCTAACCAGAAGGCTGGCGGTTCAAACCCACCAGCCACTCCTCGGAAGGAAGGTTGGGCAATCCTATTTCCATAGCGATACTGCCTCGGAAACCCAAGGAGGGGACGCTATGAGTCGGGGCCGACTCGATGGCAAATCACAACAACAACAACACTCAGTTATCTATTTTACAAGTGGCAAATCTAAGGTCAAGTGAAATAAAGAGTTGTCCAGTATACATGAGGACAAAAACCAGAATCTATGCCTTTTAATACCCTCAAGTGTTTTTTTCTTTGACACCAAGATTTCTAGTCCTTTCTCTGCTCAAGCACAGGTTATGTGCTTCTAACAGCCAAGAAGAATTTGAGGGGGACTGACAGTGAGATAAAGGAAACTGACCATCCTTGATTTTACCCTTCTTATAAGTGAGCCATTTTTGGAGTTTTACCACCTGTTGTTGCTTCCACTTTATGCATGTCTCATTGTGAGCTGGAAGTACACGATTCCCTACTGATAATGCTCTGTGCATCCCCACATGAGCTGAACTATGCAACACCACTAACCATGGACCCATAGCCTACAGAGCTGCAGAAAGTAGATTCACTATTCTGAGAACATTCTCCTACAGGCCCATCAAGTCCTCCTAACTCCAGACAATATACTTATTTTAAAAAAAAAAAAAATTAATTTTGATTTGGGTGAAAATTTACAGAGCAAATTCACTTTCTATACAGCAGTTCACATATACTTTGTCTCATGACATTGACTACAATTTACCCCAATGCAACAGCTCCCCTCCCACTTCCTCCTGATAGTTACCTCTTCCCTGTGTCCATCCCTCCATGCACTCCTGCCCCCTGAGCTGTCTCCCTGCACATAAACAGCCCTTTTTTCTCCCATGATTGTTCTCTTCAAGGAGTGTTTCTACCTCAGGCAAATGTTCAACTCCTATGCCTATGTTTTGTTTGGCTGGAAGCCACAGGTGTGGGTTCAATTCTAGACCTGAAGAGCAGCTAGGGGCCATAGTCTCAGTGGTTCCACCAGGCTCTATCAGATCAGCAAACCTGGTCCCCCCCGCCTTTTTTAATGCTTTGAGTTTTGGTAGAGCAATGGTCCTATAAGTGTATTTGTATGATCTGAATTCACTTAGACTACAACCTTGTCCCTTATCAGCTCTACTATACACCTGGGAATTCAGATCATACAAATACACTTATAGGACCATTGTCTGCCAACCGTATACATGGTCTTGGGTACGCTCCCCACTTCATAGACATACCTAATAGTTCAACCTGTCCACCCATCTATCCCCCATATATTCATGTTTGCCTTCACTGACAACACAGTACTGTATGTGCAAAAAGGTTCATGTTTGTTGTCTGTAGCTCCCATGTACCTCTCTCTGTCTTCCTCTTCCTCAGTGCCACTGTGTTGATCACTCACATTTGGACAATATAACTCTTAAAAAAAACCACTGCCATAGAGTCAGATTCAACCCATACTGACACCACCTTGGGTTTCTGAGGCAGTATCACTACAGAAATAGATTACCCAACCTTCCTTCCGAGGAGTAGCTGGTGGGTTCCTGGTTAGCAGTCAAATGCCTTTGTCACTATGCCACCAAAGCTCCCATATACCTCTTAGTACAGTCCAGAAAAAAAAAAAAAAAAAAAAACTCACTGCCATGGAGTCAGATCCAACTCATAGCGACCCCTCCTTGGGTTTCCAAGGTGGTATCACTGTGGAAGTAGATTGCCTAAAATTCCTTCTGAGGAGTGGCTGGTGGGTTTGAACGACCAGCCTTCTGGTTAGCAGTCAAATGCCTTGGGGAATGTATTGCTGTAAAAATGAGAATGGGTAGAATTTTCTGCTAAGGTCATGCATGTTATATGATGTCAAAGATTTTCCTACCTTTCTGACCCTAAATTGCTCTGAACTGATTATCTATATTATTCAGCCTGGCACTTTTGATTTGTGGTCTTCTAGGGTATTATAAAGGATATCTGGTGGCACAGTACCTAAGGCATTTGACTGATAATCAGGAGGTTGGCAGTTCAAACCCACCAGACTCTCCATGAAAGGAAGATGGGCCAATCTACTTCCATAAAGATTTACTGCCTTGGAAACCCAATGGGGGTACTATGAGTCAGAATCGACTTGATGGCAATAATTTTATTTAGGTTTTGGAGGGTATTGTAATGAGTATAGGATTTATTTAGGAGCCCCTTGGTGGTGCAAAAGGTTAATATGCCCAGCTGCTAACCAAAGGTTGGTGGTGTGAGTCCAGCCAGAAGTGCCTCAGAAGAAATACTTGGTGATCTACTTCCAAAAAGTCAGCCTTTGAAAACCCCCAATTCTACTCTGACACATATGGGGTTGTCATGAGTTGGTATTGACTTAACAGCAATTTGTTACTGGAACATTTTGTTTTGTGGTCTGCCTCCTTAACAGAATGGAAAACTCTTTGAAAGCTAGAATCATATTTAACAATCACATTTTCTAAACCTCAAAGAAGGACTTATAAAAAAGAATATGCATATAAATATGAGACAGAATAGTGGAATCAGATATTGTCCTGAAAAATCCAGCATTTGTAGTAATTAATAAATGTACATAACAGAATTTCATGTTCTTAATAGGTTCTTGGATCCTTGAAAATAACACTGAGTCAGGCTGAGATAGATGCCATTACAAAAATATAACTGACTTAGGGATATTGTATAATAGCCAAGTTTAAAAACAAAGCAAATGATGTGCTCCTTGCTAAGCTGAATGAAAGAGAACTACACATTTAGAGGTAATGGAAAGGTGGAATGGTAAACATCCTTTTCAATTCAATCAGGAAAAAAAACATTGTTGAGAATTCTATGTAAGAATTCTCCCATGTACCTCTCTACGTCTTCCTCTTCCTCAATGCCACCATGTTGATCACTCACATTTGGACAATATACCTCTTAAAAAAACCCACTGCCATCGAGTCAGATTCAACCCATACTGACCCCACCTCACCCCACCCCAAGGCATCCTGAGGGATGTGCATTTAAAGGGGACACTCAGTATTCCATCCAATAGTGCAACACAGTCCAGGAAAGAAGTAGAGTGGGAAAGGACAGAAAAAGGCCAGGGGGACTGGGACAGAGTGAGGAGGCAGCAGTAGTGATCCAGGTAAGGGGAGGTTGGAGATGTTTCCAACAGCTAAGGGAGACAAACTTGTCTGTCAGTTTGTCCTACTGTGGTGACATGTTGCTGTGAGTCTTGAAGCTGTGCCACCGGTGTTTCAAACTCAGTGGGGTATATAGGTGCACAAGTTTCAGTGTGGCTTGCAGACTGAGACAGACTAGGAAGAAGGAAGAGGCTATCTACTTCTCAGAGAATTGTCCAGGGAAAACCTTATGAATAGCAGAGAAACACTGTCTGATACATTACTACTCAAATTTATGAATAGTCCAGAAACATTGTCCAATACAGAGGAGGAGGATGAGTCACTAGCTTAGAAGTCTCTCAAAACAGGGCTGGGAAAGTGCTGCATCATCAGAGTAAAGTCTTAATCATACAGATAAGTTAAAGCTTTCCAGACCTCCATTTGCTGACATGGCACCACTCAAATTGAGGAGAAACAGCTGCAAACATCCATTAATAATCAGAACATGAAATGTATGAAGTATGAATCTAGGAAAATTGGAAGTTGTCAAAATGAAATGGAACGCATAAAGATGGATATCCCAGGCATTAGTGAGCTGAAATGGATTGCTTTTGCCATTTTGAATCAGACAACCACATGATCTACTATTCCAGGAATGACAAATTGAAGAGGAATGGCATGGAATTCATCATCACAAAGGATGTTTCAAGATCTGTCCTGAAGTACAATGCTGTCAGTGTGAGGATAATATCCATACACCTACAAGGAAGACCCATTAATACTACTATTACTCAAATTTATGCACCAACCACCAAAGCCAAAGATGAGGAAATTGAAGATTTTATCAACTTCTAGAGTCTGAAATTGACCGAACATGCAATCAGGATGTGTTAATTATTACTGGTAACTGGAATGCAAAAGTTGGAAACAAAAAAGAATCACCGGTAGTGGGAAAATTTGGCCTTGATGACAGAAATAATGTTGGAAATCTCATGGTAGAATTTTGCAAGACCAATGACTTATTTATTACAAATACCTTTTTTCAACAACACAAATGATGGCTATACACATGGACTTTGCCAGCTTGAACACAGAGGAATCAGATTGACTACATCTGTGACAAGAGGCGATGGAAAAGCTTCAGCCAAAACCAGGCCAGGAGCTGATTGTGGAACAGATCATCAACTGCTCAAATGCAAGTTCAACTTGAAATTAAAGACAATTAAAACAAGTCCACGAGAGCCAAAGTATGATCTTGAATATATCCCTCCTGAATTTAGAGACCATCTAAAGAATAGATTTGATGCATTGAACACCAACAACCAAAAACCAGAAGAATGGTGGGATGACATCAAGAACATCATCCATGAAGAAAGAAAGAGGTCACTAAAAAGATGAGAAAAGGAGAGAAGACCAAAATAGATGACAGAACAGACTGAAACTTGACCTTGAGTGGAGAGTAACTAAAGCAAATGGAAGAAATGACAAGATAAAAGAGCCGAACTGAAGATTTCAAAGAGCCACTCAAGAAGACAAAGACAAATACTGTAATGAAATGTGCAAAGACTTGGAGTTAGAAAACCAAAAGGGAATAACACACTCAGCATTTCTCAAGCTGAAAGAACTGAGGAAAAAAATTAAGCCATGAGTTACAATATTGAAAGATTCTATGGACAAAATATTGAATGATACAGGAAACATCAAAAAAAGATGGAAAAAATACTGTACCAGAAAGAACTGGTCAATCTTCATCCATTTCAGGTGGTGGCATATGATCTAGAACCAATGGTATTGAAGGAGGAAGTCGAAGCTGCAGTGAAAGAATTTGCGAAGAACAAGGCTCTGGGAATTGATGGAATACCCACTGAGATATTTCAACAAATGGATGCCCCACTGGAGGCACTCACTCAGTTATGCCAAGAGATTTCAAAGACAACTGACTGGAAGAGATCCATATTTGTACCCATTCCAAAGAAATGTGATCCAACAGAATGTGGAAATTATTGAACAATATTATTAATATCGCACGCAAGTAAGATCTTACTGAAGATAATTCAAAAATTGTTGCAGCAGCATATTGACAGAGAACTTCCAGAGGTGCAAGTTGGATTCAGAAGAGGACGTAGAACAAGGGATATCATACCTGCTGTCAGATGGATCTTGGATCAAGGCAAAGAATACCAGAAAGATGTTTATTTGTGTTTTATTGACTATGCAAAGGCATTTGATTGTGTGGATCATGACAAATTATGGATAACATTGAGAAGAATGGAATTCCTGAACACTTGATTGTACTCATGAGGAACCTGTACATTGACCAGAAGGCTATTATTTGAACAGAACATCGGGACTCTGCATGGTTCAAAATCAAGAAGGGAGTGTGTCAGGGTTGTATCCTTTCCCCATACTTATTCAATCCATATGCTGAGCAAATAATCTGAGAAGCTGGACCATATGAAGAAAAACATGGCATCAGGCTTGGAGGAAGAATCATTAACAACCTGCGATAAACGCTGATGACACAATTTTGCTTGCTGAAAGTGAGAATGAGTTGAGGCACTTACTGATGAAGATTGAAGAATACAGTCTGCAGTATGGATTACATCCCAATATAAAGAAAACAAAAATCCTCACAACTGGATCAATAAGCAGAATCACGTTAAGTAGAGAAAAGATTGATGTTGTCAAAGAATTCATATTGTTTGGTTCTACAATTGACCCCAATGGAAGCAGCCATCAGGACATTAGACGACGTATAGAACTGGGCAAGTCAGCTGCAAAGGAACTCTTTTAAGTGCTGAAGAGCAAGGATGTCTCCTTGAGGACTAAGGTGTGCCTGACAGAAGCCATGATATTTCCAATTGCCTCGTATGCATGTGAGAGCTGGACAATGAATAAGGAAGACTGAAAAAGAGTTGATGCTTTTGAGTTGTGGTGCTGGTGAAGAACTGAAAGTACCATGGACTGCTAAAAGAACTAACGGATCTGTCCTGGAGGAAGTGCACCCGAAATGCTCCTTGGAAGCAAGAATGTCCAGACTTAGCCTCACCTTTGGTCATGTTGTCAGAAGGGACCATTCCCTGGAGAAGGATGTCATGCTTGGTAAGGTGGAGGGTCGACGAAAGAGGGTGTGGTAGTTATGTTTATGTGTCAACTTGGCTGGGTCTGGTTGAGTGGCTGGGCAGCTGGTGGTAGTTATTCCCCATGATGAGACTGGCAATCAACTCCATGGTGGGATCTACCATAAGCAACTGAGTAGCTGCCTTTGGGATGTGATCTTCTTCCTGAATCCAAGAAGAAGCTTTGGGAATGGTCTCTAGAATATGGCACACTTGGACCCTGCACGTAGCCGTGTCATTGTTCAGCAGCCTGCCATGCTCTGTGGACCTGAGGACTTACAATGAACTTGAATTAATGGCCTGCTGTGTGGTTTGGTAACATTGGGACTATGCCTTGTTTACTTGTCAAACTTGGGCTTCTCAGCCTCAGCAGCCAGCAGTTGTCTGAGTGAAGAAATGCCTCTAACTCCAGTGGCCAGGAGCAGGAGTCAAAGCTGGACCCCAAGGTTGAGGGGCTTTTACCTAGCCCCTAGAGCCTGGCATTTTGAACTTGGACTTAAAGCCTCCAAACTGTAAGAGAATAAACTCCTGTTTGTTAAGACCATCCCATTTGTGGTATATATTCCCCTCAGAGTGGCACCAAGTAAGCAAAACAGAGGGGAAGGCCTTCAACGAGATGGATTACACAGTGAAATGATGGGCTCAAGTATGGCAAGGATCATGGAGCCAGCACGTGATTGGGTGGTGTTTCTTTCTGCTGTACATAGGGTCGCTATGAGTCAGAACCGAGTTGAGGGCACCTAACAACAACAACAATCTTTTGAAAACACTGTAAATAAGAGGTGAAAAAACTTAGATTTCAACCTGAGCTTTATGTTAGCCAAATAGTTTGAACTCCTGGTGAGAAATTTCTCATTTTGTTTGTCCTTTGACAACAAGGAAGATACTGACTCAATTTTTTGAGGAAAACTACTTCTTATGGCTCAGTGGGATATAAGGGAAATGATCAGAGAGATTCAGTAGGGTCATGCCCCTGGGGGAATAGCAGTGTCCAGTAGCATTTTAACGTCCATTTCTTAATTTTTTTGAACTACAACTAGATAAATGGATAGAGAAAAGAAGTTTCAAGGAAGTTTATTTTACTGGTGAAGGAGAAAGAATGCATTAACAGAGGTTTGAACCAGAGATTTGGGAAATCAGCATGGTTTGGTTTAAACCTACCTATTTGATTTTCTTTTCTCTCTCTTTGAGAACAATGTTTTGCAAAGGTATTATTGTTGTTGTTGTGTGTCATGGAGTCATCTCTGACTCACAGCGATCCCCCCTTGGGTTTCCAAGGCAGTATCTCTACAGTATATTGCCCAATCTTCTTCTGAGGAGTGGCTGGTGGGTAGTCAATGATAAGTGCTGATTAAGTTATATAACCATGTTGCTGTCAAGTCGATTCAGTTTCTTGGTGCCTCCTTGCATTACAGAGTAGAACTGTGCTCTGTAGAGTTTTCTTGGCTGTAATCTTTACTGAAGCAATTCACCACCCTTTCTTCTACAGTGCTGCTGAGTGGTTTCAAACCACCAATCTTTAGGTTAGTAGTCATGTGTTCTGGTTACCTAGTGCTGCTCTGACAGGAATACACACAAATTGGATGACCTTAACAACAGGATTTTATTCTCTTATAGTGTGGAGACTTTAAGTCCAAGTTCAAAGTGCCTGGCTCTAGGGGCTGGGTGAAAGCCTCTCAACCTTGGGGTCCAGCTCTGCTTCCTGCTCCTGGCCCATTGGAGCTAGAGGCGATTCTTCACTCAGACAGCTGCTTGCTGCTGAGGCTGACAAACCCAAGGTTGACAAGTAAAAAAGGCACAGTCCCGATGTTACCAAACCACATGGCAGGCCATTAATTTAAGTCCATTGCAAGTCCCAATGTTGGCAGAGCATGGCAGGCTGCTGAACAATGACAAGGCTACATGCAGGGTCCAACCAAGCATGCCTTAAGCTAGAGACCATTCCCAAAGCTGTTTCTTATATATGGGAAGCATACCACATACCCATACCCAAAGACAGCTACTCAACTGCTCGCAGTAGATTCCACCATGGACTTGATTACCAGTCTCATCATGGGGAATACTACATCCAGCTGCCCAGGCACTCAACCAGGCCCAGCCAAACTGACACACAAACATAACCACCACATCATGTGTAATCTATTTGTACCACCCAGACACCTTCTGAGTAGTATCACTCACTGCCAACAAGTTGATTCTGACTCATTGTGACCCTCATTGGGTTTCCAAGGCTGTAAATCTTTATGGAAGTAGATTGCCTTCGCTTCTTCCCATGGAGCAGCTAGTGTGTTTGAACCACTGACCTTCTAGTTAGAAGCCAGATCTTACCCATTACATCATCAGAGCCCTGAATAGTATAGAGAGTAACTAATTACTAGAAAGAGTTCACAAGTGCAGCAATCACAGTGAGTTGGAGCAACTTTGACAGTGGGAACTGGAACTTGGTCTTGAATGGTGCGTAGGATTCAGATTAAGTGGAAAGGAGAGAGAAAGGAAAGGAAGGGCTTGCTGGGTGGAGCTAAATGCTATGCACAGATGAAACAGAAAGGCACAAGGTCACTATTACTCCTACTTTTCACAGATAAGGAAACTGAAGCTTAGGTAGGCCAAGTAACTTGTTTTAGGATAAGTAGCTCATAAGCTACTTGACAACCAAGTCTACACTCCTTTTCCTACAATCCCCTGTCTTACAAGTTTCATAAGAGCAATAGATATGTAAACAGTAATTATTATATAATAAATGTTTTTAAATTGAAAGCTATTCTATTATTTTTCATTTTCATTTAGTTATACTTTCTCTGATTTCTCAAAAAATGAAAGCAACATCACTTTCTACACTAATATTTATTTCCTGAACTGATGTCACCAAAAGAACTCCCATGTGAGTGCTATTTCTTCAAAGAGAGGGGGAACAGTGACATAATCTGGTCAAAGCACAAACTGGCAATTTCTGAGGGTGAAGAAATTCCACCCCACCACCACCACCCTCAGTGCCACCAAATATTGAAAAAAAAAAAAAAAAGAGAGAGAGAGAGAGAATGGAGACCTAGAAAGACAGAATTACTTAATTTCAATATGTACTAAGTCAAGCTGATAATTTTATGGTTAGGAACATTCCATATTTTCAGAAATAGAAGTTTCTGTCAAAAGCAGTTTAACATCCATGATCTTTGTACAGTATACATTCTTTTCAGATCTTTCAAACCAAGGCAAAATGGACAACGCAGGAAGGATTATTGTTCATCTAATTTGCTCTTAGCTACCTCTGATTCTTTATGGAATAAAGTCGTACATAAATGAATCAAGTAAGTAAGCAATATGCAACAGACGAGATTGATTTTCCCAATTGATTGATTTTCCTTTCAAACTTCTATGAACTCTTGCCTCCTCCAGGGGCCTAGCTTCACAAGTGACTAGGCAGTTGGTTGCAGGAACTTCTGATGATAATGAGATGTGAATTGAGAGGCAGGATTAACTAACTCAATCTCCTGCACCTGAAGTTCAAAATTAAAAAAAAAAAAAAAAAAAAAGGTAGGCAGGAATATAGGAAGGAAGGAAGTGGACAAGGATAAACTATCTTTAGAATGGTTGCCATTGCTAGGAAAATTACAGGAGTCCTACTGGTGGCTAGAGATAGAATAACTCACTATTTTAGCTCTTCTGATATCTTTGAAATAGGGAAGACAGAGGTAGGTGGCACTTTCCAAAGATCTCCTAATATCATGTGCCAGTGTTCTTTTAGAACCCTTAGTATACTGTATTGTATTGTCCATGTGCAGGTCTGCCATTCCCAACAGACTGATTAGAAGCAGTGACCATATTTTATTCTCATTTATATCCCCACTGCCTCACACATAGTAGATTGCTTCACATGCTAAATGGGTGCATTGGTAGGTGGGCAGGTGGATGAGGAGAGAAAAATCTTCACAGTCATCACAACTCAAACCTGGCAGTGGAAGAAACTTCCACAAGGACTTTATTTCCATAAGGTAACTCAGGTACACTGATTAGGGAATGTGTATTGGCAATAAAATGAGTAATCTACTGAAAAAGCACTTACCATGTTTCAGAAAATTTTTTTTCAAGGAAGACAAGTCACAATTACATCATTTTACTTCTAATTGTATTGTAACAATACTGTAGAATGGGTTAAGCTCTGAATATGCAGATGTCTCCAAAAAGGCCAACAAAAGATCAAGACCTAGAACATTTGGAAATGTGTCCTTTGATAATTATTTAAACTGTCTGGAGTGATTTTTTAATAATATCTCTTAAAATAATGGTTCTCAGCTTTCTTTGTCTTAAATTCTACCACTAACTGTCTGCTGGTTTTTCTCCCAAATCTTCACACCTTTCTCCTCACACCTGCACCCCATTTAAGCAATGATATCTCTGTATTTACTGCCTTGGGGAAGGAATGTGGCAAGGTAGAAAGTTAAAATATTGAAAGAGCTACTCTGTAGGGAAAAAAGTCTGGAATAATCCAAAATGTATGAAGGACAAAGATGGAGGCAAACATTCTCTATACTTTTCTAGGCTGAAGAGCTCTGGTGGTGTAGTGCTTAAGGCATTTGACTGCTAACCAGAAGGCTGGCAGTTCAAACCCACCAGCCACTCCTCAGAAGGAAGATTGGGCAATCTACTTCTGCAGAGATACCACTTTGGAAACCCAAGAAGGGGCCCACTATTAGTCAGGACCAACTCGATGGCAGTGAGTTTGGTTTGGTTTTGGCCAGGCTGAGGAAGATGTAGAGAAAGAGCAGATATGATGAAAATAGATGAGTGGACCCCAGAGAGAGGGACTCTATGCCCTACTTCCTAAGAAGAGTCCCAGTGAGGTGAAAACAGTCCAGAGAGATTTAGAGGAACAGAGAGAAACTGAACTCTGGAGCAGAAGGAGCAGAAGCACAGGGAAGGAATGACAAGGTGGTGGTTCAAGACAAGAGAGGGCCATGAACAACCTGTAAGATTACCAAACACCACAATGACTTGGAAGCAGAAAACTGGCTCCTATAACTCAGATTGGGCCCAAAATCTTTGAGAAGATCTGCCATTCTTTAGGCAAGAGGAAGAGGCAGTTCAGTAGTGACCCAAATGAACTAATGACAGAGAATGAGGTTGGACCATGAAGATCTCAGTAAAAATCTGTAGGGACAAATGACATGAGAACTAGATATGTTCTTCCAGCTCAATATTTTGCTCTGCATAAGCTCTTCAGCACTTAGTCACAGCCCTGCAGAAAAGGGGAAGAAATCTTAAGTTGACTGAGTTTAAGTTTCTGCTACATAATAGAATTGTAAACTAAAAATAGAAATTAACTGGAGATATAACAGTATAAATAGTTTCTATTTCCTGAGCATCTGTTTGTGGGTTGAGAGTCATTTTTTCTATTTATCTATCTTTCTCCTCAATCCACCCCTATCCATCCATCTATTCATCCTCCATCTTTTTCCAGAAAGAACCTAAGACAGTTTATAAACATAGAACAAATCAAAAACACATAATTTGGGGCAAGAATTGCAACTTAGGTGCTGTTAGGGACTATGAAGCCAACATAAATAAACAGAGCATGTTGAATTAACAAAATTAATTGCTGAAATATAATTAAAGTATATTTTTGCTAATTTACAGTGTATTTCCCATGATAAACAAGTATGTTAATAAAGTTTTTTTTTATTAGGAACCAGAAATCTAGCATTGTGAGATCTTATATTATACTTAGTGGTGTGCAGCACATAGATTTCAGCCTTGTTTTTTTTTTTTTTTTTTTTTTTCTTAACTGAAAAGTATGTTTAGTTCATAACAACAGCTGGTCACAAACCTAAGTTCTTCCAAACAGAGAATTTTAACATTTATTCTTATATTCAGGACAGCTGCTCCTTATGTCTCTACTCACACTAATATTACTAATTGGAAATAGCAAGTTGAACAATTTTAGTTCATTTTCAAACCATCTAAAATCAGCAATTTAAATATTCTAAATTCAATCTTCAATTCCCTAATTTGGAGACAGTAGTTTAGGCCATCACTTTCATTTTGGGGAACAGAGACCAGTTTTAGTTTATGACAGCTTGTCAAACTATTCCTTGCCAAATAAGTTTTCCAAAGACATATACTTATTTATTTTTATTAAAGAGAAAATTAAATAATGTATTTGGGTACCAAGGAGCTCTGGTGGCATAGGCATTAAAGCATTTGGCTACTAACCAAAAATCAGTGGTTCAAATCCACCAGCCTCTCCATGGGAGAAAGATGAGGCAGTTTGCTTCCATAAAGATACAGCCTTGGAAACCCTATGGGGCAGTTCTGTTTTGTTCTACAGGGTTGTTGCTCTGAATCAGAATTGACTCAATGGCAGTAGATTTGGGGTTTTTGTTTTGTTTTGGGGTACCTACTAATGAATGCCGCTATAAAGAAATGTTTAAAGTATTTAGATGGACTAACTTTTGATCTAATCTCTGCCATGAGCTATTTGGAGAATTTCCCTTTGAATAATGTAATCATGTTCATTTTCTTAACAAATGAAAAAAATGCCTTTAGCACTATTTAATGAATGACCAAGAAACCTAATTTGTATATTCTATAGAATTCCAGATACTGAACACTGTTTTCATTAAGCAAAGTATTGCACTGTCTAGGGTTCCAGCACAGGAAGATGACCAGTTGATGGAACTAATTACCACATACATGTTGGGCTAAATTTTGAACTTTCTAGCACAATGTGATTTCTGTGAATGATGTAACGGGAAGATTAGAGTTCCATGTCCTCAAAAGCAATGCCACCCTAGATTTAAGTTTCATGATAAACTAATGTCAACACCAAGTACCAATTGTACTCACAAGAGTACCATTTGAAGTTGCACTTATTTTGATTAGTCTGTATTAAATTTTTCAAGAATTGTGTAACACATAGAAATGAATTATTTCAGAAGACACAGAGAGATGTGCAAGAGGTACAGACAACAAAGATAAATGCTTTTACATAAACAATACTGCATTATCAGTAATAAATACATTAATCTGTGGGTGGACACATAGGTAGGGTAAAACAACAATAAGACTGTCCATATATATAATAGAGCTAATGGGCCAAAGTTATAGTAGTTTCTTTGCCACAGCCAAACACTCTGAGGGAGCAAGCCACTGGGTCCATGGGTTTTGGACCATGGTCACAGGGGACATAGAGCTCAACTGGCATAACTTATTATAGAAAAACATCGTTCTACATCCTACTTTGGTGAGTAGTAAGTGAGGTCTTGAAAGTTTGCAAGTGGGCATCTAAGATGCAACAATTAGTCTCCCCTTATCTGGAGCAAAGAAGAATGACAAAAACCAAAGACACATGGAACCAATTAGTCCGAGGGACAAGGGGACCATGCAAATCTCAGCCTACATGACCCTGAGACCAGAAGACCTAGATGGTGCCCAGCTACCACTGTCATCCACTCAGAAAGGGATCAAAATGGGAGATCCTGAATAGAGTGGGAGAAAAATGTGGAACAACACTCAAAAAAAAAAAAAAAAAAGATCAGACTTACTGGTCTGACAGAGACTTGTGAAACTCCTGAGACTATGACCCCTAGTCATCTGAAGGCCTGCAATTGAACTCACTCCTGTGGCTTCCAGCCAAACAATAGACAGGTATACAATGTGAACATTTGCACCAGGTAGGTACACTCCTTAGAACAATCAACCATGGGAAATCAGAAGGGCAATATTTACACAGGGAGATGGCTCAGAGGGCATGCACGCATAGGGAAGAAGGACACAGGGAAAAGGTAACCACAGGGAGGAAGTGGGAAGAGGGCTGTTACACCATGGGGATTGTAATCAATGTCATGAAACAAAATGCATATGAACTGTTGTATGGAAAATGAATTTGTTCTGTAAATCATATATATATATATATATATTTTTTTTTTTTAAAAGAGTGATTTTCTGGGTTGTATCTCTACTGGGCACCAAGTCCAAAAGTTAATCAGTAAGGTTAAAATATTCATCAACATGACAAAAATAGTAGGAAGATATGATTTAAATCTATGGTTTGATTAGCTACAATAGAAAATACTCCAAATGATTTTACTTTTTCACAAAACTTGTTTTACAGGTTCTTAGCTATGTCATCAAAATGCAGAGCCACTTTACATGTGTGTTAGACTTCCATTTTGAATGGTCGTTTCAGGACCTATAATTTTTGTTGCACACAACTGACCAGGTTCAGAACAGTCATCTGTAAGCAGATTTAACTCTTGGGGAAATAAAAAATCAACCTTGTTGACTAGTTATGCCCTTTTGTAGTTGATTAAGATTTTTATCCTGTATAATTACCATACTCATATTGGTGCCCTGAGTTATAAACTCTATTATATCTGACACACATTTTATATATACTTATTATATAAGCATATTTGATTTTTAAAGATAAAATTAGAGTTTTATTTTGTTTGGTTCTTTATTCAAATTGACCCCAAAAATTTGCTTATATTACCAAAAAAAAAAAAAAAAAAAAAAGGCGGGTGGAGGGTGATGGTGCTTAACACACAAGGAACTATAGAAATGCTGAATTGGACAGGGGCAAATATCCTCATCCCCAAAACACTAAGGACTGGTGAGCAACTCTGTAGGAAAGTTAGAATTTCAACTTTCTTATGGTCTACTCTATTGTTTGCATATATTTTAATTTCTTTTAGGATATGCACCCATCAAATGAAACATGCTATGTGTCCCTCTTACACCAGATAAGCTTGCTTGCTGTGGCCAGAGCACTAAGCTTTACAGCTAAAGTGCTGTTTGAAGCATGACCAGTAATGAAACAAAACACTGAAACAGGCCTCATGTTGTCTGATAATTAAGGGTTTTAAAATAAACCAGACAAGGGGATAAGGTTAACTTGCTAGTCTTTTAAAGGCAACTCATTCAAAAAATTGCTTTTTGCATTTTGTAGACAACATTTCTGTGGGCAACTTAATCTGTCCCTAGGTGGGCTCTGGCCCTTCAGCCACCAGTTTGTGACTTGAAGGTAGCTGGACATCTTTGCTTTAAGCAGAGAGGGCTTTTCTTTAATTTTTATCTGTAGCTGTTTAGTTCTCCTCATGGTCTCCCAGCCACCTCCACATGGGTTGCCAAAGACTGCTTCTGAAAAATCTCACAAAAGTCCTTTTTTCCTCCCTGCTTACCATTATCACAACCTCAGCTCCCTGAAGTGATCTGAGTGAGATCCCATGCCCAACTCCAGGGGACCACCCCACTTCACTGATGAAACCCTAGTTACACTCAGTGATCGTGTGAAAGTTCTGACAAGCTACAAGAGCTAGATGACTCAAAGATGAATGTGTCATCTCAATGTACCCAGTCAAACAGACGTTCAGAGGGCTGCACTCCTTAGCAGGCACGAGTTGAACATGAGAGACTTAAGGGCACAACGTTGCCATTATTCATGCTCCTTCCTGAAAATGTACTCACACTCTTCCTTTTTGGATTTTTCAGTGGCTTCCCATCACTCTCTTGTTACACAACCAAACTCCCTGGCAGGGTATATAAGCCCAGTCCCAACCAAGCAGCCTGTTGACTGACCTTTGATGTTTCATCCTTCAGTTCCTCATCTTTACAGGTACCAGTCAAAAGTGCATTTCCATGAACTCTTGTTGTTCCATTAATTCCATGCCTTTGTATGTACTGTCCCTCTGGTTTTAAAGCCCTTCCTCCCTTCTACCATGCCCTCTGATGGGGTAACAATGATTTGTCATTCAAGACTCATTTCAGAGTCTTCTCTGGGGAGTTTACCCTGATCTGTTCAGATTAGCTTAGGTGCCCTTCCTCTGCAGCAGCCTCTCTTACAGTGCTTGAAATTGCTCACATTTTTTTGTTTTCTTTTCAACTCCATAGACTGTTACTGTTCTCCATGTCCATGTGACTATACCATTAGACAGTGAATGGAGGGTGAGAATGCTACCTTTTCTTCTTGCATCTTCAGCCCTAGTACAGTGATCTGTACTGGTACAATTGTACCAGTTGTCACTGAGTAGATTCCAACTCATGGAGACCCCGTGTGTGTCAGAGTAGAACTGTGCTCCAAAGATTTTTTTTTTTTTTTGTAATTTGGGTGAAAGAGAAAATTCACTTTCCGTACAGCAGTTCATATATACTTTGTCTCATGACATTGACTACAATTTACCACAATGCAACAGCTCCTCTCCCACTTCCTCCCCATAGTTACCTCTTCCCTGTGTCCATCCCTCCATGCACTCTTGCCCCCTGAGCTGTCTCCCTGTGCATAAGCATCCCTCCTTTCTCCCATGATTCTTCTCTCCAAGGAGTGTTTCTACCTCAGGTAAATGTTCAACTCTTATGCCTGTCTTTTGTTTGGCTGGAAGCCACAGATGTGGGTTCAATTCCAGACCTGAAGGGCAGCTAGGGGCCATAGTCTCAGTGGTTCCACCAGGCTCTATCAGACCAGCAAACCT
>NW_006921762.1:4905028-4912253 GCF_000298275.1 Orycteropus afer afer
CCAAAGTAGGAGGTGGAACAATGTTTTGTGTCTTTTGTTATGACAATTGAGCTTGATGTCCCCTGCAACTATGGTCCTGAGCCCACAGGTTCAACTACTTGCTCCCTCTGGGTAGCTGGCTGTGACCAAGAAGTGACTACAACCTTGTCCCTTGTCAGCTCTTCTATATACCTGGGAATTCTTACAGAACATACAAATACACTTGTACAACCACTGTCTGCCAACTGTATACATGGTTTTGGGTATACTCCCCACTGCATAGACATACCTAATAGTTAAGCCTGTCCACCCATCTATCCACCCATATACCCATGTTTGCCTTCACTGACAACAGAGTACTGTGCATGTAAAATAGTTCATCTTTGTTGTCTGCACCTCCCATGTACCTCTCTATATCTTCCTCTTCCTCAATGCCACCATGTTGATCACTCACATTTGGTACATTGCCCTTCCCTTCACCCAAATCGATACTTACCTCTAACGATCTAACAGTGTTCCCTCCAAAGAATTTTTCAACCCCTGACTTTTTGGAAGTAAATTACCAGTCGCTTCTTTTCAGCAAGGAGCTCTGGTGGTGCAGTGGTTGAAGCATTCGGCTGCTAACCAAAAGTTCAGCAGTTCAAACCTATCAGCCACTCCACAGGAGAAAGATGAAGCAGTCTGCTTCCGTAAAGATTTATAGCCTTGGAAACCTTATGGGGCTCTTCTACTCTGTCCTGTGAGTGACTATGAGTCAGAATTAGTTCAAGTGCAGGGGGTTTACTTTTGGTTTTTGGTTCTTTCGAGGAGCCTCTTGGTGGACTAGAACCTTCAACTTGGTTAGCAGCTAAGCATACCATTCAGACCACGCAGGATGCCAGATCAAAATTGTATATCTTCTAAAACATCAGCAAATAACTAATACTACTTGCTTTCAATGAGAATAGCCAGACTTTATCTCACCTACTTCGTTCACGTTGTCAGGAGGAACTATTCCCTGCAGAAGGGTATCATGCTTGGTGATGGAGGGTCATTGGAGGGTCAATGAGGAAGGGGAAGGCCCTCAATGAGATGTTGACACAGTGGCAGCAACAATGGGCTCAGGTATAGCAAGGATCATGAAGCTGACACAGGACTAGGCAGTGTTTTGTTCTGCTGTGCACAGGGTCACTATGAGTTGGACACTACTCAACGGCACCTAATGACAACAACACTTGCCTTCAAAGTTTTTCAACCAATCATTTAATATATTTATTAATGTCTATTAATGCAAAGCTCTCTTCTGTGCCTGATAAAAAGATAAATAAGAATAAATTTTCTATGCCAGAAATGTAAAGTTCAGTAACAGAAATCCAATGGCTTGGGAGTTGGGGTTGTGTTTGGCCTATCCAGAGTCAGCCTGAGTAAGGTTTCTTTGTTGTTGTTGTTGGTTGGTTGTTTGAAATCTTCTTTTTGTTAGTAGATTTTTTTATAGAGCAATTTTACAGAAAGTTCCCATATACTCTTTTTCCACCTTTCCCGTTTTCTCCTGTTATTAACACCATGAATTCCTGTGGCATGTTTGTTATAATTTATGAACAAATATTGATACATTATTACTAATTAATGACCATAGTGTGAATTAAGGATCACTATTTTGTACAGTTCTATAGGTTTTGACAAATGCATAATGCCATATGTCTACCCTCAGTATACTACAAGGAGCTCTGGTGGCATAGTGCCTAAGGCATTTGACTGCTAGCCAGAAGGTTGATGGCTCAAACCCACCAACCGTTCCATGGAAAGATGAGGCACTCTACATCTATAAAGATTTACCAGAAACCCAATAGGGGCTGCTATGAGTCAGAATTGACTTGAGGGCAGTGAATTTGGTTTTGGTATAATATACTACAGAGTGTTTCATTGCCTTAAAACTGCCCTGCCTTACACAGTATTGTAAATTTATTCTAACATTTTAAAATTGAATTATTAATATGGAAAACCCAAATTTCCATCTCCTTTTGAAAAACTGAAAATTGGCATAACTGCTTTGCACTCTCACATGGCAATGTGAGGCTAAAGCTGAGAGGTGACTTCCCCTTATCTGGGGCAGTTGACCACAGGCTGATCATTCTCTAAGTATCTGCTAGTATTTAATCATTTCATCCCAGGCCGTTAGTTACTTGCTGACCCCTCTGAACCAAGCAAGCTTTTACCAAACTATATGCTGACAATATGAATCAGAAAGTGAAAAATGCATATTTGCTGGTTCAAAGTTAAATATCATAGAGCAAACTTGTTCTAATATTTTTTTGCATACAACTAATTCTTGTTAAGATTTTGTGGAAAGCAGCCTACATGAAAGCTTTGGGGATTCACATACTTATCTCACCACAGATTACTAGCAAACCAAAAGATTACAACTGTAGTTGAAAACCAAGGCTTTCTCTGGCTGCCAAAGGAGAAAACCATTTATTCAGTTTCATTTTTCGAAATTCCTTAAATAGAAGGGAACTGACTTACTTTTTTTTTTTTTTTTTTCCTTTCCTTGATTCTTATGATGGACTGAAAGAGAAAGACATCTTACTGAGTGAGTGATATTGGTGTCCTGCCCAAATCCATTTCATTGAGAGAGCATGCCTGTCCCCTAAACAGCTCTGAGGGTCACAGCGGCACCTTCTCCAGAGAACTGGAGAATTTGGTAGGAGCGGCCTCATTTGAGAGGTTGCTCTGTCCCTAGGTACCCAGTTGCTAATGATTGATACACAGGGATGTACAATACTGGCTCGCTTGCCTCAAAGTGGGACTAACCAGTGTATAACTCCTGTTCCAGAACTTCCTCTGGGACACAAGCTTAAACTAGTCCTAGATGCAAACATATCCTTGCCTTCTCTTTCTCCTCTATTCACTTTCACTCCCTCCCCTCCTGCTGAGAACATTTCCTCAATAAATTATCTTCATAAAATCTCTATTTCAGGGCCCACTTCTAGAAAACCCAACCTAAAACACTAGTCACTTCATAGATCTATCTTACTCCCACTATAAGAAATAAGAAAATTCTAGTACTCTGCTTCAGTTTGAAGATGAAAGGTCCCTCACTCCAGCCTGACACCTCTGCACTGAGATCCCCTTCAGTGATACCCTTTACTCGCAATCTTTACCCCATCAAAAATCCATTCTGCTGTGAATTTGCCTGCTACACCCTTAGATCAAGATATGACAACTTCACTCAGTTCAAACAAATATGTAAAGCCTAACCACCCATCCCACCAAATCTTTCTATCTTCCTGTAGGTTCCTAGGGAAATGATCTGGAATGAAATAGTCCAATTCTTGCTTATGGATTAAAGAAGGAAATCAAACAGTGAGATAGGAAGAGATTCCCAGGAAAGCAAAGCCAAAGTAATCAGAAGTTCTTGTAAGTATCAATAAAAGAAAAGCCTACCCTACAAATTTCGTCTTCTTGTGGAACATCAGCCATACCATTCGTAGTCTGTGATTAAGACTCTAAGTAATAATTCTTAGCTTTTGTTGTTGTTGTGTGCCGTCGAGTCACACCTGACTCATAGCGACCCCTCCTTGGATTGCCAAGGCAGTATCAGAAGCTATCGGAAGCTACGGAAGTAGATAGCTAACATGTATTAATTCTTGCTGACTATAAGTTTGCCATGCAGAATGCTGAGACATCTTCTTTTACCTGGACTTCAAAGCAATGGGCTGCAATGATATTGCAATACACTAGGGCGTTTTCAGTTGTCAGAAATGAGGACAGGTTCCCATAAAACTTTCAAAATTTCCATTTTTAGATAAGATTAGTTTCATTTGTCCAGAATTCAAATCCTAAATTTTTAAAAATCATACAGTTATGGGTCACTTAATGTCATTTGGGTACCATCTGATTCCACATATGTTCATAAGTCAGTGGTCCCATAAGGTTATAATAGAATTCAGAAATCCTGATGGGAGAATGGGACATAGTGGAAGTACTTAGCTAAGTATGGAGAACATATCTGTCTCTCACTAGCTCTCTGGTACCAGTCTGCTCCAGCCTGGGGTGGCAGACGGAGGTGATCTCAGTACCCATGCTCTGCTGCCTGTCCCACCATGCTCACCTCAGGCAGGGGCCCCACAGATGTAGGCAGAGAACCAGGCCTTATGCCTCATCACGGTCCTACTCAGCCCATACCCCTGTATGTGCCGCCTGGGTACTAAAAGTAGAATGGCTCCAGGTGGCCTGGGAGGTCTGATGATGCTAGGTGTGGGGAAAGGGTCAAGGCAATAGAACTCAATTTCAAACAATAAGAATACGTTTTATTTAAGGAAGAGCCTTTCTCCTTCTGTCCTTACTACAAACACTGTCCCAGTTATTGCACAGGATAATTCTTAAGGAATAGAACTCTCAAAACTTAGATTGTCTTATTTTAAAATCTGTTAAGTTTAAGTGAAAATATGAGAGAAAGAAAACTTCTCATTCTTATCCCCAGAGTTCCCAGTCTTATTGTTATTATTAAAGAGAGAACAGTACACAGGGAATATTGTCTTGTCACTTGTGATGTGGTGTTTGTGTGTGTGTGTATTTGAGTACAGGGAGAGCAGCTCTATTAGGATATGGTTCCTGAAATCTAAAGGGAAAAAATAATGGGAACTATCAGTAGCAGAGCTTTGAGGCTCTTTAAGATATTTCACACATTATTAAGATGCTGCTTCCTTTTTTTTTTTTTTTTTTAAGAACCTAGCCGAAGAACTCTGAAAATATGATTCATGCTGGATGCTCTCCAAGAGAAATAGGCTCTAGAGATAGAGACACTAGCTGGATGGACCAGGGCTTTTCTTTTTTTTTTTTTTTTAAAGGAAGATTTCTTCTGGTTATAAGAGGAGAAATGTTGACGTTTCCCTCTAGTGGAAGCAGAGAGATAACACCCATTGAGAATAATGTGAGATTATCTCACTGCCTTTGAGTCGTCCTCGACTCATAGAGACCCCTCCTTGGGTTTCCGAGGTGGTATCACTACCGAAGTAAATTGCCCAATCTTTCTTCCGAGGAGTGGCTGGTGGTTTGAACCATCAGCCTTCTGATTAGCAGTCAAATGCCTCAGGCACTATGCCATCAGAGCTTAGAATGCTTCAAAAAAGAGAAGAGCCTTCCTTTTCCCTTCCTTTTTAATATAATAATTGATTGTCAGTCATAAGCTAGACGTTACTATGAATAAGTGATGCCGTGCATCAGAGAATTGTGCATCAGCACTGAAAATATTTGGTCAAAAAAAGATAAAAATATGCCTAATAAATGGATCCAGAAAACAACCTTGTGAAATAGTTGAGAAAATAATGGATGATATATATTTTTTCTCATTATTTGGCCCTCACCAGATATCCAATGATAACATAATCTGCTTTCCCAACTTCTAGCTCTAAGAATATTCTGGTCCTTTCTATCTTGCTTCTATTTCCTTCCTTCCACTCAAAATTTACCTTTCCATTTCCCATTGTTTTATGGTTCTATTTTTCTCCTTAGTATTATTATCCCTCATCGGTGCTTCTAAACCATGTTGTACTATTACTGATTTTACTGTGTTATTTTAGAAGTACATATTTATTTGTGTATTCTACTCCCCCTAAATTGTGAACTCTTTATGGGAATGAGCTCAGTTTTACTCATCTTCAAACTACCGGTACCTAGCTCAGTGCCTGGCACTCAATAAAGATTTTATTGCATGCATCAATGAATGAATGAATTTGACAATAACAGAATAAATTAAAAACTCCACTGATTGAAAATATTATCTATCTTTGATGTATTATTTGTATGTTATTAAAGGAGGTATGGGAAAAATATTTGAACTTCAAAGTAAAACTCAAATAATAAGAACTAGTCAGTAGAAAATAATTAGAGGTTTGTTCCTCCTATGGAGTTTTCCAAAATTTAGCTTGTTTAATAATGTATTTGAGGTTATTATGATGAATGGGAGGATTCACTGATACCTAGAACATTGCACACTCTCCACACATATTAAATGTTGCTATTGTTGTTATGTGCTATCAAGTCAGACGCGAATCATAGCGAACCCTCTTTGAGTTTCCGAGGCTGTATTACTACGGAGGTAGATTGCCCAACCTTCCTTCGAGGAGTTGCTGGTGGGTTTGAACCACCAGCCTTCTGGTTAGAGGTCAAGTGCTTTAAGCACTGTGCTACCAGAGTTCCTCACATATTAAATAGTACCATGCAAAGCTTACTGTTGAATTAAGATTTAAAAAAAAAAAAATTAGAACAAAATCTATGGCTTGAGAAATCTTAATCTCAGAATGAAAATTACTTTCAAAGCCTGAAACTAGCAACTTTTCCTCTTTCAAAAATTTATCTCCTCTAACTTTGTTTCTCTACTAAGAGAAATTATTACTATTGTTATTTTTGTGGGTAGTTTAGAGGATATGGGTTCTATAATACAAAGAATAAAAATATGAAGAATGATTAAATCATATTCTTTAAATAGGAAGAAAAGTTATCTATTATTTGTTATATATCTTCTAGGTAAGAGGAAATGCTTGTCTGCAAAAGGTAGAACAGTCACATTTTCACACCCTAGATTAAGACAGATGAATTAAAAATAAAAAGTATCAAACCAATTCCCATGGAGCCTAGTAAGACTCAGCAACCACATGTGTCTCAGAGTAGACCTGTGCTCCATAGGATTTTCAATGGCATGGCTGTTTTTCTTTTCTTTTCTTTTTTTTTTTTTGCAAGTAGATCACCAGGCCTTTCTTCCAAGGCACCTCTGGGTAGACTTGAACCACCAACCATTTGGTTAACAGCCAAGTGCTTAACCATTTGTGCCACCCAGGGACATTACCTTAATATAGGACAGGATATTTATATTTGAAATTAAAACTCCACTGGGTCATAGATCATTGCATATGAGAGATACTAATACAACCTCAAAAGTGAACTGAGAACTTCCACTTCCAAGAAGGATGCACTAGGTCAAGGCAGAAAAAACCTCCACTACAACAATTAAGAAACACTGGATATAATACAAAAATAAGCATTTTTAAAAGCATCGAAGTGTGATGAAAGAAAAGAGGATAAGATGTATTAAGATTCCAGAGAAGGAAAAACCATTTCAAAGTACAATAATGTTTGCCAGCCATTTTCCCCCTAAGGATATTTTCCAATCTAGGGTGCTGGACTAGGGTACTGGTGAATCAAACTTAGCACAGGTAGAGAACCTCTATTGAGAGTGGAAAAAAAAAAAAAAAGTAAATTTTTTATT
>NW_006921762.1:4913103-4915038 GCF_000298275.1 Orycteropus afer afer
ATGATCCTATACCTAGAAAACCCAAGAGGCTCAGTCAAAAATCTACTGGAACTAATTGAGAGATTTAGCACTGTGGCAGGATACAAGATCAACATCCAAAAATCAGTTGGATTCCTCTACAGCAGCAAAGAGATTGCTGAAAAGAAATAAGGAAGTCAATACTGTTTACAATAGCTACCAAAAACATAAAATACTTGAGAATAAATCTTACCAGGGACACAAAAGACCTATACAAATAAATCTGTAAAAGACTACTTCAAGAAACCATAAGAGATCTACATAAATGGAAGAACATACCATGCTCGTGGAGAGGAAGATTGAACATTGTGAAAATGTCAATTCTACCCAAAGCAATCTATACATTCAATGCAATCCCAATCCAGATCCCATCAACATTCTTTAAAGGTATGGAAAAACCAATCACTAACTATCTATGGAAAGGAAAGAGACCTCGGATAAGCAAAGCACTATTGAAGAAGAAGAACAAAGTAGAAGGACTCACACTGCCAGATCTCAAAACCTACTATACAGCCACAGTAGTCAAAACTGCCTGGTATTGGTATAATGACAAACACATAGACCAACGGAATAGAATTGAGAACCAAGAAATAGATCCATCGACCTATGGTTAGCTGATCTTTGACAAAGTGCTGAAATCCATTAAATGGGGAAGAGAATGTTTGTTTAATAAATGGTGCCGGCAAAACTGGAGATCCATTTGCAGAAAAATGGAACAAGGCCTATACCTCAAACCATACACAAAAACTAACTCTAGATGGATCAAAGACTTAAATGTGAGACCAAAAACTATAGAGTTCCTCAAGGAAAAACTAGGGGCAAATTTAGAGGCCCCAGTATATGGCATAAATAGACTATCAAGCATAACCCAAAAGACACAAACAGACAAAGAGAAACTAGATGATTGGGATTTTCTAAAAATCAAATTTTTATGTGCTTCCAAAGACTTCTCCAAAAGAGTCAAAGAGAACATACAGATTGGGAAAAAATATTTGGCAATGACATATCTGACAAGGGACTTATGTCTAGAATTTATAGAAAACTCCACCATCTCAATAACAAAAAGACAAACAATCCAATTAAAAAATGGGCAGAAGACATGAATAGATACTTTACCAAGGAGGATATTCAAGTGACCAACAAAACAACAATGAGATACCATCGTGCCCCAGCATTAGTAGCAAAATTCACAACATAGAAAATAACAAACGCCGGCAAGGATGTGGAGAGATTGAGACTCTCATACACTGCTGGTGGGACTGTCTCTGCAGCAGAGAGTGTGCCTAAGACCATGTATAGGCAGAGAGTGTTCCTATAAGTTTATTTGTATGATCTGAATTCCCAAGTGTATAGTAGAGCTGACAAGAGCCAAGTTGTAGTCACTTCTTGGTCACAACCAGCTACCCAGAGGGACCGAGTAGTTGAAACTGTGGGCTCAGGACCATAGTCACAGGGGACTTCAAGTTCAATTGGCATAACAGACTACCCAAAACTTTGTTCTACCTCCTACTTAGGCAGGTAGCAACTGGGATCTTAAAAGCTTGCAAGCAGCCATCTTTCTATGGGTCTTTCCTCGTCCAGAGCAAAGAAGAATGAAGAAAACCTAAGATTCATGGAAACAATTAGTCCTAGAAACTGGTGCACCATGCAATCTGTAGCCTATATGACTATGAGACTAGAAGAACTAGATGGTGCCCGGCTACCACTGTCAACCAGTTTGAGGGGGATCTATGTAGGAGATCCTGGACAGAGAGGGAGAGTAATGTGGAACAAAATTAAAAATCATTTGGAGTAAAATAAAAATGAGGGACCAAGTTTGCTGGTCTGATAGAGCCTGGTGGAACCACTGAGACTATGGCCCTTAGCTGCCCTTCAGGTCTGGAATTGAACCCACACCTGTGGCTTCCAGCCAAACAA
>NW_006921762.1:4918082-4938581 GCF_000298275.1 Orycteropus afer afer
AATAATTGATAAAAAAAAAAAAAAAAAAAAGAACTGCAGAGCTACATATGATCAAGTTATTGGAGTTAACAGATATGGACATTAAAATAACTCTGATTAATGCAATAAAAAGAGAACAAACTAGATAACAGGTAGAGAAAGACTCTTTTTGAAACATAACAATGGACACTCCATGATCAACATAGTGGCACTGAGGATAAGGAAGACACAGGGAGGTGCATGGGAGATACAGACAACAAAGATGAACACTTTTGCACATACAGTACTGTGTTGTCAGTGATGGCAAACATCGATGTACGAGTGGATAGATGGGTCGACAGGCTGAATGATTAGGTATGTCTATGAAGGGGGGCGTGTGCCATGACCACGTATAGGGTTGGCAGATAATGTTTCTGCAAGTGTATTTGTATGTCCTTTAAGAATTTCCAGGTATATAGTAGAGCCAACAAGAGACAAAGTTGTAGTCACTTCTTGGCCACAGCCAGCTACCCAGAGAGAGCAAATAGTTGGAATTTTGGGCTCGGGACCATGGTCACAGGGGACATCAAACTCAATTGGCATAACATACTACACAAAAACTTTGTTCTACGCCCTACTTTGTTGAGCAGCAACTGGAATCTTGAAAGCTTGCAAGCAGTCATCTAGATGTAACGATGCATCTCTCCTTGTCCAGAGCAAAGAAGAACTAATAAAACCAAAGACACACGGAAACAATTAGTCCAAGTGACTGGTACACATTGTGATCTTCAGCCTATACGACTATGAGACCAGAAGAACTAGATGATGCCTGGCTACCCCAGCTACCACTGTCAACTACTGGAGGGGAATCTATGTAGGAGACCCTGGATAGAGTGAGAGAACAATGTGAAACAAAATTCAAAATAATTAAAAAAAAAAAAAAAAGGGAGGGGGGACCAGATTTGCTGATCTGAGAGCCTGGTGGAACCCCTGAGATTATGTCCCCTAGCTATCCTTCAGGTCTGCAGTTGAACCCACTACCATGGCTTCCAGCCAAACAAAAGACAGGCATATGAACTGAACATTTATATTATGTAGATAACCTCTTTGGAGAGATCAATCATGGGAGAACAGAAGGGCTGTGTATGCACAGGGAGACAGCTCAGGGTGCAGGAGTTCATGGGAGAGCAGGACACAGGGAAGAGATGGCTATCAGGAGGAAGCTGTTGTACTGTGGGAGATTACAGTCAATGTCATGAACAAAGTGTGTGTGAGCTGCTATATGGAAAATGAATTTGTTCTGTAAACTTTCACCCAAATCACAATAAAAATTTAATTAAAAAGTCAAGGGAAAAAAAACAAAATGGACACTCTAGAACTGGAATGTATATCTAATATCATGAAGCCAATGGATGGGTTAAAATGCAGATTGGACATAGCAACACAATCAATTTGTGGGCCAGAAGACATATCAATAGAAAATACACAAACTAAAGCACCTAATAAAATAACTTCAAAAGAAGATTTGGAAATTGAACAATCTTCTATCTACTAAATAAGTTAAATTTATACTTAAAAACCTTACCTCACACACATTTGGAGAAAAAAAAATGCCAGGCTGAGATAAATGTATCAGTGAATTCTTCCAAATATTAAAGGAAGAAATAATGTCAATTTGTACCAACACTTTCAGAGGGTAGAAAATAGGGAATATAATCTGACAAGGTTATTACAAAAATATTGCAAAATTGCAGACCAATTTCCCTCATGAATATAGATACAAAAATATTTAATGAAAAATCAGTAAATTGAATCATATATGTATGTATATAAATAATTCTATAATAAAGAATAAATTGAGAAAATACATCTCCATTTATTTTAGGTGTGAAAAGGTGGCATAATATTCAAAAATTAATCAATGCAATTTATTAATAGCAAAAGTGAAACACATGTAATCATTTTGAGCATATAGTCATCTTTGTCAAGATACTGTGACAAAATTCAATACCAATTTCTGATAAAGACTTTTATCAAACTAGGAATAGAGAGGAATTTCCTTAATCTGATGGAGAATATCAAAAAAAGCTTACTGAAAACATTATAATCAAATGTAAAATATTAGAAACTTTCCTTCTGAGATTAGCAATGTGTCAGGTATGTTATCTATCACTACTTCCTTCCAACATTCACATAAAGATCTGACCAATGTGCTCAAGTAAGAAAATAAATTCAGAGCTTAATTATTTGAACAGAAGAACTAAAATTGGCATTTTTGATAGATCAAAAAATAGTGTTTTGATAGATCACATAATAGATCACCCACTGCCGTTGAGTCGATTCTATAAATCTTTACAGAAGTAGATTGTCTCATTTTCCTTCCATGGAGCAGCTGGTGGGTTTGAACCACTGACCTTCTGGTTAGCAGCCCAAAGCCTTATCTACTATGCCACCAAAGCTCCTTAATAGTGTTATTAGGAATCCAAAATAATCTAATACTATTTAAATTAATCAGTGACCATAGAAAGATTGGTAGATACTATGTCAATATAGAAAAATCAATTGTAGAAATCCTCTGTTGGTCATGAGGGACTAACTAATGGTAGATTTTGCCTCTCACTATAAGCTATTGTAAAACTGGACAAAATACATGAGATAGGTTCTTTCGGGTAATGGACAATAGCACAACTGTGAGATTTTTGAAAGCAGTGATAATCATGAAGTGAGTTCCATAATTGTCCAGCTTCCTTCCTTAATATATTTTCCCATGTAAAATATAGTGATAGTTTGCCAGGCCCAATGAACTGAGAGAGCATAATCTTCAGGAAAGGACATCAGAGAGGAGGATGCTATACAGAGGTACCAATAGGGAATCACCTACTGGTCCATGGCTGAGCTGTACATGTGCAAAGAAAGACCATTCAAGGTTTATAAAGGACCTCTTGGATGAGAGCATAACACAGATAATAAAGGTGTAAAAGTAACAGGGAAAGAGCAGTGCCAGAGAATGTTGGACTTCAGTCACACTAGAATAGAGATCTCACTTATGCCATGTCAATACTCCTGGCATCTACCTGAGGAATGTCATAATCCATGCTTCAGCAATAAGAACCATATCCTAGAAAAAGACTTACTTTAGGCCCACCCTAATAAAGACAAAATCTAAACCCCAACAAAAATTTAGGGGAATTTGTGAGTTGAGTCTTGCCAGCTTAAAGGGATTGGGAAACACCTTAGATTTTCCACAGATCTTCACTAACAAAGCATAAAACAAAGCCTCCACAAATTCAAGGGTGGTCAATTAGTAATTGAACTGCCTACTAAAATAAGAACTGACATCTTTCACAGAAAGAATCCAAAATCCCTACAAAGTATTATCACAATGTGCAGTATTCAATAAAAATAACTCATCATACAAAGAAACAGGAGAATGTGATCCATAGTCAATAATAACAACAATAAACCAAACAAGTTGTCATTGAGTCAATTCCAACTGATGGCAACTCCGGGTTTTTCAGAGTAGGACTGTGCTCCATAGGGTTTTCACAGCTGTGACTGTTCAGAAGCAGATTACCAGGTCTTTATTCTGAGATGCTTCTGGGTAGGATTGAAATGCCAACCTTTCAGTTAGCAGCCACACGCTTAATTGTTTGCATAAACCTGGGGCAGCAAAGTTCAAGTTGAAGGAAAAAATCAAAGCAAATCCACAAGAGCCAAAGTAAGACTTCAGTACATCCTGTCTGAATTTAGAGACCTTCTCAGGAGTAGATTTGACACACAGAACATTAATGACCAAAGACCAAAATACTTGTGGCAAGACATCAAGGGCATCATACATGAAAAAGTAAAAGGTCATTAAAAAGATAGGAAAGAAGGAAAAGACAAAAATCGATGTCAAGAGATACTGAAACCTGCTCTTAAGTACAGAGTCACTAAAGCAAACAAAAGAAATGAAGAAGTAAATAAGCTGAACAGATTTCAAAGAGTGACTCAAGAAGACGTGGTAAAGTATTATGATGAAATATGCAAAGACCTAGAGTTAAAAACCAAAAGGAAAGAACACAATCACTGTTTCTGAAGCTGAATGAATTGAAGAGAAAATGCAACCCTATAGTTTCTGAAGGATTCTATGGATAAAATTTGAAGGATGCAGGAAGCATCAAAAGAAGACCAAAGGCCTATACAGAGTCACTGTACCAGAAAAAAAATTGCTTAATGCTCAACCATTTCATGATGTAGCATATGACTAAGAATTGCCAGTACTGAAGAAAGATGTTCAAGCTGCACTGAAGGCCTTGGTGAAAAAAAAGCCTCCAGAAATTAACATAATGCCAACTGACATGCTTCAACAAACTGATGAATTGTTGGAAGCATTTAACTTGTTTATGTTAAGAAATTTGGAAGACAGTTATCTGGCTAAAGAGATCCATATTCATGTCCATCCCAAAGAAAGGTGATCAAATAAAATATGGAAATTATTGAACAATATCATCAATATTACGTGCAAGCAACATTTTGCTGATAATTCAAAAATGACTACAGCCATTCATCAACAGGGAATTGCCAGAAGTTAAAGCCAGATTCAAAAGAGGATATGGAATAAGGGATATCATTGCTAATATCAGATGCATGCTGGCAAAAGAAAAAAGGCATTCTGTGTGGATTATAACAAATTATGGATAACCTTACAAAGCATGGGAATTCTAGAACACATAATTGTGCTCATGTGGAACCTGTACAAGGATCAAAAAACAGTGGTTTAAATAGAAGAAGGGGATACTGTGTGATTTAAAATTGCCAAAGGTGTGAGGCAGTTTTCACTTATTTGGTCAGTATTGTCAACAAATAATCCAAGAAGTTGGACTCTGTGAAGAAGAATGTGGCATTATGATTGGAAGAAAGCTAATTAACAAACTGCAATATACAGATGACACAACCTTGGTTGCCAGAAATGAAGATGATTTGAAACATTTACTGAAGAAGCTCAAAGACTACAGCCTTCAGGATGTATTACACCTGAGTATGAAAAAAAACAAAAATCCTCACAACTGGACAGATAAACAACATCATCATAAATAGAGAAAAATTCAAAGCTTTTAATCATTTCATTTTACTTGAATAAACAATCAATGACTATGAAAACAGTATCCAAGAAATCAAATGACCTATTTATTGCATTGTGCAAATCTGACAAAAGATCTCTTCAAAGTTTTAAAAAGCGAAGATATCATTTTGATGACTAAGATGAGTCTGACAAAAGTATTGGTCTTTTCAGTTATCTCATATACATGTGAAAATTGCATAGCGAAAAGGAAAACAGAAGAAAAATTGACACATTTAAACTGTGGTATTGGTGAAGAATATTGACTATACCTGAACTTCTGAAAAGAAGAACAATTAAGTCTTAAAGATAAGTACATGTCCTTAAAAATAATGACATTATGCAGAGTGAAATAAGTCAATCGCAGAAGGACTAATATTGTATGAGCCTATTATTATAAAAAGTCGTGGAAAGGTTTACTTAGGGAAGAAAACTCACTTTGTAGGTTACTGAGAATGGGAGGGAAAAGGGAAAATTTAGGACTAGTTGGGGGTCACATGTTGATTTGGGTGAGGCGCAGGCAGTATGGAAAGAGTCTGTAACCAGTATAATGACATTGGGGAAAGGAAGGACACTGAAACCTACAAATAAGATACAGACAACAGAGACAAATAATAGTATATGCACAATACTGCATTACCACTAACACCAAACACCAGGCTACAGATAAACACATAGACAAGTGAGAAGATCAGATGGGGATCAGTGAACAGGACTATGCCTCAGACCAAGCATAGATTTAGCTGAAGATAACCTTACACATGCACTTATGCTACAAAATTAGCCACACACATTACAGAAGTAACATAAGACAGAGTTGGAGTAACTTCTCACCAAATGCCCTGAGAGAGAGAATCACCAGGCCTGCCAACTCGGCACCATAGTCTCTAGGCACACCAAGCTCAATTGGCACAACACAGTATATAAAAATCGTATTCCACAACCTACTTTGGTGAGTAGCAACTGGGGTCTTAAAAGCTTTTGAGTGGCAGTCTAAGATGCAACTATTGGTCTCCTCTCATCTGAAGCAAAGAAGAGTGAAAAAAACCAAAGGCATCTGGAAACAATTAGTCCAAGGATATGATGACTTCTGAGACCAGAAGAATTAGATGGTGCCTAGCTACCAATGCCAACCACTTGAAAAGGGATCAAAAGTGGAGATCCTGGATAGAGTGGGAGGAAATATGTGGAACAAAACTCAAAAACAAAGAAATGACCAGAATTACTGGTTGGATAGAGTCTGGTGGAACACCCAAGACTATGGCCCCAGGTTACCCTTCAAGTCTGGAATTGGACTTACTCACATAGATTGGCTTTCAGCCCAATAGTAGAAAGACCTACACGCAGAACACCTAGCCCAGGATGATGCACCCACCTACCCTAGGGAAATACACCCCTTGGGGCAGTCAGCCATGGGGCACCAGAGTGGCAGCATTCACACAGAAGAAGAAAAAAGAAACATAAATAAATAAAATAAGTACATATAGACTATTCCTTAGAAAGAGGTTGGGAAGACTTTGGCTCACTTACTTTGGACTTGTCATCAGGAAAGACCAATTTCCAGAAAAGGAAATCATGACTGGTGAAGTAGAGTGTCAGCCAAAATGAGGGGAAGTCTTAATGAGATGAAGGGAGATGACACAAGAGGCATAACAATGGCTCCAAGCACACCAAGGATCACTGAAGATGGCACAGGACCAGACAATATTCTGTTCTGCTATACATGAGGTCCTCATGAGTCAGAGCTGACTCCACAGAAAGAACAAGAACAACTCATAAGGATGGTAATGGCAGGGGTTAAGTAATTAACCAAAGGACACAACTGATAAGTGGTGGTAAAGTTCCAACTTGAACTCAAGTTCCCATTGATTCCAATTCTTGGGTGATTTATATTAACTACCTTATTCTACTGTCTTTCTACTTCTCTCAGAACCCAAGAGTACTTTGCATAGTGTCAGGCACATGGTGAAAGACATGGAGCAAACACTTGTTTGAATAGATTGATTTTTATGTACCCTCAAGTTCAATAAATCTCCAGTGTAACTCTATATTATTTAAGTTCATTTTTAGTGTCCCTTCCTTGATTTCTCTTTCCCATGCCTGCTTTGTTTCTGCTTTTCCCTCGCTTGCATTCCTTCATTCCTTTTCTTCACTCTTCCAAAGACCATCCCAGCACATTGCCCTCCACCCTACAGAGGAATCTTTCCTTTGGAAAGCGATAGTTCACATTGTTGCCAGTTGACTTGTTGAGAATGTCTGGCAAAGGTCCTCTGAAGAGATTTACTGTAATCTGAGAGAGGCTCCTGTCTTAATTAACTTTACTTGTGATCTAAGCTATTAGTTTAGAGCCAGACCTTGTGGAATGTGGATCTAGATTCAACTGTCTGCACATCTAGACTATCTTGGAGCATTGTTTTTCCACCAGACTCCTTAACTGTATTTTATTTCTTCCAACAAGATTCCTTTGGGATGGTACATGCATTCAGTTTTCATTTGATACTAAATTCACAGGACAGTCTGCCAAGCCAGGAGGAAGTCATGCTTTTTTTCTGGTCTAAGACTTCTCTCACAAATATCTTGTGTTGTAAGCACAGTGTAACACCATGTTACAGGTACCTTGTTCTATGCACAAGGAAGTTGTGGCTAGGTAATTATTAATCCTATAATTGCCCCTTTGTGGTTAAATAATCATGAGGCTTGCTTAATAAATTATAATAGGAACTACCTACTTTCAGAAACTGTGAAATTATGGGCCCTTTGGGAGCTATTTCCATGCTGCAAGTCTGTGGTGCAGGTCTTATAGCCTGTTAATTAAAATCAATCTTAAATTCACAGTTTTCATACTGTTACCTCTATAATCAAAGCTATGATCTTCTCTCACCAGGATTACTGCAATGCTCTACTAATAAATCTCCCTGCTCCCATGCTTGCCTCTCACACCCGACAGTCCATTTGTTATAATGTGGCCAGAACGATCTTTTAAACATGCAAGCAAGATTATACTACCCAGATGCTGACAGCCATCCGATATAGTCTCTTTGAAATAAAAATAAAATTTTAATTTTTTAGTTTAAATCAAAATTTCTTATTTGATCAGCCCCTTTCCATCTCTTCCAATTCATTTCCTATATTTCCCAATTGACATGTTGTACTCTATAGCCATACAGGCTTTTCTCCATCACTGAAATACATCTTTTTACTGTTTCAGGGCATCTGCATGAAATCATATTACTCCAGATCTTTCCATGGTGGATTACATCTCATTTTTCAGAACTCAGTTCACACTTGTCAGAAAGATTTGCCAGGTTCAACGTTTAGATCATGCCCAATAATTCTCTGTGTCTTAAAGCTGTTTTGTTTTCTGCTCAGCTTTAATCACTATCTGAAATTAATGTAGTTATTTATTTACATGTTCATTTTCTACCTGTTCCTAAATGTAAGGTCCAGGGGTGGGGTGTTATTGCTGTATAGAAAATACCTAAAAAATGTATAGACCATATAGTTGGTGTTGTATGCCACCTTCCTCATACCATATATAAAAATTAACTAAAAATCTATCATAGACCTGCAAGTAAGAGCTAAAAGTGTAAAACTTTTAGAATAAAAATAAGAGTAAATCTTCATGATTTTGTTTTAGGAAATAGTTTCTTAGATGTGACATTGAAATCACAAGTAACAAAAAGAAAAATAGATTAATTGGACTACATCAGAAGTAAAAGCCTTCATGCTGCTAATAATACCATCAAGACACTGAAAAGACAACCCACAAAATGGGAGAAAATATTTGCATATCATATATCTGATCAGGGACCTCTCTTCAGTATATACAAAGAACTCATAATTCAACAATTAAAAAAAAAATTAAACTTGGACAACAGATTTAAATAGATATTTCTCTAAAAGAAATGTAAAATGGCCAATAAGAACATTAAAATACCTTCAACATTTGTCATTAGTGAAAGGCAAATCAAAACTACAATGAGATATCACTTAATACCAACTAGACTGTAGGAGCCCTCTTGATGTAAAGATTAGCATTGAGCTCCTAACTGAAAGGTTAGAAGTTCGAAACCATTAGCTGTTCTTTGGAAGAAAGATTTGTGAAACAGTTCTACCCTGTTCTATTGATCACTGTGAGTCAGAATTGACTTGATGGCAACAGGGTTTTGGTTTAGGCTATATTCAAAAGACAGACAATAACAAATGTTAGAAAAGCTGTGAAAAAATCGGAACCCTTACACATTGCTGGTGGAAATGTGAAAGTGTGTAGCTACTTTAGAAAAGAGTTTAGTAGTTCACCAGAAGTTTAAATATAGAATTATGACCTGACCCAGCAATTCTATTCCTACTATATATTCAAGAGAAATGAAAATATATGTTCACACAAAAACTTACACACTGGTGTTCATATCAGCATTAGTCATAATAGCCAAAAATGAACATTCTAATGTCCATTAGATCATGAATGTATAAATAAAATTGATATATCCACATAATGAAATATCATTCAGCCATAAAAATGAATGAAGTAGTGGTATATGCAACAACATAGATAAATCTTGAAAAAATTATGCTAAGTGAAAGAAGTAAGCCACAAAAGACCACATATTACATAAAAACCCACTACCATCAAGTTGATTCTGACTCATACTGACCCAATAGGACAGAGTAGAACTGCCCTGTGAGGTTCCCAAGGCTGTAAGTCTTTAGGGAAGCAGACTGCACTATCTCTGGTGGTGCAGTGCCTAAGGCATTTCACTGCTAACCAGAAGCCTAGTGGTTCAAACCCACCAGCCACTCCTTGGAAGGAAGGTTGGGCAATAAACATCTGTAGTGATACTGCTTCAGAAACCCAAGGAGAGGTTGTTATGGGTTGGATCTGACTCCATAGCAGTGAGTTTGGTTTTTTTGGTGTTTGTATATGACATGTTTATAATAAGCAAATTCTTAGAGACAAAAAGTAAATTAGTAGTTTCCATGGGATGGGGGAAGCAGGGAAGTGGGATAAATGACTGGTAAGGAGTAGAGGCTTTCATTTTGAATGATACAAGTGTTCTGGAATTAGATAGTGGTGATAGCTGTACAACTTTATGAATAGACTAAAAGTTATTGAATTGTGTACTTTAAAACCGTGAATTTTATGGTGTGTGAATTGTATTTCATTAAACCATCTAAATTTTCCCTAATAGAAGAATAAGTATTATTGTGTCCATTGGCCATAGATATATGTGTGATTTGAAGGAGTGAAGCATGGTCATTAGAGGTTCCCAAGATGCTTGTTTTCTCCAGGTACCTTAAAAATATTCTTCTTTTGTCTCAGTGTGCTCTTCCTTTTCCCCTCCTTTTTTTTTTCCTCCCATCTACACTTTGTTTCCTCTACCATAATACAAGTCATCCTTAAAGTAAATTTTAGCCCTTTTCCATATTCTAGACATTCTGATTCAATGTGTTCAATGGGTAAGACCAGAAGAAAATAAATCATTGAAAGCCATGTGTTTAAAAATATTTCAGATTACTGGGTCACGTGGCAGGGAAATGTTTTCAAAAAATGCAGTTTACAGGCTTATGCACTCTAAACTGGGAATCTGCCTGTTAACAGACATACCAGGACAAGTTTGTTGTTATTGTTATGTGCCGTTGAGTCGGACCCTCCTTGGGTTTCCGAGGCAGTATCAGTATGGAAGTAGATTGCCCAACCTTCCATCCAAGGAGAGGTTGGTGGGTTTGAATCACCAGCCTTCTGATTAGCAGTCAAGTGCCTTGGGCACCACACTACTTTTGCAGCGATCTCTGCTAGGGATTGACCAAGACTTGGTGTGGGTCCTTTGCTTATTCACTCAGTTATGATAATGATGGTCTAGAATCATTTTCCCTAGACTTCTGAATTTACAGTTGACTCTGTCCCCCTTTGTGACTATGACTTCTCCTCCCCCGATACCATTTAACCCAAGTGTCTTCCTGACCGTCTGGATGCTATAATACCAGTGCATGTGCACAACAACAGTCTTCCAGCCCCATTCCAGGTAATCCACATGAAAGATATGGCTATCCTCTTTGGTTGTGGACAAAGCTTCTAGTGCCAAACTCACACATTAAGATACAAACTAACTCAGGGACCCTGGGGTTCAGCTTTCCTCTGTATTTGGTAGAATATAGCAAGATAGTTCTGAAAAAAGACCAAAGGATATATAATTTATGAAATACAAATGGGTTAAATCAGAGGGAAAAAAGTATTTCTTCTGTATCCCTCAGTGGCAAACAGGAAATTCTTCTGATGGTTATCTGATAACATGTCTTAACATGGCTATGTTTCACTCTCCATTCCTTGGTGTATTTCTAGCAAGTGTTCTAACAACAACCAGAACTAATGAGGGTCACCAGGTCTTTACAATGGCTCTTTGATCCCTTGTCCTCTTTCCTTCAAGGAGCCTTAGATATGACAAGGGCAGGCTAACAAACTTTAAATGTTCCAAATGGGTAGCTGTGAAAAGTGGTGTCACAGAGGAAACAAGAATCAAAAGCATGAGCCAAGCCTGCTGTCTCTATTCCAATTAGGTGAAAACCAGTGAAGTTTTGAATTTTTAAATGACCTCCATCAGAACCAAGTCCTAATTAATTATTTTAAAGAAATTCTAAGTTGTTATCATTTTTACAAAACAATAAGAATTTCTTTAAAAGGTGGATTTTACAAAGTAAAATGAAAAAAAAAAAAAAAAAAAAGTGATGTCCCCTACCAATATCTAAAAGTATCATTCTTCCTAGAGCCACTGTCTGGGAGCCCACTTATTGTCCAGCTGTCCAGTTGCACCTGAGTTTCTCTCCCTGGGTGTTTTCTCCTGTTCCTAGAGTGACAATAATTTTCAACAGGAGACCTGATAAATCTACCTTTGTTCCTTCCACTAAGCCTTCTGTGTCTCACATTTAGGAACTGCAGATAGCACAGAAGCTTTAGGAGGAAGGAAGAGGATCAGCAACTGATATTGATTGGGACAGAACACAAAAGACCCTTTGTGTTAAATAACTGTAGCAATACAAGCAGTGTGTTTAACACCATAACCCTTGAGTCTCTTTCTGCTGTCTCTATTCTAATTAGGTAAGAACTACTCTGTAAACAAGGTCACTAAAGGTAACTCACCACTTCTATGTCTCCTCTGTGTCTGTAGATTTTGTTTCAGTTGACTGGCAACTTGTTGGGGATACTTACATCCCCAAGACATCTGAAACCTTTTTCCTTCTGTGAGGCAACAACTCTCTCTCAATTCTTCCAAAAAATGAATCTAAAATATGAATACATTTTTATTTTATTACCTGAGGGCCAAATAAATTAGCATAGTTCACTAAAGGCAAAATAAGTCCATAGAGTTTTAATTCATCAACAGATACTTATTTATCCTAAGAGTACAGCATTATAGTAGTTGTTAACAATAGGCTTAACATGCTCTTTAGGCTATTTTGACTTATTTTTATTTCTGAAAGTCTATGTCTATGTCTATGTCTGGGAGCTCTGGTAGCATAGTGGCTAAGACACTTGCCTGCTAACCAGATGGCTGTGGTTCAAACCCACCAGCCATTCCTCGGAAGGAAGATTGGGAAATCCAACTTCCGTAGTGATACTGCCTCGGAAACCCAAGGAGGGGTGGCTATGAGTCAGGTTTGACTCGACGGCACATAACAACAACAACAACATGTCTATGTCTATGTCTATATCTACGTCTATATGGTGCGGCAGTTAAAGCTAAAGCTTGGACCGCTAACCAAGAAGTCAGTGGTTCAAACCCACTAGGACTCTGTGTGAGAAAGATGAGTCATTCTATTTCCATAAAGATTTACAGCCTGGGAAGTTCTATGTGGCAGTTCTACTCTCTCATATGAGGTCACTATGAGTCAGAATCAACTTGATGGCAGTAGGTTTTGGTTTTTGCTGTCTAGCGATGACCTAGTAAACCCTTCTCCTAGCTTTCATTTACCTCCTTCAAATTCACTTGCTACACAGAAATCAAAGAGATCATTCAACAAAGGAAATACTATTCCATTACTTCCTTTCTTAAAATTCTCCAGTAGCTTCAAATTACACTTGAAATAAAACCCAGTCTCTTTCTGTAGCCTGCAAGAGTCATCATGGTCTGGTCTGTATGTGCTTTCCTACTTCCTTCCCTTCCATACTCACTAGGTTCTGATCACTGAGGCCTTGCTGCTCCTCAACAAGTGAGTGTCCTTCTCTGATAAGGTCTTTGCCCTTGCTCTTCCCTTTGCCTGGGAGGATCATCCTCCTATTTTCATATGGCAGGCCCCTTTTGGTCATTCAGGTTTCAGGCCAAATATTACTTCATCCAGGAAATGTGAGCATCTACTCTACATTAGCAATCCCTACTGGGTCATTATCACATTCCCTTTTTTATAGAACTCATTACTAACTAAATGAACATAGTTATTCATCTATTCACTTATTTTTGTGTTGTTTGTTTAGTACTTTGAGTTTTTGTCTGTCTTCTCTCACTTAGAATCTAAGTTCCATAAAACAAGGAACATTTTCTGTCTTATTCAATCCTCTGTTCTCAGATATAGTTGGATGTTAAATATTTTCTGAATGAATAAGTAAATAAATGCACATGCCACACAGAATATTTGGAAGAACGGTAGTATATGAAGTTTTTTAAAAATAAATAAAACAAAACTAATTAATTCTTTATAAGACTCTGCAAAGGTAAACTTGAATCATTCTAGCCTCGGCTACAAAATCTGAATTATTTATGAGAAAGTAAGCAGGAAATGTAGGTATTTTTTCAACATAGAATATTGGAAGTCAAAGGGGTATTAAAAGTATATCTGGGTCACCCTCATTCCTCAGGACAGAAATGCTTTTTAACCATCAAACTGAAAAGTGTCTTTTGCTCTTTGAGTAAAAACATCAATCTTGAACTTTTGTCTACAGTGAAATCTCTGGCACCTGGACATGTGTATGACAGCACAATTCACGTTCAGACCACTCCTCCAAAGAGGTCACCATGGAGGCTATTTTGCTATGGTCATATTTTGTAATAAATAATTGTAATTCAATATGTGGTGGATTATTTGGCTCATAAGATGGATATATCTTTAAGGTAAAGGGAAAAAAAAAACAAGGATTTTCCAAGTACGATTTTCATTTTAGAAATATGTGCCAGAGTCAACTTGTTCAAAGGACGAGATTCCAGATTTTGAGAGACAGAAGGCCCATTGAAGTCATCAAAGCCAAACTCCCATCCAGTATGGAGTCCACCTCTGGAACATCCCTGGCAGCTTACTGGATCACTGCTAACCAGTTACCTCGTAAGGCAGAATACTACACTTTTGAAATACCTGAATTATTAGAAATTTCTATCAAATAATACTTCTAAATCGGTCTACCTAAAATTTCCACAATATATCTGCCTTGTAGGCCAGCACAAAATGAATCTATTCCCTACCCTACATGACATTCCTTCAAACATGGAATCATTTTATTTCTTCTCTCTTTTGATGTCCAGCATTCTCATTATCTGTAGTTGTTTCTTTTATTCTTTCCAGATCATTCTAGTTATTTTTCTCTGTACATGCTCCATTTTATCACTGTTCCATTCAGAGGTTAACTTCAGAGCTGAATACAACAGTTAGCAAGTGGCTTGACTGGTTCATAGCACACTATAGCTAATAATTCCTTTATCTTGGTTCTGTGCCTAGCCTAAGATTGATCTAGTGTTTTGGTAGTTGTATCACCATTGACTCATTTTTAGATTTTTTATAAGATCTTTCCATGGTACTGCTGTACCAAATCCTCTGCCATATATTATATAAGCATATGTTATGACAAGGGAAGAATTAGTGCTGTTACAATTTAGAATTTCCTAGGCTTTTAATATTTTCAGTATAGTTACAAGTAAAGGCCAGGAAATCCTTTTTACTTGATGCTTTCCAGAGGGCTTAAGGGTTTACTTTTGAATTAAGCATCAATCTAGTCACTGTTTTTATCAGCAAATATTTTTATACTGTTACTGGCTTTCAGAAAAAGTTGTCTAGGAAAAAAGAAAGAAAGAAAGAAAGAATTGTAGTAGTCCCAGATGGGCAAATGCATTTCCTGCCAAAATCCTGCTTCCTGGGAATTCCCTTTTTCTCTTGTTGTAACAAGTACTGATTTTCTGACCCTCAGGGCATGTGCTAAGGTTCATGACTTTCAATATTCATCCAAAGGTATTAGATGATGTAATCCATTGGAATTCTTCTTCTTGCCTTACCTTAAACTTACCTTTGGCAAGTAGCATGGAAAATAATGTGAAATTAAGGCTGGAACATTCCTGACTCAGGCTCATAGTAGGATGCACCACGATTATAGCACTTTATATTCTAGAGCATTTATAGCCCTAATCATATCTGTGGAGCAAACGTTTAAATGCTCACCTGCTAGGTAAAAGGTTGGCAGTTCAACTCCACTCAGAGATGCCTTGGAAGACACACCTGGCGATCTCCTTCTGAAAGGTCACAGCCTTGAAAACTCTAAGGAGTACATTTCTACTCTGCATACATGAGATTTTCCTAAGTTAGAATCAACTTGACAGAAACTAACAACAAATCACTTCTGCATATCCTTTGCATGGTGCTGTTTATCCACAGGGAATGCAATCAATTAACAACATGTGGCCAGTGAATGAAGCAACAGTGAATGGCCGAGGTGCTCAGGATACTCAATATTTTACTGACCAAATGGACCAATTCTGTACTTTGTCCATAAACTTCCTGAAGGGGCCAGGCAGAAAGTCATTATGACAAAGTCATATCCTTTTTTCTCTTTGAAATTTGCTTCCCTCTTTCTAAAGGAGCACTGGTGGTACAGTGCTTAATGCATTCAGATGCCAACCAAAAGGTCAGCTATTTGAGCCCACCAGTTACTCTGTGAGGGAAAGATGAGGCAGTCTGTTTCCATAAAGATTTACAGCCTTAGAAACCCTGTGGAGCATTTCTATTCTGTCCTATAAGGTCACTATGAGTTAGAATTGACTTGGTGGCAATGGGTTTGGTCTGGCTTTTTCTCTGTTCCTGAACCTTCTCCCTTTCCCTTCAGGGACTGCAATGCCTTCAGTCATTGTACTTGCTAAAGGACCCTCTAGTCAGACTTGCACCTTCAGCATTACTTGCTATCCCTCTTCCCCTAAGATAAACCTATCCATCCTGTACCCCTTAATTTCAAGGCCCAAAATATGTCTGAAAAAAATAATCCCAATAATGCAGTTGTATAACAAGAGCAAAAATAGTGACACTTTGTTATCCTACTAGTTAATAGTATCCGCTTTTGGAACCAAAGGGTCTGAGCTGGAAGCTCAGCTCCACTATCTACTAGTGGAACCATGAGCAAGTTATTTAATCTTCCTGTGCCTCAGTTTTCTCATCTATAAAGCAAGGCTAATGATATCTATTTCATAGAGTCCTTATGAATAATAACTAAAGTGCTTGGCTGCTAACCAAAACTTTGGCAGTTAGAACCCACCAGCAGCTCTGTAGGTGAAAGATGTGGCAGTCTGCTTCTTTAAAGATTTCTACCTTGGAAACTCTGTGGGGCAATTCTATTCTATCCTGTAGGGTTGCTAAGAGTCAGAATCAACTTGATGTTTGTTTGGTATATATACAAAAATTAAAAATGTGCATAAAATTGATGCTTAACTTTATCTCATTGCAGTAATAGGAAATATTCATCCCTAGATACCTAAAATAATTGAAAAAAAGAAAAAGTCCTATCTGTTTACTTTATTAAAAACTTATCAAATTATATTACATCACACATGTTATATGTTCATGTTTGATTCATTCTGTACTAATAAATTATATAGTAATGCAATCCAGAAAACATTTTAAATATTAAAATTTCAATTTATATACATAGTTTTACAACACAGAGATTTACTGCCTTGGAAACCCTATGGGGGCCACTATGAGTGTGCATTGACTTGATGGCAGTGGCTTTGGTGGGTTTTCCTTTTTTTTTTGCTTATTATTAGCATTATTATTACAATTTACTCTGTCTTTAAATCCCAAATAACTTCATAACTGCTCAGTTTTCTCTTCTTATCCACACGTCTAACTAATCCATAAAGTGTGCATCATTTATATATTACTTTCTACTCCCCTAATAAAGAATAATGACATCATAAATGGATAGAAGGATGATATACTTGTTTATCAGATTCAAGTTAAGTGAATCAAAACCAGTCATCATAGGACCAATTATATGCACTAAAACAAGATAATCATGGTAGACACAACTATCATCTTTTAGTTAGTTTGATTTTTCCCCATTGCAGATAATAGTCTTGAGATTATAGAACTCTCTAATTGGTAATTCAGTCAGACTAACCTTATTTAAACCAAACCAAAACAAGCTCCACTGCCACTGAATCAATTTTGATCATAGAGATGCCATAGTACAGAATAGAACTGCCCCATAGGGTTTCCAAGGCTATAAATCTTTATGGAAGCAGATTACTTCATCTGCATGGCAGATGGTGCCTGGCAGGTTCAAACCACTAGCCTTTTGGTTAGCAGCCTAATACTTTAACCACAGCACCACTAGGGATCCTGCTCCTGACCTTATTTGCCGTTTGTTATTTCACCATGTTCACATAAACCTGGCTATAGTGTCTTTGCTGGAATACTGAGTTAAACAGTCAATATTATTAGGCTGACATTTGTAGGAAAGAATCTAAACATATTCTTTAAAGCATATTTGTTTGGGTGTAAGCTCTAGAAAAATTCTTCAGGACACATCTTCACTGAGTGCTGGGGTATAGTAGAAATAAATTTGTTATCTTGAAAATAGTCCTGTTTACTTTTTAAAAATCATAGTAACATAAGACACAATGAATGTTAGGTCATATAAACCATCAATTTAGTTTGGAAAAAGGCCACAAAAGAATATTTTTCAGGTAAAGTTAACTTTTAATGTTAATCTCTGAAGAGATGTTTTCTAAACACTTCCCACTGGACATTCCAGAATTAAAATTTATTCCTTCCATTAGCTCCTTTCAATCTAGTCAACCAAATCAGAAACATAAAAGCCATCCTTGATTTCATCCCCTTTCTCCATCTAATTGGTCATTAAGACCTAATGATTCATTTTTCTTAGTACCTACTTGAAAGATAAAACTGTCAACAGAAAACTGTCATAAATGTAAACTGTAATACATAAAAATCTTCAAAATTTCATCATCACATGCAAAATAAAGTTCAAGCTCTTTACATAGCACTGAACATTTTCAACATTTGGTGTCCTGGTCTCATAATTAAGGCTGTTCTCTCTAAACTTCAATCACTCTGACACAATGTGAATGGAACAATGGTATTTGGAATATATCAAAACAAATATGCTTTCTGTTTTATATTTACCACTATTTTTCTGATGCTATCAATGAATGAGTAACATAAAAATATTTTATTGCATTCCTCCTCTAATCAGAACCATGTCTCTCACCAATCATTAAGAGATTGAATGTTTTTGTCTTAAAAAACATAAAACAAATAGAGGTCCTGGTAAGATGGCAGAATAGGCAGACAGACTGCATAGACTCTCTTCAACAAAGAAAAGGGGAATCAATGAACACAGAGACAGAAGACAATCCTGGAGCCCTGAGGTTTGAAAAGAAGGATACAGAAGTGGAACAACCTTCAGCTAGTAGAAGAACTTGTATGAAAACACCGAAAAAGGAGGCATACGGAGCTGCAGTCTGTCAGTGATCCTGACAGCATGAACAGCTTGGACATTGCCAGGTGGTTTTAGGACCTACAGATTAAACTAAAAATTGGCCCTGCAACCCAGAGGCTGCACAGAAGACCGACTGGTGGCTGGTGAATAAAAGGGAAAGCAGCAAAGAGGGAGACGGGCTGAGCTGTGGACTTTTGTCTGTTCAGAGGCACAGCCATTTTGAAAGTTTGCCAGCTGTTTGACCATTTCGGATATTCAAAGTGACAGCATTCTCTCAGATTCCTGGGCCCTAAGAATAGGCTCCACTTGCCAGGGACCACAAGGACATTCTGGACATGAATAACTGGAAAAATGCAATACTCCCCTTGTTACTCTTCTGCCCCACACCCTTTTGGTGAATGGAGACACAGCCATCCCTCACTCCCACCCACCTTCTGGGTTGGCAGGAATTCCATCCCAGTCTGTGAGCTCTGACAGAGCCTGGATGCCCTGCCCAGATTTTATTTTTCCTTATTTATTTTTTTTAGTTTGCTTGTTTTTGTCTGTTTTTAAATTATTATTATTATTCTTTTCTCTCTTTTTTTATCCTTTTTATTATTGTTCTTTATTTTTCCTTTGCCAAGTTCTAGTTTTCAGCTTTTTCTCTCTTCCCTGTTCCTGGTTCCCATTTTTTCCTTTCTTGTGGTTAACCCAATTCTTTGTTTTTCTTTTTGCATTTTTCCCATTTTGTCTTCATTATTCTCCTACTCTACCTCTTTTCTCTTACTGCCTGCTCCCCATAAACTGTGGGCTTTTTTCTTTTTCTTTTTTTTGGGGGATTGCTCCTGTGTGTTTATGCAGTGTGTTTTTTGTCTGCTTGCCTTTACTCCTTTACTTTTTTGATGGTTTTTTGATTCTTGTTTTTCTCTAACTGAGTGGGAGACAGCAACCATACCCATATGACACAACCATACCCACACCTCCTGTGGCTCCACTTACTGAGTGAGAGTCACCACTTCCTTCTCCAACGGGCCATAAATAAACAATCATCAAGAAGAACCTGATTCACCCATAACTGCTCTTCACAAACAGTTAACAGAGATCTAAATACAACAATTCACAATGTCTCAGAGATAACAGACCATCACAGTCCACACAAAGAAGCAAGATAAAGTGGTAGAAACAAGGGACCAAGATACAGACCCAGAACACATCCCTGAGGAAGAAGCAGCATTGAAACCCCCTGATAAGGAATTCAAAATCATTATATTTAGGTATCTTCAAGGATTGAGAGACAGATCAAGGAAAACACTGACAAAATTAAGGAAAACACAGACAAAATCCTAGAACAATTTCAGAAGAACACACAAGAACAAAATGACAAAATAAATGATAAATTAGAAATGATACAAAATCTACACATAGAAACCCAGAAGATTAATACTAAATTTTTAGAAATAGATAACACATTGAACGGGCAAAGGAGTAGAATCAAATCAATGTCAGACAAAATTAATAAGATTCAAGACAAATACTTGAATACTTCTTTGGAAAGGGGTCATTCAAAAAAATAAATAAATAAAAGATCAAAACAAAATAAAGAAAGCCTAAGGTTCATATGGGATGCCATCAAAAGGAATACCTACTTGTAATCAGAATTTCAGAACAGAAAGAAAACCAGTGAGAAAATTGTCCAAGATTTATTGGAAGAGAACTTCCCTGATATGATGAAAGATGAGAATATATCCATTCAAGA
>NW_006921762.1:4941836-4947923 GCF_000298275.1 Orycteropus afer afer
AAAAAACTACTTCAAGAAACCATAAGAGATCTACATAAATGGAAGAACATACCATGCTTGTGGATAGGAAGATTGAACATTGTGAAAATGTCAATTCTACCCAAAGCAATGTATACATTCAATGCAATCCCAATCCGATCCCATCAACATTCTTTAGGGATATGGAAAAACCAATCACTGACTTTATATGGAAAGGAAAGGGACCTTGGATAAGCAAAGCATTATTGAAGAAGAAGAAAGTAGGAGGTCTCACACTCCTGGAACTTAAAACCTACTATACAGCCACAGTAGTCAAAACTACCTGGTATTGTGACAACAACAGACACATAGACCAATGGAATAGAGGTGATAACCCAGAATGGATTTAAATATGAAACCTAAAACTATAAATTTCCTCAAGGAAAAACTAGGTGCAAATTTAGGGGCTGTAATATATAGCGTAAATAGACTATCAAGCAAAACCCCAAATGCACAAAGAACAGAAGATAAATTAGATGAATGAGACCTTCTAAAAATCAAATTTTTATGTGCTTCCAAGACTTCTCCAAAAGAGTCAAAAGAGAACCTACAGATTGGGAAAAAATATTTGGCAATGTCATATCTGACAAGGGACTTACCACTAGAATTTATAGAAAACTCCAACACCTCAATAACAAAAAGACAAATAATCCAATTAAAAAATGGGCAGAAGACATTAATGGACACTTCACCAAGGAGGATATTCAGGTGGCCAACAAACATATGAAGAAATGCTCACAATCATTAGCCATTAGAGACATGGAAATCAAAACAACAATGACATACCATCTTGCCCTAGCACCAGTAGCAAATCAACAAGACACAAAATAACAAATGCTGGCAAGGATGTGGAGAGATTAGGACTCTCATACACTGCTGGTGGGACTGTAAAATGGTACAACCACTGTGGAAAGCAGTATGGCGATTTCTTTAAAAGTTGGAATTAGAAAAATCATTTGACCCAGCCATTCCATTACTAGGTATATATCCTAAAGAAGTGATATATACCATGTTCATCGCAGCAGTATGTACAATAGCCAAAAGATGGAAACAACCTAGGTGTCCATCAACTGAAGAATGGATAACTGAACTATGGTACATACATACAATGGGATACTATGCAACCCTAAAGAATAGAGTAGAGTCTGTAAACACTACATAATGTGAATGAACTTGGAGGACATTATGCTGAGTGAAATAAGTCAATCACAAAAGGATAAATATTGTATTAGTCTGTTATTGTAAAAAGTCAAGGAAAGGTTTCTTTATGGAAGGAAATTTTCTTTGTTGGTTACCAGGTGTGGGAGGGGAGTGGAGGGAACACTTTTAAATAGGTAGAGACAAGTTTTAATTTGGCTGAAGAGAAGGGCAATGTACCAAATGTGAGTGATCAACATGGTGGCATTGAGGAAGAGGAAGACATAGGTTCAAGGGAGCAAAGATGAATCCTTTTACACATACAGTATTGCATTGTCAGTGAAGGCAAACACTGATTTACAGGTGGATAGATGGGTAGACAGGCTGAACTACTAGGTATGTTTATGCAAGTGGGAGTGTGCCCAAGACCATGTATAGGGTTGGCAGACAATGGCTCTACAAGTGTATTTGTATGTTCTGTAAGAAATCCCAGGTATATAGTAGAGCTGACAAAGGACAAGTTTTTAGTCACTTCTTGGCCACAGCCAGCTACTCAGATGGAATGAGTAGTTGAATCTGTGGGCTCAGGACCACAGTTGCAGGGGACATCAAGCTCAATTGGCATAACATACTACAAAAAAAACATTGTTCCACATCTTACTTATGAGTAGCAACTGGGATCTTAAAAGCTTGCAAGCAGCCACCTAGATGTAACAATGGGTCTCTCCTCATCCAGAGCAAAGAAGAATGAGGGAAACCAAAGATGCATGGAAATGATTAGTTCAAGCCCCTGGTACACCCTGTAGTTCTCGGCCTATATGACTGTAAGACCAGAAGAACTAGAAGGTGCCTGGCTACCACTGTCAACCACTTGGAAGGGGATCTAAGTAGGAGATCCACAATGTGGAACAAAACTCAAAGTCATTTAAAAAAATTAAAAAAAAAAAGACCAGGTTTGCTGGTCTGATAGAACCTGATTAAAAACCACTTGGACTACGGCCTCTAGCTGCCCTTCAGGTCTGGAATTGAAGCCACTCCTGTGCCTTGCAATCAAACAAAAGACAGGCATATGAGCTGAACATTTTACATTAAGTAAATACACTTGTGGAGAGATCAATCATGGGAGAATAGAAGGGCCGTGTATGCACAGAAAGACAGCTCGGGAGGCAGGAGTGCATGGGAGGGAAGGACACAGGGAAGAGGTAACTACAGGGAGGAAGTGAGAGGGGAACTGTTGCACTGTGGGGAATTGCAGTCACTGTTGTAAGATAAAGTGGATGTGAGCCGCTGTATGGAAAGTGAATTTGCTCTGTAAACTTTCACCCAAATCACAACAAATATTAAAAAAAAAAGCGTATAACAAATAATATATAATAAATTAAAAGTGCCTGAAAATGGCATCATTTCTAAGGCTATTTAAAAACTATATATATCTAAAGCCAACAAAATTTCTAATATTGTTTTGCAAATATACATCTTTAACAAAACGGTACAGTAAAAGCTCCTCTTCCCAAATATATTCTGTATATCGTACTATAATTCTCTCTTGATAATATTTCTGATAATAGATTTATTTATTTATATAACATCATTTAATTGGCACCTACTATTATCAGGCAAGGATGGTACAGAACTGGGCAACATTCCAGTCTGCTATACAAAAAGTGACTATGAGTCAGAACTGACTCAATGACGGCTAACAATAACAACATTATCAAGCAAAGTCTTGCCCTCATAAAGGGCATTCATGTTGGGGAGAGAAACAACAAACAAACAAAAACTATAAACATAATGCCAGATTGTAATGAATACAGCAAAGAAAAAGAAAGCAGGGTAGGGAGATAAAATGTGATTAGGCGAGGGATGTAGTTTGGCCAGGGGATCAAAAAGTCCTCGCTGAAGAAATGACACTTGGCACAGAAAGCAGAATGAAGCCATAGAGAGAGTATCACACAAAAACACCAGCAGGAGTGAGGGAATAGAGGGTAAAAATACTATGAGGTGTGTTATGGATTGAATTGTGCAACCCAAAAATATGTGTTGTAAATACTAACCTCTATGCCTATGGATATAATCCATTTATCTTTGTTATATTATAAGAAAGGATTTGCGTATCATGTTCTTGACTCAATCTCTTTTGAGATTAAGAAAAAAATTAAACAAGCAAGTAGAGGTGGGAGAGGATAGATGCCATGCCACGTGAGGATCACCAAGGAGCCAAGGAATAAGGACCTTCCCACAAAGCCAACAGAGAGAAAGCCTTCCTGTAGAGGCAGCACCCTGAATCCAGGCTTCTAGCCTCCTAAACTGTAAGAAAACAAATTTCTCTGTGTTAAAGGCACCCACTTGTGATATTTCTGCTATAGCAGCACTAGATAACTAAGACAACATAAAAGCCCATGCAGCATGTCGAGGAACAGCAATAAGGCCAATGTACCTAGAATGGAATAAGAAAGCAGCAATCAGGTGAGTAATCATAGGTCAAAACTATAGGCCTTATAACATAAAACATAATTATTTTATTTTATGTATGATGGGATCTAGAGGAGAGTTTTAAGTGAGTCAGTGTTGTGATCTAATGTATTTTTAAGAGTCATCCTTGCTGCTGTGCAGTCTCTGTAAGTGATCATTCTGCTCCCACTCTTGCCCAATGTCCTTGAAGACAGGGAGGGCATGGGGTCCAAGGTACAAGCAAAGATATTTGACCTCCCATAGGGGCAGGAAATTCATCCCATTTCAAAAGGGAGGGAGGCAGACACTATGGACATAAGTGCAGGGAGGAAGGAGATTCGGTGCTGAAAGGATGGGGAGGTGCTTCTCTGACCATTCTTATTTGCTCAGTGATCAGTTGAGGAGGAAGAGTAGGCTGTTGGAGGCTTGATCAAAGATGAAAAAGGTGAACTCTACTTCTCAGAAAGAGGGAGAGGGACTTGCTGGTAGGTGCAGTGTGATTGCTACCTCTTGAAGTAAATATTCATGAAAATCTAGTATACCAGTATGCCTAGTTGTGTGTTTCTTCCCAGACCCAATTAGCTGCTCAAGTGCAAATAAAAGTGAGTGAAGAATTAGATTGAACCAGATGAATATACTCACTACCATCAATTAATTCTGATTCATAGTGACCCCCTTTGGTTTCCCAAGGCTATAAATCTCTATGGAAGCAGACTGCCTCATCTTTCTTCCACAGAGTAGCTGGGGGGTTCGAGCCACCAACCTTTTGGTTAGCAGCTAAATGTCTTAATGACTACATCACCAGAACTCCAATATACTGAATATACGAAGGGGCATGGGCATTAAAACTGTATATAAAGGAGTAATTATGAAAATAGACCAAAGACCCAAGCTAGACAAAGAGGGAAAGGAGACCATGGAGAGGAAAATGGGCAGTGAAAAGAGGAAGTGTGAATAGGAGATGGCCCCTTGGAGAGTGGGGCGGCAGTTACTAGAGGAACTGAATTTAAAACATAGGAACAGTGATCAGAGAGTTATTGCAAATGATATGGCTTAGGGTAGAATTATAAGAGTAGATGATTGAAGTGAGGTGAGGTGAGGTGGAGGACAAGAGCATTGGAAATGAGATCCAGGAACTGAGAGACTACGTACAGAATTGATTAACTATTTGAATATTGAGATCATGAAAAATTATATTAACAGCCGTGGGTGCAGGAAAAAGATGGTAAGCTAGAGGTTGAAAATTTAATTAAAAAGAGAGAGGCAATCTAAATGTTAGGAGGTAGGTGGGTGATGTGATTTAATCTTATGACAGGTGTTTACAGAGATTTATAAAAGAGGGATTTAACAGTGTTTGGAACAAGTAATGGGAACCAAGGACCTGTAGCTCACTTGTAGGCCTACAGCATAAGTGTTGTGAGAGAAAAAACTGCCTTCACTTGAAAGAGTTCTGAAAGAAGCAATGTCTTAAAGAAGACACCAGTTTCTGTTAGAACAAGCTAATGAAGAGAGTAATGAGAAAAGGGCTTGAGTATATAGGAGAAATTTGCTGAGGCTTAATTATGAGAGCCAGAGGAAGAGGTGGGAGGTTGGATCAAAGGAAAGAATATATGGAGCAGTGTGAGGAGAAAGATAGCATAACACTAGGGCAAATCTAACTCAGTGCCTTTTTGTGTTTAGTCCTTAAGCAGTGAGGCATTACAGAGGTTGTGAGAGTTGAGGGGGTCCCTCACTAGAAGTGTTCAGAGTTCTGTGGGCCTCCCTACATTCTGCTGTGTGACAACTGAAGAGGTTCACAAGAAGCTCTGTGGGCTCCCATCCAAACAAGTAATGCTAATCAATAATTGATCTTATTCTTTTTTTCAGTTATTTGTGGGGTACCTACAATGTACAGGGCATTGTCCTAAGTGCTGCATATAGTTTAGTGAGGAGATAGATATTTTAAAAATAAACCTCAAAACACTAATTGTGACAATGATTGCAAAGACTAAGAATAGGGTGCTATGAGGTTACATAACAGAGTACTTCGTAGCATTTAATCCTCCCAGAAGTTCTTTGAAACAAGTATTATTAAGTCTGTTTTATAGATGACAAACAGGACATTTGATAAATTTGAATCGCTACCTAAATTTGCCAAGCTAGTGTGACAAAATCAGGACTCATGATGAAGTAGACCCAAGCCCAAGTCTATATTCTTTCAAGTACATGGTATTGCCTGCTCTAATAGGAAAGCTAGGAAGTAAAACTGGAGATGTTTGTAAAGATTTGATTGTTTTCTGAATTAACTAATGAGATCAATTGAGGTGAGACTGAGAAGTATTGAAAGTGATCCTCAAAAGCCACTCAAGAAATTATTCATGGGGAGTTCCCGCAAGATGGCAGACTAGGCAGAAGGACTGCACAGACCCTCTTCAACAAAGAAAAGGGAAACCAATTAACACAGACACAGAAGATAATCTTGGACTGCTGAGCCTTGAAGGG
>NW_006921762.1:4956153-4975832 GCF_000298275.1 Orycteropus afer afer
GGTCAATGACATGAGACAAAGTATATGTGAACTGCTGTATGGAAAGTGAATTTTCTCTGTAAATCTTCACCCAAATCACAATAAATAAATAAAAGAAATTATTCATTACCTCTTAATCATAAACTCTATGTGTCATCTTTCCTGCTTGTATATCATCTTTCTCTTGAATTACCCTTAAATGTAATTTACTGTACACCATGGTTTCAATATGAGAAAATGCTGTGTGGAAGTCACTTTGGAAAAGAGATAGCAGGTATGAATAAATGAGAAAGCCCAAATCCCATTTCTTTTGTCTGGGTGGAAGCAGTGGAAAGTTGCCCCGTAATAGAATGCAGAAATATCTTCTGCTGGAATGTGCCCTGAGTCCATTTAGTCACAAAATAAAATGTAAATCCAGGTTTTTAAAAACAACATGCTCAACTTTAGTTCTGTATTGTTCGCCTGTGCTGCGATGGGTCCTTATGACTCACCAGCAAAACATAATCAAAAGGATTTTGGAGTCATATAAGAAGAATGAAACCTGCTGGAAAAAAGGAACTGACGAGAGAGTACTTGTCAATGAGAAAATATCAGGTTTCTTGGTGCAGGTCAGGAGAAAGCAATGCAAGTTTGAGAGGAATGTTGCATGCCTATCTTGATCACAGGAGTACAAGGCTGCTTCCAGATAATTTCCCAGATGATAAGAGCCTTTGTAGAATTTTATTAAGGCCAGGAATGCCAAGATCAAGGTTTGGATAAAGTTTAAAAATTTCCCAATTGATCTACCAACTGAAAAACAGGACAACTTTCATTATCAAGAGTAAGAAACTACATGCATTAATGAGGCCCCTTTCCCAGCTTAGCTTAGGGACTTTACTGTCAGTATTCCCTGGGAGTCTCCAGATCTGGAGGAAATTAAAAAAAGAAAGAAAGAAATCAGGTAACACCTCCTAAAAGCCAGGATAGAAACCAACTATGTAACCATTTTGAGGAAATTTTAAGAAATGACCCAAGATATGAAGGTGCAAGTCAGTGTTCAGCTAGAGTCCTCCAAGTTTCAATTGAGGGCCTCTTCCATCTATCTATTCATCCACCCATCCATTTAATTTTGCATTTAGCAATCATCTCCAGAGCAATTGCTAGATCCCAGCTGTGGTTCACAAGTCAACAAGATACAAATTCCTGTCCACAAAGAGCTAATTTATAATGTAACAAGTCACCAGACAACTACTCGGACACTTTCCATGGTATGTGGTGGCTGTTATGAAAGAGTTAACACAAATGTTGCTATGGGGACACGTGATGCTGTGAGGAACTTGACCCAGTGTGAGGTAAGGGTAAGTTTCTTGAAGAGAGTTATATCCATGCTAGGATATTAAAGGGGTGGGGGAGAGGAGCTCTAATAGGGGATAATATTGATAGAAAACAAGAATGTGCTGTTCATTGCTGGGTATAAACTACAACTGCTGGAGATGTAACTTGGCTCAGGTCCCAGTGGACTCTGCAGGAGCAAGAGGCTCTAAAGTCCACTTAACCCCAAAGCAATGAGGGTAGTAATCTAAGGGAACATGTGCTGACATAAGTATTTTCAGAAGATAATCGGAAACTAAACATTCAAAAAGAAATCTGAAGTTATACGATAAAATTCTTCCCTTGAAAAGTGACCTTTAGACCAAGACTAAAGAGGTTAGAAAAATTAGATGTGTAAAAAGAACAAGAGATGAGCATTCCAAGTAGAGCAAACACCCCATGTAAAGGCAGAGAATACATTAGAGGGTAGAGCACAGGGCAAGAGTGAAGCAGATGAGGCAGGGGGTTAGGTGGAAGACTGAATGAGGTCTCTTAAGCTGGTCCAAGGTTATGAAATATTAATTTAACCATCTTCACAGGTGGCAAATCTTTGTCAGAAGGAACCAGTTTCTAGAGAAAGAAAGTAGAGAGTCAGAAAAAGGGGATGACCCTCAATGGGATGGATTATTCAGTGGCTACAACCATGGGCTCAAGCATAGCAATGATTGTGAGGATGGTGCAGGACCTGGCAGTGTTTCGTTCTGTTGTACATAGGATTTCTATGAGTCAGAATGAATAGACGGCACTTAACAACAACATAAAGGTGATGGTTTAAAGTACTTGAAAGTCATGTGGAGCCCAAACTCATAAGCAACATCTGGGAGAGCCTTCTTTACACCAAACAAGTTTTAAGTTATGAAATCATAAGATATCCCTTCTTTTATCACAAACTAACTCTGAAGGCAATCCAAAAGAAAGATCCCTAATATACTGTCAGAAATGGTTTCTTCTTAAAATAAATGCATGACCTCGGAAAGCAATAACTCAATTAGGTGCTTGTTATGTTAGTGTAGTACTTTCTTTTTTTAAGTTCTGATTCAATGATGACTAAATATCTAAGAGTATTCCCTGACAATGGATTAGATATTTGTGAAAATTGGAATTTGCATTGCAAAGCACCAAATTTTGTAGCTACGAAATGAGTCTTTGTAAAGGATGTGACTGGATCCCTCAACTTCTCCATTTCTCACTTTAAGCAATGTCCTTCTTCATAGATTTCTCTGGGGTTTCCTGTACTGTCTGAGCAGGGGCATAGATTTTGCATCATTTGTAGGCACATAACCTCTCAGGAAAAGTTCACTTTTGATTTTACACAAACACTTCTACAAGTTTCAACTACCATTTCAAAGAAGATGGCATATACCTCTTGGGAATTCCCAGCAGATCTTTAAAACACAGTATGAGTGGGACAAGAAAAAAATCTTTTTCCTGTAATTTTACCAGTGTAGAGTGTAATTCTGGTTGGGAATAATTGGCCTACATGATATTTGAAGGCCGCTTACTCTAAGATTTTAAGATTTAAGTTTAATATATTAAATCTCACATTGTACCATGAAGTAGAAAAATCACACACTTGGACAGAATGCCCTTGGGTTGACCATGAAACAAAGCTTCCTAATTGGACAATGCCCAACTCTGAAATACACCATGGAACTCCTCTTTTTCAATGTCTTCATAAGCAGGGTACACTAGGGGAAACTGAAGGAATGCTCACCATGAAATGAGGACGTGCAAAGAAAAAAAATCCTGGAAACCCTTTCAATTCCTATGATTCTATTTTTAAAATGGCCTAACATAAGAACAACAATATTTAGAGTAAAACTCAATTCTCACTTCCTTGATGGAGCTACAGAAATAGATGCTCCCCATCTGGGGAATAAACAAAATGTATGGGAACACAGCCAAGATTGCATTCAGAGGTCCCCTGCACCACCTCAGAATACCTCAGTTTTTGTTTCACAATCAGCCATTTCTTGACACTGCTTTGACTGATAACCCTGGCACAAGTGGAAGACCTTTCCTGTAATGAGGTTGCTCATGGCCAGGGGAGGATGAGCTACCTGCTTAGGAAGGCTTCTCCTTAAAAATCAAACTCCAGTAAGAAGCAAAGGGAGGACACTGGACTTAAAAATGGCTTCTCTAAAGTGGAGCTCAACTATCCATATAACTTTACCACCCTTTCCAGCCAAGCATCTTCTAACACTTTTTTTTTTTTTTCCCAGCTTGGTTATCTTTCTGCTCAGCAGTAGAAAACTCTAATGTAAAGAATTATTGGGAGGAAAAAAAAATACTCTTTTTTTCCCCCTGTTTTTGCTGAGATATGACAGAATTAAAGAACTCAAGTTGTCTCTTCTCAGTAAGTTTTAACATCTTTGATTATGAACTCCTGATAGGAAAATAAGTCAATTAATTAAATGCCAAGGAGTTCAAATGGTCTAACAAACTCCAGATTTCATTTAGAACTTAGAGGTCTCCACTGGGAATTTCCAAAATAGACTGTGCATAAGTATTGGGACAATAATACATTTATTTACATAAAAGTAGCATTAGGATTGCAGGAATTCATCAATGAATAATGATAAAATCAGTAAGTAGAATGGTAACTTAAAGCTATATTTTTGCCTCATTGGGCAACATGTTGTTGTTGGTGTTATGTACTGTCAAGTCAAACCTGACTCATAGCGACAACCTCCTTGGGTTTCCGAGGCAATATCACTACAGAAGTAGATTGCCCAATCTTCTTTCTGAGGAGTGGCTGGTGGGTTTGAACCATCAGCCTTCTGGTTAGCAGTCAAGTGCCTTAGGCACTATGCTACCAGAGCTCCGGTAGCATAGTGGCTAAGACACTTGCCTGCTAACCAGAGGGCTGGCGGTTCAAACCCACCAGCCACTCCTCGGAAGGAAGGTTGGGCAATCCTACTTCCGTAGTGATACTGCCTCGGAAACCCAAGGAGGGGTCGCTATGAGTCGGGGCCGACTCGACGGCACATAACAACAACAACAACACCAGAGCTCCTATTGGGCAGCATAGAGAAGCAATAGTTTTATGTAATCAGAATAACAGCTATACAAATAACCCATTGAAACGTCACCTCCAAACACCTTTGGTGTTTCAAGAAAGGAAGGAGCAGGAATAGGTGTTTTACACAATTCCTCCTTCCCACATGATTCCAAGCACTTCTTCCCTTTGATAAGTTCCTCTTCTGAAGTGGAAATTCATCTGTTTTCTCATTAAGTCCTGAGAAGTGTGGATGTGACAGCTATTGTTGGGAGCCTTGAATCAATTCTAACTCATGGTGACCCACTGTGACAGAGTAGGACTGCTGCACAGGGGCTGTAATCTTCATGTAAGCAGATTCTCAGGGCTTTCTCCTGTAGAGCCACAGAGCAGGTTTGAAACACCAACTTTTTGTTTAGCAGCCATGCACTTAATGACAGCACTATAATATTAAAGTAATGAAAGCCTTTATTCACAAGAATTATAAAAGGAACTACTCCTTTTGAGACTATCAGTCTTTTTCAAGAGTTGTGGGAAGTTTTGCCTCTCCTCGGGCAGGCTCATAGAAAAGGTGCATACAAGGGTCTGCTGAGTCACACTAAGAAGGAGGAAGTAAGAGGAGTGCAGCAGAAGATGCTGTGGAGAGAAGGGGAGTTGTAGAGAAAGACTGGTTTTTAATCACCAATGCAAGTGAAATTTCAGGAACAGAAAGAGATGATCAAAGAAGGTTTTAGGGAGTTTCACCATAAGGCATCCTCTCTGCTACTCCTTTTAGACCACAGTAAAGTTGTAAGATAAATATCAGGGTTGTAGGAGTTGGATAATGATTCTTTATAAGTGACATCTGTAGTGCTTTAGGTCATGGGCAGAGCCAACTGGTCTGTTTCTACACTGGTTAAATAATCATTCAAAGCAAATTCACTTTCAGACCCAAGTTCAAAAAGGGTAAACATTTGAAATGCCTGTTCTCAATTATTGATTCTCAGTTGTTGGGAAGTCAAATCTGAACCAGATATCCTGTGGAAATCTCTCTCATGGGATATTTTAAAATTAGCAAGTTTATGTAATGGCATATCATTTTACTGTGAGTTTTTAAGTCTTAATTAAAATAAAGTTAATAATTATTTTTAAATAATAATTAAAATAATTTTTACTCTAAGTTTATAGGTGTGTATGTGTATTTGGTAGCATAGTGTCTAAGGCACTTGACTGCTAAGCAGAAGGCTGGGGGTTCAAATCCACCAGCCACTCCTTGGAAGGAAGATTGGGCAATCTACTTCCGTAGTGATACTGCCTCGGAAACCCAAGGAGGGGTCACTATGAGTCAGATCTGACTCGATGGCACATAACAACAACATAACAATGTGTGTGTGTGTTTATGTGTATATACACACACACACACATATATTATATATATAAATATATAACATATATATACAATGCATGTTTTGGGCTTTGGTTTTGGGGTTGATTTTTTTTTCTTTTTTTCTTTTTTTCATTTAGACCTACTCTCTTATTTTTCTACCACATTCCTCTTTTCTCCATCCTGGGCATTAGGAAAGCCAAATGAGATGAGGAGTGATATTAGAAACCTTGGCTAACATTTTAGGCTCAGTTTTGAGAAACTCAAATCTAGATGAATGTATCCAAATTACCTTCAAAAGAGGGTTGGTAGCAATCATCTAACTAATTTACTCCCCTGATATTTTAACCTAAAATAGCATTATAATTGAAAGGGGACAAATACAACTTTTTAAACAGCATATATATATATGCTGTAGTTGTGAAAGGACTTCGAGATTATCTAGTATTTATACTGCATATGAAAACACTGAGTCCCCAGAGAGGTTAAATGACTTTCCCAAAGTCACAGAACTGAGTACTCAGAATAAGAACATAAGACTCCTCTCCCTGTTTCTCTGTCATTGCACCACAGCAGATAACTCTTGAATCCTTTATATTTAATAGGACCGATTTGAGTTCTTTAATATTCAATATTATAAATCACATTTAAATGTAATGATTCATAGTCCAGTCAGTCAGGGTAGCAACATCTGACTTACAGACAACTCCTACTTTCCTTTAATGTTATATAAATTTGCCCTCACCTTGAAACTACTGAACCAACTCCTACTCAAAGTAACAAATTCTTTATTGCAATCACCTTCACTTGCTATGTGTGCAGTTTTTAAATCATTGAACAGGCTTCAAATCTTCTCTTGCCCTAAAGTAAGGCTAAATAAGAACCATATGCACCTGTTCCAACTTGCCTACAAATTCTTAAAGACACATTTAAGAACAGATCTCATTTGTACCCCTAGGGAATTCCTGTACTGGTGATAGATTAATATTAATTCTTATTGAAGAATGCATTTCAAAATGTGACTTGCCTGAGACTTTTAGTTCTTTTTTTAAAATGTAAGACTAACTAGGAGATTTTTAAATCATGGTAATAGAAAAAAGAAAGATTCTAATGCTGTTCAATAACTTCAAAATAGGAAGAAAACTTACAATTTGTTTTTGGAAAGCCATGGTAACACTGATACCAAACCCCACAAAGGAAGGAAAACCTTCCTGATTAATTTTGATGCAATGATACATGAATGACTATTGGTGTAAAAAATTCAAATTGAGACATTTGGAAATAAAATTCAGTAGCTTGTTAGAAAATAATGTACCACAACAAAGTGGGATTTGTTTCCAGAAGCACAAGATGGCTTATATAAGAAAGAAATTTATATATTTCAGTATAATCATAATTCAAAAACCAATGTAGATCAACTTCATATTAATAAAATTTAAACTAGAAATTGATGGGTTAGTTCCTTATGTGAGATAAAGTTTCACAACTAACATCTAGAACCACCATTAGGGTGATTCTAGTAAAATAATGTAAATAAAAGTGTTCTCATTATAGTTAAGAACCAGACAAAGATAACTATTATCATCAACATTACTTAAGATTATCCTAGAATTACTAAACTATGTGATGAGGCAAAATAAATTAATTAAAATAAAATCATAAAAAGCATAAAGATGAGATAAGGTTGCAATTATTTACAGTTGACAGATGTGTATATTTGGAAGAACCTTAGAATTGATTAAGAAACTATTACTTACAACAAAAGAAATCAGCATAGTGTATTGTTAAATATTTGATTTACAACTATCAGTAGCTTTCTAATATAAAATATGATGGCAAAAATACACCACCTATTTAAAAATGGGAGCTCTGGTGGCCCAGTGCCTAAGGCATTTGACTGCTACCAGAAGGCTGGCAGTTCAAGCCCACCAGCCACTCCTCAGAAGGAAGATGGGACAATCTACTTCCATAGAGATACCACCTCAGAAACCTAAGGAGGGAATCTATGAGTTGAATAGACACAATGGAGTGAGTTTAGTTCTTAAGTTTATTACAAAAAACAAATGAGATAAATTCTAAAATAAACTTAACAAGAAAAATGCAGTATCCACCTAAAGAAAGCTTTAAACTCTACAGAGGGGCATGTAAGAAGACTTCAATTCAGTGAATAGTAATTTATTTTTTGATAGGAATATGCAATTGTTCCGTTCCTTAGAGGTAAATTTAAAACAATCTCAATAAAAATACCAAGAATATTTTCCTTAACATGACAAACTGATCCTAAAATTCATAGGAAAACAAGGAAAATGATCCACTGGAAGAATTCTGATCCACAAAAATAATGAGGGATGAGTAGTATGACTTAGATACTAAAATGTATTGTGGTTACTGCTATCTTACCAACACATAGAAGAATACCATAATAGGCACTCAAATGTAGTAGATAAGAGCATAAAAGAATGAACTATAAGACAGAGTAATAAAAACTATTTGATTCTGATGGAGATAGAAAGATATAAAGAACAATATAAAAAATCTAGAGATAGACCTAAAAACATGTGAAAATTAGTACAGTGAAACCTCTTGATAGCTGGAACTCAGACTGCTTTCTTTTTCTGGATCTCACAAGTTTTCTGACTTTGACAGGGTGCAGTCTTACCACTTTTCTATTCTTATTTAAGTAGAAAATATTTACACTTTTCAGTAGAAAATGTTTGTGTTTTCCTTCTCTGACAGTTTTCCACCTTACACTGGTTCTGGCTTTCCCAAGTTTTACTGAATAAAATAAAGATGAAACAGTATAAACAATGCCAAGAAGATGAATAAAATGGTTAAGCATAAGGTATGAGAACAAAGAGGAGCTTTGGTGGTGCTGCGGTTAAAGTATCAGGCTGCTAACCAAAAGGTAGGTGTTCAAACCCACCAGCCATTCTGGGAGAAAGATGAGGCAGTTTGCTGCTGTGAAGATTTACAACCTTGGAAACTCTATGGGTGCAATTCTACTCTGTCCTACAGAGTAACTATGAATTGGAATTGATTTGATGGGAGTGGGTGAATGAGAGCAAGAGTAAAGAGAAACAAAGGGTGTGCATTAAGGAACAAGTAGACCCTGTTACTTGTTAATTGACACACTGTTTGGCTGAGAGGCCGAGAACATCTAGAACATCTGCTCCTCTATAACATTACAGTATGTTGGTTCCCTTCTGTGAGTGAAGTTATGATTCACTTGAAGAGGTACATGCCCATATATGAACTGACAGCCCATGGTCTGTTAGATAGATCATTTGGTATGACTTTTCACACTAAAGTAATAGACAGCCTATGGTCTGTTAGATCATTTGGTATGACTTTTCACACTAAAGTAATAGAAGCAGCAATGTTGTTGTTGTTGTTATATGCCATCAAGTTGGACCTGACTCATAGAGACCCCTCCTTGGGTCTCCAAGGTGGTATCACTACGGAAGTAGATTGCCCAACCTTCCTTCTGAGGAGTGGCTGGTGGGTTGAACCACCAGCCTTCTGGTTAGCAGTCAAGTGCCCTAGGCACTATGCTACCAGAGCTCCTAAAAGCAGCAATAGGTGGTGTACTTTGCAAGCATTCTAAGAGACAGCAGGCTTCTTCAAGCATGGCTCAGAGATTAGACTGATGAAAACCTGTGGGAAGAAGAAGGGCTCTGTCTGCAGCTGCATTCCCTCCCTCAGCAGGACAGAATAAACTTGCTTGTTGGTGTTTTCCAGTGATGCTATAGCTACACTCCAGCCTGCAGGTCATTTGTGCTACCTTTTCACAAATGTAGGTGAGATAGTCCCGTTGTTGTTGTTGTTAGGTGCTGTTGAGTTGTCTGCAGCTCATTGCAACCCTGTGTACAGCAGAATGGATAGTTCTGGAGCCATTAATCCTGCATCATGAGCAGCTTTGAAACCAACATTCTCTCCAGTGCTGAATGAGACCTTAGTCTACGGGGAAAACATGAAAAGGCTAACAAAAGGATTCTATCTTCTGCACTCTTAAAGTTTTTCTCAACATAAGGAAATGGATAAAACTAAGAGCAAGGTTAATGGCAACCTTGCTCACAGCTGGTGAGATTTTGAAAGTCACTCTAGAATCCTGGGAAAGGGACCCTCACACCTACCCTTTTCTTGCAATACGTGGGGTTTGGACCTATTCTGTCCAGAAATAATCAAATCTGGATCCCTGAGGTTTGGCCTTTCCAACACCCCTAGATCAAGTTAAGGCAAATTACATTTTCAAGAAGAGTCATTCCTGGCTTCAATGAACAGATTTGCTGATCCACAGTGAATAAAACTTTTAAGATGTTTGTTGTCAGTGAAAATTAAACTCACTGTATTCACATTTTGGCTGAGATGCTGAACCAAGATTAGCAGTCTCCCTTTTCATTTTTACATCCTCTTGCACCAACATCCTCTTGCCCCCACCCTTGTGCCCCAACATTTTCTAACTACATACATTTTGCAATCCAATCCAGATTTGAGTTAAAAGCCCCAGTCCTAGAGCGATTGATTCCCATCAGATGAAAGTCAGAACAGAAACTACCTAGGAAAATCCTGGGGATCTGCCAAGCCACAACAGAGACATTTTAGTAAGTATCTAAAGGAAAATCATTACAGCAAATATAGAAAACTTCAGTGACATGAGAAACTTTGTACATGACTCTCTTATTTTATCAATCTAGGATGACAAAGAAGTTCAACAATCTGAAGGCTTATTAAAGACAAGTAATTTACCTAGTTCCTTGTCCTTCTATCAAGAGTAGCAGTCAATTTTTTTCAGATTTTTTTTCTACCCTTCAAGTCAAGGGAGCAAAATTGGAGGCAGGTTCTCAGCAAGCTTTTAGACCCCACAACGGAGAGCAGGATGTGTGGTGAATACACAAAGGCAGCAATGGTTTTAAAAGTGATTATTAGGCCTTGCAAGTAGAAAAGGAAATGGTAGTTGTCAAATGCTAATAACAACAACAAAAGAAAGAAAAAGAACTTTGGTTCCAGTAAGTACTGTTGTTGTTGTGTGCCATCAAGTCAATTCTGACTCACAGTGACCATGTATGATAGAGTAGAATTCTCAGGAGGGATTCCTTGGCTGTAATCTTTACAGGAACAGATCACCAGATTTTTTTTTTCCCACAGAGCTGCTGGTGAGTTTGCAAGACCAACTTTTTGGTTAGCAGCCGAGTGCTTAACCATCATGATACCAGAGCTCTTTCAGAATGTATTAAGCCATCTTAAAGCACAAGGCAGTCAACATTTGCTCTTCTCCTGGATAGGTACCTTTGGTGTGGGGCTCCGGGAAGATCAGCAATGACTTAAGAGCTAAGGCAGAGGGAACTGAGCACGTTTAGTGAACAGCATTCATGTTCTACATTTGAGTCTTATAGATAATGGGGTAAAACTAGTTTGCTCACCAGAGTCTTGAAGACCCAAGAGTGTGCAACTTTGGATAAATGATTTTTTTCCATTGCCATAATATAGTTCATCTAATAGGGATGCCATTCCAGAGAATGTCCTCATGGTCTACTCATTAATGGATCTGCCACATTCCATCACTATCTGCCTGTCTATATGCCCCAACACCTTTTTAACATCGATTAAAAACAATTCCTTATAAAAAATGTCATGAAAATGCAGAGTTCTCTACATTATTTTACAATTTTCTTCACTTCTAATTTACATGTAGAAACTCTGGTGGCATAGTGCCTACGGCATTTGACTGCTAACCAGAGGCTGGTGGTTCAAACCCACCAGCCACTCCTCAGAAAGAAAATTGGGCAAACTACCAACTTCCATAGAGATCCTGTCTCAGAAATCCAAGGAAGGGTCGCTATGAATTGGATCTGACAACGGCAGTGATAATTTACATATATCTTAACCAATGTAAATTTATAAAATGGAATGTTATTCTATGATGATTAAGATATGTAAGCCAAGAAAAATATTATCAAAGTTTTACATTTCTTTATTTGCATCCATACCATCCACTCCTGACTCTTTTTCTTATAGTAACCTGCCTAGAAAGCTCCATCACCTGCATTTCTACACTTGAACTTGAAGTTTTCAAGAAAGAATCCCCTAAGGTCTCTATATCCTGGGCTTTAGGACATTTTTCATTGCTAATCAAATGCCATAATTACGTCTGTATGCTTTTCTCCTTGCCAAATACAAGAGCTTAATGGGTTAATCCAGTTGACAGACACATGTGCATTATTACTCTAAGTCAATCAATCAATCTCTTTCTCTCTCTCTCTCTCTCTCCCTCCACCCCCCCCCAATCCATCTCTAGTAAAATATACTTGAAACAAGCTGCTTCTCCTCTGAAGCCACTCAAATTATTTGATAGCTCAATGGATATCTTATAGAAGATAAATAGTAGAAAGTTAAGACAAGAGACAGAGCAACACAGTTGGAGCATTTTCAGTGGACTGGTTTTGGTGCTAGATCTTTCTCACATTTTTCTTTCTTATTCCACATCTCTCACTATTTATTGGTGATAACCTGCTGAGCTTATATTTGAAGAGCTGTGTAAAAATTATTAATGTCCAGGGATAAATAAATTTGTGTGCCTTTTGTGAGTACACAGTAGTTGGACCTAAAGGTTACAGAATATGCATTTAAGCCCAGAAATGGTCTTCTATGCTTCCACAGAGACACTTTCAAGGAGAGCCTCTGTAGCACATACTGTTGGCACTCATTCCACATCCCTTTCAATCTTATGTTTCTGCATGCCCTTCCCCAGCTTCTGGGTGCTTTTGCTTCCAATGTCCACATCTGAGACTCTTTCCAGATGACTTCTTTGGCTATTACAGCTATTTTCTTACAATGAAAAAAGCCAAAGAAGTGCTGGAAAGTGTACTCCCCCACAACTGATGACTGACTAGTTCAGGAATATGAACACTCCAGAGTTCCCCTAGAAATCAGACTGAAGCTACCCTCTAGGGGACTTTGACTGAAACTGCACACTTACTTGACTCTCTTCTGACTTCTATCCTATTATTCCCAATCCCTTACTGAGCTCTGAAAAACCCAACTTAAGGCAGCCTCCAACATGGGTAGATGTCAAAATAACCAGCAGTGGAGGAGTCAGGTGCTGACAGAGCCATGCAACAGAGGTCAAAGTTGAAAAGATGTTGGTGTAAGTTCATTGTATGGAAAGCATACAATTAAAAAGGATAAATGGCATTACAGATTGAATTCTAAAAGAAAACCAAACTCATTGCCATCAAGCCAATTCCAACTCATAGTGATCCCTTTGGGTTTTTGAGGCAGTAAATCTTTACAGCAGTAGATAGCCCAATCTTCCTTCTGCATAGTGGCTGGTGAGTTTGAACTGCCAACCATCTGGTTAGCAGTCAAATATCTTAGGCACTACACCACCAGATCTCCTTATCTATGCCTGTGGTTATAATCTAATTTAGGAATTGTTTGTCTTTGTTATGTTAATGAGGCAAGATTAATGTTGAGTGTATCTTGAGTCAATCTCTTTTGCAATATAAAAGAGATTAAACAAGCGAGTAAAAGAATGATGGAGTAAGATAGATGGATGCCAAGACACATGGAGATATTCCAGGAATCAGGAAGATAAACCTGGAGAGACAAAGACATTCCTCCAGAGGTGACAGAGAGAAAACTTCCTCTATAACCAATACTCTGAACTCAGACTTATAAACTTTCCAGTGCATTGAAAAAGATAAATTTTTTTGTTTTGATTGGAATAACAAGCTAATTTGTTGTATTCCTTAAAAAGGAACAGATTATTCTAAATTGCTTCTCTAAAGGATCCTATAAAGCATGTGAAAGATAGGATTATGAAAATATGATAACTTCCCACCTCCAGATAGTATTATTAAATTAGATTATGATATTTCTTCAAAAAAACTTAGTCTGATTAGTGTACTAATAAATAAGCATTTATATAAATTGAATAGTCCTAATATTCTCAGGAATTAATGAAAATAAATTGTTTTGACAAAGATTTTATATTTATGTTAACCTTGAAAGTAACCTTGCTAAGTCACTTAAGCTATATATTAAATTAAATATGTTTTATTTAAGGAATATAAGTAATTTTTATTAATTCAAGAATGATGAGAAATAAGGCTCACCAGACTAGAAAATTTTAGAATCCCATATAAGAGCTTTCTGAGTACCCAACACTGAGGACACCCAGTATAGAGCAGAAAAATAAAAAGGTAAAAAGCCCATCAAGATAGGTTTGTGTTGAGTGTCCTTGAAGAGACCTTATAGACTCCCCACACAATGTGCTGCTAACTGTTTCTTCCAAGATAACCAAATAACAACATAGTCATGGCTGAAATAATAAGAAGAAATTAGTCTTATGACTTTCAGAAATAATTAAGACTGAGAAACTGAAAGGAAGAAAATTTGCAGCCAAGTCAGCTAAACAAGCTGCTTCTCCAATTACTCTTGCTCATAGGATAAATAAAGAAAAAAAATTTCCCAAATTTGTTTATTGATGACTCTAATGTTCATGAGTTAACTTTAGAAAGACTTTTAAATTATCAACAATTATCTCAAAAAGAAGATATTTGAACATGGAAAAAGCTAAATTACATACCAAGAAAATAATTAAAAATTAGAATGAAAGAATTTATTTCTCTTGTTTTTAAAAATACCTAGACAAATGAAAAAATATGTATATGAGTTAAGATTAGCCAGTTCTTTATTGGTAATGACTCTCTGACACCCATACTGCTCCAGAGAATATTCTGAAAAGACTTTTCCCAACCAGATGAAAATCCTTTTAAGACAACAGAAAATAAGATAAGTAATGTGGACATTAATGAGATCTAAAATAAGAAAAATGTTGCCTTAATATAGAAATTAGATGTATCATCAATACAAAAATTAAAAATGTTTTAAAAAAATAGATAAATCTAAGGCTAGATTGAGAAAATATAAGAAATAGTAAAATCTGAGTAGGAATATAGACTATTTAAACAAATTTTACTACAATAGTAATTATATTTTATAATATATATTCTTAAATTAATTTCCAAAATTTTTATGTAAGTTACTGATATCAAATTGAATTAAGAGATACTCATTATAATTGAAGTTTATAAACTTATTTTTTATGGCACAGAGAAAAGATATCTTGATATTTAATTTAATAATAAATATGCTCCTTTTTGTCACTTAAAATGTTATAAGAAATGGAGAGTTTCTTCACCTCTTCTTTTTCTTTCCTTTTTTCCATTTCTTTCTTTTTACTTCCTCTTCCTTATACTTTAAATTAAAAAAAAAAACTAGAAATTTTAAAAGTTTATTAAAACAGAATTTATTTAGGGTGGTGAAAATTTTAGTCACTGCAACTAAAAGTTTGATAGGCTAATTTATGAGGATTCTTAACAACTTTAAGATCAAATTGTAAAGAATTGAATTTCTCACTGTTAAGGTAACAAAATTTTAATTCCAAAGTTGAGGACTTAGTTATTATGCAATCTACTGCAAAGACAAGGGTTCAACAAAATTAATCCCTGAGTCTGGAAAACTATAAAATATCTTAAAACCCTCTATGTAATATGCCTAAAAGGCAAAAGTTCTGTGTCTCTGAGTTTATGTTAACTTTTATGCCATTGACCAAAAAAACAGGCAATTTGGGTTGAGAGAAGGTAAAGTTTTTACCTTTAAAATTTTTTATTAAATAACAAATATTGTTTCTCAATGACCCGTGGTAAACTCCTGAATATTTTGAAACTTCATAGAAGCCCACAAAAGATTTGTTTATGTTTTATAAAGAGAAAAATGCTTTTCAAAATATTTTTATTTAATATGTGAAAACTCTTGCCAAATCAGAAGTACTAAATGTTCTTTAAGTTAAAAATTTCTGTGCCAGGTAGGATCCAGGATGGCAGACTAGACAGATATACTATCCTCTACAATAAAGACTCGAGGAATCAAGTGTAACAGATAAGGATGGCAATGCTGGAACCCAGAGCTTCAAAGGAAAGAATAAAAGAAGTACATCAAATACCAATGAGAAGAGACTTAACAAACAGTGAACAAGGAGCAGTAAACTGCCAATTGGAATGGTGCTGCCATTTTGAATTATTACAGGCAATGTGCTGATTGAGCAGGAATCAGATAACCAGCTCCATTTGCCTGGGACTGCACCAACACCTCCATTGGTGATTGGGCAAGAGAGACATGACACCTCCCTTCTTACCTTCCACAATCTGTTGGTGACCAGAGGCAGTACTCTCCCACTTACACCCACCTGGTGGCTGGTCCAATTCTTCCCACTGTCAGTGCTGTCCCACTTCCTTTTCTTTTGGTTTTCTTTATCTTTCTGCTTAGTGTTTCCTTTTTCACGCACACTCCTTTTCTTTCTTTCTTTTCCTTTCCTTTCTCTTCCTCTTCCTCTTCCCTTATACTTTTTTTTTTCATTTTGGATCACAAAGAGCAGGCACCTCTCACCCTGCTGCCCATGTAGTTCACAACATCCATCCCCTGCCCTCCCTGGCTGGAGGAGGTGAGTGTTCCTATGGAGCAAGCACTGTGCTCCTATGTAGCCATGTTTGGTGGCTATAGTTTTCACCAGTACTATGCTGCTTTATTTTCTTTTTCTTTTTCCCATATTAGTTCTTCACTCTTCTCATCCTTTGTTTTCCTCTTCTTACTTCCATATTTTTTTTCTTCCCCTTCATCATCCCTTTGTTTTATGATTCCTCAGAGCAGGGGCCTGCCTATCCCTTGTGGTCAGCACCACCCATCCCCAACCCTCTGCAGATAGTGGTGAATGGTTCCCCAGAGTGAGATCCATGTTCCCACTGCAGCTGTGTTTGGTGGCTAATATTTCCACCAGGTTTTTATTCTTTTGTCTTTTTCTCTTTCTTCTCAGTTCTTCCTTCTTCCTCAGCCTTTGTTTTTTCTTCTTCCTCCCCCACACTTTTTTTCTTTCTTTCTTTTTCTCTTTTTTTTTTTTTTTTTTTTTTTGATCTGGCTGAGTGAGTTCCTTGCCTCCCAGCATTTAGTAGGTCCCATCCCTGACCTTCCATATTCAGTGGTACATGTTCCCACAGAGCAAGTACCACATTTCCACTGCAGCTGTGTTTGGCAGCTAACAGTTGCACAAGTACAAATAGGTTGCATTTGGTCTATTTTTTGTTTGTTTTTCTTCTTTCTCCTTTTTATTTTTCTCTCTTCTCTTTTCCTTTATTCTTACATCTACCCTTTTTACCTCTTGTTTTTTCTTTATTTATTTTCCACTTTTTTCCTCTCCCCCATCTTATTTTTCTCCCTATCTTTCCCCAGCACTTAGGAGCCATGACCTTACCAAGCCATACTCACCCTACATAACTCCCAACCCTTTGGGTGAGTACCAACACCTACTCTAGCATCACTGGGTAGATGACAGTGGCCAACATCCTTCAGCTGCTCTGCACAATCAGTGATTAGAGACTCATGCCCACACTTCCACCCACTACCAAATCCACCTAGAACCAGGTGGTGAGTGGCCTAGTGCTGCCAAACTAGTGACCACAGTACCACACCCTCCTTGTTGCTGGATATATTAAAATAAAACAAAATGAAAAAAAAATCAAGGTGAAGCAAACCAACATATAATCAGCATAATACAATAACACTACAATTTCTTGGAGACAACAGACAACTTCAAATCACAAGAAATGGGACAAGATGGCTCAAACAAGTGACAGAAATACAGGGCAAAAAAAAATCTTCTGGAGGAAAATATGCTATGGGAACTATCTGATAAGGAACTCAAAATAATTTTATTTTGGTACCTGCAATGGATTGAGAGAAAGTTTTAGGAAATCACAGACTATATCAAGGAAAACACGACAAAACTCTAGAAGAGTTGAAAAAACAATACAAGAACAGATTGACAAAATAAATGGAAAATTAGAAAAATCTAAAAACAACAAATAGAAATCTAGATTAAAACTAAAATTTCAGAAGTAGATAATATATTGGAAAGAAAAAGGAGTAGAATTGAATCAATGGAACACAGAATTAGCAAGAGTGAAGACAAATCTCTTAATACTAATCTATTAAAGAAACAATCAGAAAAAAAGAAGAAGAAGGTGAAGAAAATCTAAGAATTATGTAAGCCACCATCAAGAGGAATAATTTACATGTGATCAGAATTTTAGAATGGAAAGAGATTTTTTTCAAAAGCACTGAGAAAATCGTTAAATATTTGTTAGAAGGATACTTCCCTAATATTATGGAAGATGAGAACATATGCATTCAAGAAGCTAAATGAACCTCAAATAGTATAGACCTTAAAATAAAATCATCACGATATACCATAATCAAAATTTCCAAAGCCAAAGACAATGAAATAATTCTGAAACCATCTCAGAAAAACAAAAAGTCACCTACAAAGGAGAGCCAATTAGACTAAGCTTTGATTTCTTGGCATAAACCATGCAGGTAAGAAGGCAATGAGATGGCATTGAAAAGAAATAATAACTAAGCAACAAAACTGTCCCTCAAAAATGATGGCAAAATTAGAACATTTCCAGACAAACAGAGATTAAGAGAATTTGTGAAAACCAGATCAACATTACATGTAATCCTAAAGAAGTCCTTCAGAAAGAAAACCAATAATGACAGACAAGAACCAGAGAGTAAGACACATGATAACATCAGCCAGAAATTAATCCAGATATAGAAGTACCAAAAATAAAATAAACATACCAGACCAAAAATAGGGAACTAAAGATGATCAAGTTGTAAACAAAGATGACTACAAAACAAAAATAGGGCATTAATGATGTAGTTCTGAAAACTCCAACTGGAAAGAAAGTCAAGATCAAGTATCAAGATAGAACAGATTGTTTTAAAAGATTATAAGAAATTACAAGGTAAGCTCAAAGAAACTTAATAAACCTTCTCAAGAAAATAAAAAAGAAGAAAATAATGTCTCAGTAAACACTAAACCAGTAGTAACAAAGGGAATGATTAAAAAAAAAAAAAAGAAAAAAAAATCCATAAACAAAAGGAACTTAGCACAGAAAAATACATTGAACAAAGAAACCATCAACATCAGAAAACAAAAAACAGCAAAATAACAGCAGTAAATTCATACTTATCAATAATTACACTGAATATAAGTGGATTAAATGCACCAGTCAAGAGACAGAGAATAAATAGTTAAGAAAACATGACTCATCAATATGCCATCTACACGAGACACAAAGACAAAAATAAGCTAAAAAATCAAAGGTTGGACCTTTGATTTTCATGACCCCATCATGAAAAGAGGAACCAAAAAAAGAGCAGCAGTGGGAATATTAATTCTGATCAAATAGATTTTAAGACAAAAACCAACAAAACATACAAGGAAGATCATTATATGATCAAAAGTTCAACTGAACAAGAGGACATAACCATAATAAATTTTTATGCACCCAATGAAAGAGCCCCAAAATACATAAATTGAACCTTAATAAAATTGAAAAGAGAAATACACAACTCTATAAAAGTAGTAGGAGACTTTAATACACCACTTTATATGAAGGATGGAACTAGAAAGAAACTCAACAAAGATATAGAAGATCTAAACATCTAGACCTCATAGATGTACACAGAACATTCCACCCACTAACAACACAATATGCATTTCTTTTTCCAGTGCTCATGGAACATTATGCAGTATAAACCACATGTTAGGTCACAAAGAATGTCTCAATAAATTTTAAAACACCGAATTACTACAAAGCACCTTCTCAGATCACAATGCTGTAAAGTTAGAAACCAACAACAGGAAGATCAAAGGAAAAAAATGAAATACATGGAAACTGAATAACATCCTGCTTAAAAACTATTGGAAAATAAAAGGAATAAAAAGTGAAATAAATAAATTTCTTGAATCAAATGAAAATGAAAATGCAACATATCAAAATCATTTGTTGTTGTTGTTGTTATGTGCCGTCGAGTCGGCCCCGACTCATAGCGACCCCTCCTTGGGTTTCCAAGGCAGTATCACTA
>NW_006921762.1:4975932-4981378 GCF_000298275.1 Orycteropus afer afer
GGGTTTGAACCGCCAGCCTTCTGGTGAGCAGTCAAGTGCTTTAGCCACTATGCTACAAAATCATTTAGATATAACAAAAGTGGTGCTCACAGGGAAATTTATATAAATAAACAACATAAAACAAAAGAAAATCAAAATTAACACCTTACCCTAACATCTACAACAATTTAAAAAATTACAAAAAAAAAAAAAAAAAAAAAAAGTTTACAGTCACCAGAAGGGGGGAAATAATAAAGATTTGAGCAGCAACAAATTAAACAGAAAACATAAAAACAATAGAAAGAATGAACAAGACTAGAGGTTGAATCTTTGAAAGGATTAATACTATTGACAAACCACTGGCAAATTTAACACAGGAAAAGAAGGAGAAGATGCAAATAACATGAATAAGAAATGAAGTAGGCAAATATCATAACAGAACCTACTGAAATAAAATGGATAATAACAAAATACTATGAAGAACTGACCAATGACTAGAGGGGCTGTGCAATGACATCAAGCACATCATACATGAGGAAAGAAAAAGGTGATTAAAAAGACAGGAAAGGAAGAACAGACTAACATGGATGTCAAATATCAGTCTGAAACATGATCTTGAATGGAGAGTAAATTAAGCAAATGGAAGAAATGATGAAATAAAAGAGCTGAACAGAAGATGTCAAAGGGCAACTTGAGAAAACAAAGTAAAGTGATATAATGAAATGTGCAGAGACCTGGAGTTAGAAAACCAAAAGGGAAGAACACGAGCAGCATTTCTCAAGCTGAAAGAACTGAATTAAAAATCAAGGTTCTAATAGAAATTCTGAAGGATTTTATGGGCAAAATATTGAATGATACAGGAAGCATCAAAAGATAGAAGGAATACAAAGAATCACTGTACCAAAAACAATTGGTCAACATTCAACCATTTCAAGAGGTATAAGATCAAGAACAGATGGTACTGAAGGAAGAAGTCCAAGCTACACTGAAGGAACTGGAAAAAAAAAAAAAAAATGGCTCCAGGAATTGATGGAATCGTCATTGAGATGTTACAAATGGATGCAGCACTGGAAGTGCACACTTATGCCAAGAAATTTCAAAGACAGCTACTTGGCCAATTGACTGGAAGAAATCTATATTTGTTCCTATTCCAAAGAAAGATGATCCAACAGAATGTGCAAATTATTGAACAATATCATTAATATCACACATGTAAAATTTTTCTGAAGATAATTAAAAAAAAAAAACTGTTGCAGCAGCAGTACATAGACAGGGAACTGACAGAAATTCAAGCTGGATTCAGAAGAGGGTGCATGTGATAGTTGGAGTTGTGTCAACCGGGCTGGACCACAATTCTGAGTGGTGTAAGCAGTTGTGTTGTGGGTTATTCCCATAATCAGATCAGATGTATATGTTTTGAGTAGCCAATCCATTGAAAACGAGCTTCCCTAGGGTTGTAACCTACTTCCAATATATTTATGGACATCCTGGGAAAAAGAGACACTCTTCTGTGGATTGGGCTCCTATTGTGCTGCCTGCTACTGCTCATGAGTGAACAATCCACCATTCAGTCTGGAGACCTTAGATTCACCATTCGTTGGAGTCAACAGCTGGTATACTGCCTGCAAACCTTGAGCTCATCAGCCCCTGCAGCTGCATGAATTGGGAAAAGCCTCCAGCTTGACGTTTGATCCAAGAACTTGGGACTTGCTAGCTGCTATAAGTATGTGAGCCATTTTCCTAAGATAAATTTTTCTCTCTCTTTGTAAGCTTTAGTGGTTTTGCTTTGCTAGAGAACCCAGCCTAACACAGTGTGATGCCATGGTTGACATTAGATGAATCTTGGCTAAAAGCAAAGTACATACCAGAATGATATTTACTTGTGTTTTATTGACTATGCAAAGGCATCTGACTGTGTGGATCATCACTAATTATGGATAACATTGTGAATAATAGGAATTTAAGAACATTTCATTGTGCTCATGAGGAACCAGTACATAGACCAAGAGGAAATCGTTCATACAGAACAAAGGGATACTGTATGGTTCAAAATCAGGAAAGGTGTACATCAGGGTTATATTATTTCACTATAATCATTCATTCTGTATGTTGAGTAAATAATCTGAGAATCCCTTAAGGTCAGTTGGAATAATATAGTCCACAAAGACACTGTCCTACATTCTATTTTGGTGAGTAGTGACTGGGGACTTAAAAACTTATGAGCAGCCAGCTGAGGTGCAGCTATTGGTCTCTCTCACCCAGGGCAAAGAAGAGTGAAGAAAATCAAAGACACAAGTAAATAATTAGTCCAAAGGACTAATAGGCCATGTGATACACAACACTCATGACCCTGAGACCAGAACTAGATGGTGCCTGGCTACCACTGCATACCAGTTTGAAAGGGATCACAATAGGAGGTCTCAGATACAGTGGGAGAAAAGTGGAACAAAACTCAAAAATAAAAAAAATAAATAAAAGTTTTATTGGTCTGTTAGAGAGTGGTGGAATCTCCAAGACTGCTGGAAAGGTATTCATCTGTGTGGCTCAGCTTTCAGCCAAACAATAGATGTTCCTACAAGGTGATAGGGAAGGTGGATGATTGCATGTGTGGAGCCATCCATCCCAGGTTCAGGCCACAGTAAGCTAGGGTGGGACCAGCGGAAGGCGGATGTTTGCCTCTGTGGCAGACTGGGTAAGTGAGGAAGGTGGAGGAGACCAAGAAATGATCAGAGCAGTGTAGAACAGCTAGGAGAGACAAAATTGTCCATCAGTTTGTCCTACTGTGATAGCTTGAATATTGCTGTGAGGCTGGAGACTATGCCACTGGTGTTTCAAATGCTGGCAAGGTTACCCATGGTGGACAGGTTTCAGCAGAGTCTCTAGACTAAGATAGACTTAGAAGAAAGAAGAGGCCATTCAATTCTCAAAGAATTGGTCAGTGAAAACCTTATGAATAGCAGTGAAACATTGTGCAATGTAGTGCCAGAAGATAAGCCCCTCAGGTCTGAATGCTCTCAAAATATGACTGCAGAAAAGCTGCCTCCTTAGAGTTGAGCTGACCTTAATGATGTGAGTAGAGTAAAGCTTTTGGGACCCCCATTTGCTGATGTGGCACATCTTAAGATGAGAAGAAACAGGTGCAAACATCCATTAATAATTGGAACATGGAATATATAAAGTATGAATCCAGGAAAATTGGAAGTTGTCAGAAATGAAATTGAACACCTAAAGATCAATATCCTAGGCATTAATGAACTGAAAATAAGGTGAAAAATGATACCAGGGAAGTATACATTCATTCTTTAAAAATTCATTATTTGTAGATATTATAAATGAAAGAAATAATGTCCACTCCCCCTCAAGCCTTCTACAAATTGCTACACACCCTCAAGTTTAGATTTTATTCTTTTATATCAATCAATTATATAAGCTCAAAAGAGCATCATTTGTTCAGTAATCAAGCTCAGAGGGCCAGAAAAAATAGGAAAGAAGGATGAAAGAAAATGGTAAATATGAGGAGGAAGTAGGAAGAGTGCTATTACATTGCAAGTATTGCAATGAATGTCACAAAAGAAAATGTGTGTGAATTGTTGAATGGAACAATTTGCTCTGTAAACTTGAACTCAGATCACACATACACACACGAAATTATGCATCATTAATGCTTTCCCCATAGTAGTAGAAAACAAGCACATTATATTATGTAACAATTTTATTATTTCAATTGCTAACTTAGTTGCAACTTTGTTTCTTTTGAATCTAACATCATCAAAGCCCATGGTTTAAACTGGAGATTTCACATTGTTTACCTACAGAGTTTTCTTTTTAATTATTATTTTATTACTATTCAGATGTTTAGAGACTTGATCATCTTAGTATATTCTTGGTACACCCTGACTATTTAATATTGTTTCCCAAGATTATTATGTGTTATATCTAAAGCTCTTTGAAAATAGGTCAATCATTATATTTAGAAATATTTTTATCTGGTTTCCTTTTAATTGACTTTATTTGGCTTTACATTACTTTTTTCATTTATATCAAGTCTTTCACTTCACAGAATTATTATTATAAATTATCAATGGTATTTTTAAGTTGTCTTCTATAGATTAATTTTAAAGAAGTAAATTGAAAGTTTTAGCATGACTTAAAAAGCAAGAGAAAAGAAAAAAATGGCTGGTAATTTTTTTTGTTGTTGTTTTTCTTTTTAGAGAGAGAAAAAGAACATAAAATGTCTTAAAGTAGAATGTCTTGTTATGACAGAATATGAACGATAATAAAATCTAAATTTGAGGTTGTATAGCAAGTTGTAGAAGGCTTGAAGGGACATGAACATTATTTCTTTGGTTTATAATATTTACAAATAATGTATTTGAAAAGAAACCATGAACTATAAGAAAATGAATGAGAGAGATAGAAAAAAATAAGGTTTGAAATAAAAGGAAAAAAACTACATAAGGGAAGAAAAGAAAGGCTATGTAAGTGAAAAGAAGATGAAATATAGCTAAAGTAAAAGAAAAGAGTTAAAATAACTAAATAATTAATGAGAGGAGGAACCACTGTCATCAAGTATATTCCAATTCATTGCAACCCCACTGAGTTTCTAAGGCTATAAATCTTTATGAAAGTAGATTGCCTCATATTCCTCCCATGGAGCAGCTGGTAGGTTTGAACCATTGACCTTCTGTCTAGAAACCAAATGCTTTACCCACTATACTACCAGAGCTCCTTAAAGAATTAAGTAAAGAGCCATGAAAATGTTGGGATCATAGTCAGAGACAATAGAGCAAACTACAAGTATAAAGATAATCATGGTGGTTATGTTTGTGTGTCAGCTTACCTGGGCCTGGTTAAGTGGCTGGGAAGCTGGTGGTAGTTATTTTCCATGATGAGACTGGCAATTAACTACATGGTGGTATCTACCACAAGCAGCTGAGTAGCTGCTTTGGATATGTGGAGTGCTTCCCGTATGTAAGCAGCAGCTTTGGGACTGGTCTCTAGCATATGGCACTAGGTAACCAGAATAATAATTTAAAATTATTTAATAATATATGCAAATAAGGAGGCAGATAATGCCTCAGAAAATAATGTCTAAGATATGCAATTAAAAGCTAATAAGATTAACTTTGCCACAACAGTTTCAAGTTGTTTATGATATTAACTGTAGAGTGGCCATTAGTAATGTGATTACTAGATACAACACAACAATCACAGGATAATATATCTAAAATATATAATATATTTTAATATACTTATTAAATATATTTAATACAGGAGCTCTGGTGGTGTAGTGCCTAAGGTATTTGACTGCTAACCAGAAGGCTAGCAGTTCAAACCCACCAGCCACTCCTCAAAAGGAAGGTTGGGCAATCTACTTCCATAGTGATATCGCCTCAGAAACTCAAGGAGGGGTCGCTATGAGTCAGATCTGACTGGACGGCAGTGAGTTTGGTTTGGTTTATATTTA
>NW_006921762.1:4982174-4984026 GCF_000298275.1 Orycteropus afer afer
AAGAGAAGGGCAATGTACCAAATATGAGTGATCAACATGGTGGCATTGAGGAAGAGGAAGATATAGAGAGGTACATGGGAAGTACAGACAACAAAGATGAACCCTTTTGCACATATGGTATTGCGTTGTCAGTGAAGGCAAACATGGGTATACGGGTGGATAGATGGGTGGACAGGCTGAACTAGCAGGTATGTCTATGCAGCAGGGAGTGTAGCCAAGACCATGTATAGGGTTGGCAGACAATGGTTCTACAATTGTATTTGTATGTTCTATAAGAATTCCCAGGTGTATAGTAGACCTGACAAGGGACGAGTTTGTAGTCACTTCTTCGCCACAGCTAGCTACTCCAGAGGGAGTGAGTATTTGAACCTGTGGGCTCGGGACCATAGTCACAGGGGACATCAAGCTCAAATGGCATAATATATTGCATAAAACATTTTTCCACCTTCTACTTTGGCAAGTAGCAACTGGGATCTTAAAAGCTTGCAAGCAACCATCTAGATGCAATGATGGGTCTCTCCTCATCCATAGCAGAGAAGAATGAAGAAAACCAAAGATTCATGGAAATAATTAGTCCAAGCAACTTGTACACCATGTGATCCACAGCCTATATGACTACGAGACAAGACCTAGATGGTGTCCGGCTACTACTGTCAACCACTCGGAGGAGGATCTATGTAGGAGATCCTGGATAGAGAAGGAGAACAATGTGGAACAAAACTCAAAATCATTTGGAAAAAAAAAGGGGGGTGGACCAGGTGTGCTGGTCTGATAGAGCCTGGTGGAACCCCTGAGACTATGGCCCCTAGCTGCTGTTCAAGTCTGGGATTGAACCCATACCTGTGGCTTCCAGGCAAACAAAAGATAGGAATATGAGTTGAACATTTACACTAGATAGATGCACTCCTTGAAGAGAAAAATCATGGGAGAAAGAAGGGCTGTTTATGCACAGGGAGACAGTTCAGGGGGCAAGAGCGTATGGAGGGATGGACACAAGGAGGACGTAACTACTGGAGGAAGTGGGAAGGGAGCTGTTGCATTGTGGCAAATTGTAGTCAATGTCATGAGAAAAAGTGTATGTGAACTGCTGTATGGAAAGTGAATTTGCTCTGTAAACTTTCAACCAAATCACAATATAAAAGAAAACAAATCATTTAGACACTTCTACATCAACAAAGAGATCTCTGAAAAGGAAATAAGGAAAGCAATGCCAATTACAACAGCTACCAAAAAGATAAAATACTTGGGAATAAATCATACCAGGGACACAAAAGACCTATACTAAGACAAATACAAAACTAGTACAAGAAACTACAAGAGAACTACATAAATGGAAGAACATGCCATGTTCATGGATAGGAGGACTGACTATTGTGAAAATGTCAATGCTACTCAAAGCAATCTATACATTCAATGCAATCCTGATCCAGATTCCATCAGCATTCTTTAAGGACATGAAAAAAACAATCACTAACTTAATAAGGAAAGAAAAGAGACCTTGAATAAGCAAAGCACTGTTGAAGAAGAAAAACAAAGTAGGGGGTGTCACACTCTCTAATCTCAAAACCTACTATATAGCCACAGTAGTCAAAACAGCATGGTATTGGTACAATGATAGACAAATAGACCAGTGGAACAGAATCTAGTACCCAGAAATAGACCTATTCGTCTATGAATAGCTGATTGTGATAATTGGAGCTGTGTGTCAACTTGGCTGGACCACAATTTTGTGTGGTTTGAGCTTTTGCAGTGTAGTTGTTCCCATGATGGGATCAGATGACTATGTTCTGAGTGGCCAATCTGTTGAAAGGGAGTTTCCCTAAGGGTGTGGCCTGCTTCCAGTATATCCAAG
>NW_006921762.1:5005713-5042003 GCF_000298275.1 Orycteropus afer afer
CAATAGGAAAGTTCAACAAGACAGAAAATAACAAATGCTGGCGAGGGTGTCTAGAGACTGGAATTCTCATACACTGCTGGTAGGACTGTAAAAGGGTATAGCCACTGTGGAAAACAGTATGGCGTTTCCTTAAAAAATTGAAAATACAAATACCATTTGATCCAGAGATTCCATTACTAGGGATATATCTAAAGAGGTGAGATCCAGGACATGAACAGACATGCACACTCATGTTCATCGCAGCACAATTCACTACAACAAAGAGATGGAAACAACCTAAGAGCCCATCAACAAATGAATTGATAACCAAACTATGGTACATTCACACAATGGAATCTTATGCAACATTAAAGAATAATGAAGAATCCATAAATCACCTCATAACATGGGTGATTTTGGAGGACATTTTGTTGAGTGAAATAAGTCCATCACAGAACAACAAATATCATATGAGTCTATTACTGTAAAAAGCCAATGAAAAGTTTATGCAGGGAAGGAAGTTTACTTTGTTGGTTACCAGGGATGGGAGGGAAGGGAAGGGAAATTTTCTGACTAGTTAAGAGTCACATGTTGATTTGGATGAAGGGAAAGGCACACACAAAAGTGTGTGACTAGCACAATGACAATAGGGAAAAGGACACAAAAACATACACAAAAGAAACAGATAACAGAGGCAAATACTATTACATGCATAATACTGCATTACCAGTGGCAGCAAACACTAGGCTATGGGTGAATTCACAGACAGGTGAGAAGGTCAGGTGTGGGTAGGCGAACAGGAATGTAGCCAAGACAAAGGATAGATTTGGCTGAAGACAGTCTTACATGTGTACTCATGCTACAAAACTATCCATATACAGTACAGAAATCACAGTGGACTAGGTTGGAGTAGCTTCTCAGAGACAACCAAACACCTTGAGGGAGAGAGTCACTGGGCCTGCAGCCTCTGGACCATAGTCTTGGGGTACACCATGCCCAATTGGCATGATAGTACATAAAAATTTTGTTCTATATCATACTTTAATGAGTAACAACTGGAGTCTTAAAAGCTATTGAGCTGCCATCTAAGATGCAACTATTGGTCTCCTCTCATTTTAAGCAAAGAAGAGTGAAGAAAATCAAAGTCATTTGGAAACAGTAAGTCAAAGGATATGATGGGTCACAGAGAGCTCAGCCTTCATGACTCTTAGATCAGAGAACTAGAAGGTCCCTGGCTACCAATGTCACTTGGAAAAGGATCAAAATTGGAGATCCCGGGTAGAATGGAAGAAAATTTGTAGAACAAAATTCAAAAACACAAAAATGACCAGAATTACTGGTTGGATAGAAACTGGTGGAACCCCTGAGACTATGGCCCTGGGTTATCCTTTGGGCCTGGAACTGGACTCACTTCTGTGGATTAGGTCTCAGCCCAACAGTAGAAAGACCTATGAGCAGAACACCTACGCCAGGGAGATGCATTCACCTACCCTAGGGAGATGCATCCCCTCAATCAATCAACAATGAGACATTAGAAGGGCAGCATTTGCATAGAGGGAAAGCAGGACAGAAAGGAATGAATAGATAAGAAGAGAACCAGGAAGGGATAGTCACAGAGAGGAGATGGGGGGAGGGCTTTTTATAGTTGGGGATTGTAATCAGGGCCCCGACACCAAATGCGCATGAACTGTTGTGTGTAAAATGAATCTGCTTTGTAAATTTGCACCCACATCACAATAAAAATTAAAAAAAAAGAAATTACTTTGTTAAAAATTGCAATTGCTTGCCCATAATTGTTTAGCATGTAGCCAGTGAGAAAATTTTGCTGTTAGTTCCTTGTATGCTTGTGTTTAAACTCCTCACTAGCACTTTCTTATCAGAGGATGGAGAATAATAGCACTTGACAGTACTAATATACTACTACTGAAATGAGACCAGACTCCATTTTGAATTACATTAGTAGACCTGCAAATTAAGAAACATTTGAGTTGAGCTCACTGTAATGAATTAATTTGCACTGACTTAAGGAAAATAGGGAGTAGAGGAGGCAGAACTTCAGCTTCTCTCAGAAGGTGCTTTTGCAATTTGCCCCCTGTTCTTGAAAGATATAGACTGGTTCAATATCTAAAACTCAAAACTTAGAGGCATTCAGGGAGAGCTCTCAATAAAAAGTTAATCCAAAGCACTCTGAGTAAGCAAGGAAAGGATATAAATAATAATAACAATAGTAATGCATGAACTCAGGATGTTCTGAGAAGCATGTGACAAAAATGCAATGTCCTCAGAAAGAATGTTTTCTACAGATGATCTTCTATAAGGAGATAACAAACTGATATGAATAAAGAGATGTTTTTGAAATGTTCGTAGGATTAGTCATCTTTGTATGTACAAAAGTTCAGTTTTGTTTCCAGAAAGACGGAGCATTTAGTTTCACTTTATGAACTCTGTCTCCCCAGTTTGAATTATATCTATTCCCCAATAAACTTTTATTGCTTCATTCTGATAGAATCTTGACATTATGCTCTACCACTACAGGAGCAGGGCCTTCTCACTTTCAAAATGTGGAGCCATGGTCTCCTGAATCTCAAAGGATGGGATGCAGCCTTCCAGATTTCAAAGAATTGGATCTTCTCCAACTTGGTTCTGGAGTGTGGGGGTAAAAATATAGCGTTCCAGGAATATAAGCCTGCCATCCAAAGCTGAAAGGCAGAGCTGCCATGCCCTAGGGGATAAAAAACAGGGTCTCCCTGGGTCTGGGGAATGGAGTTGCCACTGTGATGGACTAGGAGAATGGGATCACCTAAAGCAGAGGAAGCAGGGTTGCCATTCCCAAGGGGCTGGAAGGGGAAGCTGAAGCCCAGGGCCAGGGAGCTTCTACCCAGAATTCAGAGGGCATGGCCAACACCCAGTGTCTGGAGGACAGAGCCTTTGTCCAGATGGTCTCAGAGAAGACATTATTTCAAGCCATGAGAGCTAATATAATTATTTCTGCTGGATTTTAGACTTCCTTGGTGCCTGTTATCCCTTCTTTTCCTCCAGTTTCTCTCATATGTAATAGCAATGTACCTTGTGACTGTTCCACCATTGTAATTTGGAAACAGATAGCTTGTAGTGTAGGTTTCACAAGTTCAAGGATGAAGAGAAATTTTGCCCCAGGATAGAATACACCTAAAATCTCACCTGTATTTGATTTAGATGATTCAGAAGATGAGATTTAGGACTGGGAGTGAAGACATTTGAGATGATGTGATAAGGGTGAATCCATTTTGCATTTGGCAGAGACATGAATTTGGGGGAGGGTCAAATGCTATGAATTGTATTATGTCCCCCCAAAAATACGTGTTGTAAATCCTAACCTCATGCTTATGGTTATAATCCGACTTGGGAATGTGTTGTCTTTTATGCAAGATAAGTGTAGAGTGTATCTTGAATAAATCTCTTTTGAGATATAAAACAAGATTAAATTAATAAGCAGAAGAGAGATGGAATAAGATGCCAAGACACATGAAGATCTCCAAAGAACCAGAAGCAGAAGCTGAAAAGAGCAAGACCTTCCTCCAGAGTCAACATAGAAAGAGTGCCTGCCCTAGAGCCAGTACTCTGAAGTCAGACTGCCTAAACCACTTGACTGCTAACCGGAAGGCTGGCGGTTCTAATCCTCCAGCCACTCCTCGGAAGGCAGATGGGGCAATCTACTTCTGTAGTGATACTGCCTCAGAAACCCAAGGAAGGGTCGCTATGAGTCGGGTCCGACTCGAGGGCACATAACAACAGCAACAACACACTACAAGAAAAATTTCTGTTTGTCAAAACCATCCACCTGTGGTATTTCTTTGACAGCAGCAATAGATAACTAAGGTAAATGGTATACAAACTATCCTGAATTTGGGTGTGATAAGATCACTAGAAATATGGTTTTCATTGAGCAGAACAAATTCAAACTGAATATAATGGGAGACCTGAAGATAATTAGCTATTGGAAATTCATAGTTTGCTATTAGGAAAGTATAGATTATTTTCTGGGTGAAAGTACTGTATTTTTTTCACCAATAGCATATGCTTCTACATTTGTTTGCAACCACTCCCTCCCCCTACCAGGTATTTTCCTACACATTTTTATGTTAAAAAAAATTAGAATAGCACATTTACAAAAATACCTCCTGGGTGGAGGGAGTGGTTGAAAATAAATGAAGAAGGCAGATGTTATTTTTTTTTAATTTTTAAAATTTTTATTGTGATTTGGATGAAAGTTTACAGAGCAAATTCATTTTCCATACAGCAGTTCATACATATTTTGTTTCATGACATTGACTGCAATTCCGCATAAGTAACAGCTCTCTTCCCACTTTCCTCTTCCTGTGTTACCTCTTTCCTGTGTCCTTCTTTCCTATGTATTCCTGCGCCCTGAGCTATCTCCCTATCCAAACACTGCCCTTCTGTTCTCCCGTGATTGATCACTCTAAGGAGTGTATCTGGTATCGTAGTGGCTAAGGCATTTCACTGCTAACCAGAAGGCTGGCGGTTCAAACCCACCAGCCACTCCTCGGAAGGACAGTTGGGCAATCCTACTTCCGTAGTTATACTGCCTCAGAAACCCAAGAAGGGGTCGCTATGAACCAGGGCTGACTCGATGGCACATAACAACAACAACAACAACAAGGAGTGTATCTATCAGATGTAAATATTCACCCCCACATGCCTGTTTATTGTTTGGCCTGCAGACACAGGAATGAGTTCAGTTCCAGACCTGAAGAGTAACTAGAGGTCATAGTCTCAGGGGTCTCACCAGGCTCTATCAGATGAGTAAATCTGATCTTTTTTTTTCTTTTTTATGATTTTGAGTTTTGTACCACATTGCTCTCCCACTCTATCCAGGATCTCCTGCACCAATCCCTTTCTGAGTGGTTGACAGTGATAGCCAGGAACCATCTAGTTCTTCTGGTTTCGTGGTCATAAAAGCTGAGGATCACATGGTACTAGTCCTTGGACTAATTATTTCCATGTGTCCTTGGTTTTCTTCATTTCTCTTTGCTTTGGACAAGGAGAGACCCATTGTTGCATCTAGATGGCCGCTTATAAGCTTTTAAGACCCCAGTCACAACTACATACTACATACCAAAGTAGTATGTAGAATAATATTTTTGTGTAGTATGTTATGTTAATTGAGCTTGATGTTCCCTGTGACCATGGCCCTGTGACCACAGGTCCAACTACTTGCTCCCTTAGGGTGGTTGGCTGTGGCTAAGAAGTTATCATAACTTTGCCCCTTGTTAGTTCTATTATATATTTGGGCATTCTTACAGCACATACCAATACATATGTAGAAATATTGTCTGCCAACCTTATATATATGGTCATGGATATATTCCCTCTTGCCTACACACACCTGATCATTCAGCCTGTCTACCCATCTATTTCCTGTAGATTAATGTTTGTTATCACCGACAATGCAGTATTGTGTATGTAAAGGGGCTTATCTTTGTTGCCTGTGCCTCTTGTGTACCTCTCAGAAGGCACATGTTATTTGCAAAAAAAAAAATTATAGTATCCCATCCCTACACTTGTTTCATTTATTTTAGTCATAAATATGAATTGCATATCTGCTGTATACAAAACATTTTGCTAAGTACTTGGAACTGTTTGCAGTTAGCAAAACAGACACAGAGCTCAGTTTAGTGAGGAAGGGATTTTTTAAAAATCTCAGATATTGGGAAAGCACTACTTATGGTGAATACCTTGAATCATATTTGCAAAGATCTATGAGAACAAATATCAAGAAGACGACCTATACTGAGGTGCATCCCAGAGGAAGCAGTGCATGAACTGAATCTAATGTCAGAAGAAAGGAGCTCTGATAGTGTAGTGGTTAAGGCATTTGGCTGATAACCAAAAGGTCTGTGGTTCAAACCCACCAGTCACTCCATGAAAGAAAGATGAGGCAGTCTGTTTCCGTAAAGGTTTATAGCCTTGGAAAACCAATGAATCTGAATCAACTTGATGTCATTGAATTTGGTGGTTTTTTTTTTTTGTTTTTTTTTTAATGTTTTGAGTTAATTGAGCAAAAGAAATTAAAGATATCATTCCATAATGAGAAAATAACATATGCAAAACCCTTTATGCAGGAGGAAAATATTTTCTAATTTAAGAAAGATGAATAATTTTTACCAGCCATCAGGAAAGTCTCTCAAAAAGACTCAACACTCTTCCAGTGTTCCAAATTTTAGAGTTCAAAACTTCTCCAAAATATACAACAATAAACAGTTAGTTTTATATCTTGGGTAATTCAGACATTAGGTGTGTTTAGTTCAGCCATTTAGATACTATTAACACATACCATTTGCTCTCAACACCAACTATTTTTGCATTATTTATAAACACTTTAATTAGTGATCCCACTCAAGGAGGCAAAAATTCACCACACTACCACCCACTTTCCTAAGAAAACTGGTCTCAGTGCTACCCTGAAATCCTAGATTTGTCTTTCAGCTCTGAAACCCTAATGAAAGAAAGAACATTGCTTTTAGCATGGGTCATAGGGAGGAGGTTTTTTAAAAAAAAGAAGCCTACTCCAGTTCAGAAAGTTTGAGTGACATTTTACTCTTCTACTAGTTGTCTGCTCAGCATTTCAGAAAGAAAAGGATTAAGTATCATTTAAGGGAACACAAAAGATGTTTAGCCAGTAGTTCATTTAGAAAGACAAAAATTGGAGTAGCATTCAAGAAGAAGAATGTCCAGACTACCAACTGTGATTGAAGACATCTTATTGAGCCAGGTATAAATTTCTAAAGAGCAATCATGGAATTCCCATTGGTTAAAAGAGTTATGACTTGACTAGCTTATAAATTAATGGCAAATTTCCCTTCAGATTTTTCTTTACCAAAAGACTCATTTGGTGTGACAAATTTCTTACTCCCTATTTTAGTTTTGATAAATAAATTTTCCCTAATTGGAGATTAAGGCATTCAAACTTTAAAAATTGTAGGAAGAAGGTAATGATCTTCAGGGGTTGTCACAGAAACCATGAAAGTTAACTTATAGCACTTCATGTGGGGAAGCCATATGTTCATTTCACAAATGGCCATGAGAAGGTACACTCCTCACTAAATAAGAGGATCAAATACTTTTTTTTTCCTCAACTCACTTCTTAGGAATGTGTGAAGAGATGTTTAGAACTTTAATTGAAAGTCTTTATGATATACTAAAATAATCTATATTAGCCCAGAGATGTAGTATCTCATTATATATTCTCCAGCTCAAACTACACTTACTATTGCCGGCATAATGTCATAGTGGGGCAGGAAAGCAGTTGTATCCCCAAAAGGAAATACTGTAATACTATAGATCAGGTTTTCCATTTTGTTTTGAATATTACTTCACCAAATGATACATCTTTGCATCTACATTTTCATTTATATTCTAAGCCAGTGAACTTGTACTAGCTTTCAAAACTCAGACATTGTTACATGACCTTCAAAAGGCTTGAGTATGAAGTATCTGTAAGCATTTTTTTCTCCCTTCACCCATATCAAACCTGTTTCTTAATTATCCATTTATTTTCCCTCTGTTCCTATCCCCGCCTATCCTGTTGTTGCTGTTGTTACGAGCCGTCAAGTCACCCCGACTCATAGCAACCCCTCCTTGGGTTTCCAAGGCAGTATCACTACGGAAGTAGATTGCTCAAACTTCCTTCGGAGGAGTGAATGGTGGGTTTGTACCACCAGCCTTCTGGTTAGCAGTCAAGTGCCTTAGGCACTATGATACCCATCCTAGTAACCAACAAAGAAAAATTTCCTTCCTTGTGTAAACCTTTCCTTGACTTTTTATAATAATGGAATTTTTGTCTGCAGTGAAACTGGTGAAATTTTCATATATAATCCAGTCATTTTTAAAGTGACTGCCTTCTCATTTGTAATGAAATACAGTCTATATTAAAAAAAAAAAAAAATTAGTTTTGCCCATTACCTAATAACAACCAGAATCACACATCCAGAAAATGATATATCATTTGCATTGTTGCACTGGTTCAATCTGCTGTATAATTAGGAGAATCACACAAAACATGAAATATGAGAAAGTCTTTGCTACATATTGGTATTGCCACATTTGGTACCACAGAAATTTTACAGCCACTCTTCATTAACATGTCAGGATTAAGGTAATCATGATTAAGATCATGGATTCTATGATTATCAATGTCAATTGTTGTAGTTATTGTTAGGTGCCATCAAGTCAGTTCCAACTCATAGTGACCCCATGTACAACAGAGTGAAACACTGGTTAATCCTGTTCCATCCTCACAATCCTTGCTATACTTGAGCCCATTGTTGTAGCCACTGCATCAGTGCATCTTGTTGAGGGTCGTCTCCTTCTTGGCTGACTCTACTTTACCAAGCATGATGCCCTTCTCCAGAGAAATGCCCCTTCTGACAATGTGACTAAAGTAGATGAGGTGAAGTCTGGCCATTCTCACTTCCAAGGAGCATTCCAGTTGTACTTCTTCTAGCTTTTTTTGTTTTCTGGCATTCTGTGGTATTTTCAGTATTCATTGCCAACACCACAATTCAAAGGCACCAACTCTTCTCTGGTCTTTTTTATTCACTGTCCAGCTTTCACAAGCATATGAGGCAATTGAAAATACCATGGCTTGGGTCAAATGCACCTTAGTCTTCAAAGTGACATATTTGCTTCATATCACCACTCTCTGTTACTTTGTTCTACTGTGGTAGCTTGTGTGTTGATGTGAGGCTAGAGGTTATGTCACCAATATTTCAGATACCAGTGGGGTCATGCATGGTGGACAGGTTTCAATGGAACTTCCAGACTAAAGCAGGCTGGAAGAAGGAAGGCAACATCAACTTTTGAAAAAACTGGCTACTAAAAACCTTATGAATGACAATGAAACACTATCTGATACTCTACTCAAAAATTTTATGAATTACCATGAAACATTGTCTGATATAGTGCCTGAAGATGAGCCCTTCAGGTTGAAAGGGACTCAAAATATAACTGAGGAAAAGCTGCTTCCCCAAAGTAGAATCGACCATAATGATGTGGATGGAGTAAATCTTTTGTGACTTTCATTTGCTGATGGCAAATGACATAAATTGGGAAGAAACAGCTGCAAACATTAGTTAATAATCAGAACATGGAATATATGAAGTATGAATCTAGGAAAATTGAAAGTTATCAAAAATGAAATAGAATGCATGAACATTGATATCCTAGGCATTAGTGAGCTGAAATGGACTGGTGTCGGCCATTTTGAAGGAGACAATCATATAATCTAGTATGCCAGGAAGGACAAATTGAGGAGGAATGGCATTCATTTTCAAAAATTACATCTCAAGATCTATCCTGAAGTACAATGCTGTCAATAATAGGATAATATCCATACACCTACAAGGAAGACCAGTTAATACTATTATTCAAATGTATGCACTAACTACTAAAGCCAAAGATGAAGAAACTGAAGATTTTACCAACTTCTGCAGTCTGAAATTGATGAAACATGAAATCAAGATGCATTGATAATTATTGGTGACTGGAATGTGAAAGTTGGAAACAAAGAAGAAGCATCAGTAGTTGGAAAATATGCCCCTGGTAATAGAAATGACACTGGAGAACTAATGATAGAATTTTCCAAGACCAATGACTTATTCATTGCAAATATCTTTTTTCAACAACATAAATGGTGGCTATACATGTAGACCTCACCAGATGGAATACAGAGAAGTCAAATCAACTCTATCTGTGGAAAGAGGTGACAGAGAAGCTCAATATCATCAGTTGAGCAAGGCCAGGAGCTGAATGAGGTACAAACCATCAACTGTTCATATGCAAGTTCAGGCTGAAGATAAAGAACATTAAAATAAGTCCACATGAGCCAAAATATGACCTTGATTGTATCCCACTTGAATTTAGAGACCATCTGAGGAACAGAGTTGACACATTGAACATGAGTGACCAAAGACCATATGAGCTGTGGGATGACATCAAGAACATCATATATGAAAAAAGCAAACAGTCATTAAAAACACAGGAAATGAAGAAGAGACCAACATGAATGTCAGATGAGACTCTGAACCTTGCTATTGAATTGAGAGTAGCTAAAGCAAATGGAAGAAATGTTAAAATAAAAGAACTGAACAGAAGTTTTCAAAGGGTGACTTGAGAAGATAAAGTAAAGTATTATAATGAAATGTGCAAAGGTCTGGAGTTAGAAAACCAAAAGGGAAGAACATGCTCAGCATTTATCAAGCTGAAAGAACCAAAGAAAAAAATTCAAGCCTTGAGTTGCAATACTGTAGGATTCCATGGGCAAAATATTGCATGAAAGCATTGAAAGAAGATGGAAGGAATACACAAAGTCACTGTACCAAGAAGAATTAGTCTATGTCCAAATATTTCTGGAGGTAACATATGATCAAAAACCAATGGTATTGAAGGAAGAAATCCAAGCTACACTGAAGGAATTAGTGAAAAACAAGGCTTCAGGAATTGACAGAATACCCACTGAGATGTTTCAAGAAATAAATGCAGTGCTGGAAGCATTACTCATTTATGCCAAGAAATTTAGAAGCCAGCTTCTTGGCCAACTGACTGGAAGAGATCCATATTTGTACCCATTCCAAAAAAAGGTGATCCCGCAGAATGTGGAAATTATCAAACAATATAATTAATATCACATGTGTTCTGGTTACCTAGTGCCACTCGGACAGGAAAATACCACAAATGGGATGGCTTTAACAAACAGGAGTTTATTCTTACAATTTGGAGGCTTTAAGTCCAAGTGCAAAGTGCCAGGCTCTAGGGGCTGGGTGAAAGCCCCTCAACCTTGGAGTCCAGCTCTGCCTCCTGCTCCCAGCCCACTGGAGCTAGAGGTGTTTCTTCACTCAGACAGCTGCTGGCTGCTGAAGCTCAGAAGCTCCAACGTTGACAAGGAAAAAGGCACAGTCACAATGTTACCAAACCACATGGCAGGCCATTAACTTAAGTCCATTGTAAGTCCCAACGTCGACAGAGCATAGCAGGCTGCTCAAAAAAGACACGGCTACATGCAGAGTCCAAGCATGCCATAGGCTAGAGACCATTACCAAGACTTCTCCTTAAATACCGGAAGCAGACCACATTCCCAAAGGCAGCTACTCAGCTGCTTGTGGTAGATCCCACCATGGAGCTGATTGCCAGTCCCATCATGGGGAATAACTACCACCAGCTGCCCAGCCACTCAACCAGGCCCAGCCAAGTTGACACACAACTTAACTACCACAACATCCAAGTAAAATCTTGCTGAAAATAATTCAAAAGTGGTTGCAGCAGTATATTGACAGGGAAATTCCAAAAATGCAAGCTGAATTCAGAAGAGGACATGGAATGAGGGATATCACTGATGATGTCAGATGGATCTTGGCTGAAAGCAAAGAATACCAGAAAGATGTTTACTTGTGTTTTATTGATTGTGCAAAAGCATATGACCGTGTGGATCATAACAAATTACAGCTAACATTGAGAAGAATGGGAATTCCACAACACTTAACTGTGCTCATGAACAACCTGTACATAAATCAGGAGGCTGTCATTGGAACAGAACAAGGGAATACTGCATGATTTAAAATCAGGAAGGGTGTGCATCAGAGTTGTATCTTTCACCACATTTATACAAACTGTATGCTGAGCAAATAATTCAAGAAGCTGGACTATATGAAGAAGAATATGGCATCAGGATTGGAGGAAGAACCATTAACAACCTGTAATATGCAGATGACACAACCTTGCTTGCTGAAAGTGAAGATGACTTGAAGCACTTACTGATGACTATCAAAGACTACAGTCTCCCATATTGATTGCACTTCAACATAAGAAAAATGAAAATCCTCACAACTGGACCAATAAGCAACATCATGACAAATGGAGAAAAAATTGAAGTTGTCAGGGGTTTCATTTTACTTAGATCCACTGTCAACACCCATGGAAGTAGTAGTCAGGAAATCAGACATTGTATTGCACTGGGCAAATGTCACTTGTAGACATAAATTAATAACAGCATTAGTCACTAGATGTTAAAACTAGCTAATATGCATTCTGAAACCCGTTCTGAAACAACAGAGGTTTGTTTAATTTTACCACAGGGACAGTATTTTCAGATCTTTTCTAAGGTCAATGCTGCATGAAGTTTTTGTCATGACATTTAATTATAACAGAAGAGACCTGAAAGGCCTGATTTTGAGGTCAATATACTGCTAGTAGTTTATTAACCATTCAAAATTTTGTTCCTTCTAAGCTATAGAATATCAAACATATATTTTAGAGAAGACATTAGCTAGCTACATTAAAACCCTACAGGACCAATTTAAAATTTCAAAACATTGTGCCAACACTGACTTGTACTTTAAAAATCACTTTATATCACTTTCTTATACACTAATTTGAGAATTGCATACTTGATCACACACACATTAAAGAATATAACTATATTGACATTGTTTTAGGTCTAGATCTTAAATCCCCTTATCCAAAATAAAATCCTCTTTTCACTATTCTTTACCTCAGTTTTATTGTGATCCAACATTACGCCACAGTGTATACCTTTGTTGTATAATATAGAATTTAGTGTCTAGAACATTTAATTTGATTCTAAATCCTTAATTCACTCAGTTTTAAACATTCAGGTTTTTTTGACATCTGAAATATGCTTTTAGAAAGTTTCAGCTATAACTGTACTACTTTGCTTTGTATATGCAGATGATTTATAAAAGTAAAAAATTTAGAATCACAACTGTCAACTCTCAATTACTGATACAAATTGGTACAATATGAATCTCCAAATAATTAGCATCTACTTAAAATCCCAAATTTGTTTATTTCACTCTCAACATTTTTTCCTCAATAAGAAGTTTCAATAAGCAACAAAATAACTAAGCTTCACTTTTAAAATTCATTTTACACTCTACTGTCTGATTAAGGTTTTCATGATCAGAAACACAGTTATAAATGTCTCCAAACCAGAGAGAGAAGGGCAAAGCAGAGGCTGGAATATATATAAGCTTTCCAAAGGAAACAATTCAAAAGAATTAGATCTTGATCTAATTTATAGTAGCATGGTTCTCTTGAGTTTTCCTCAAGTGACTGGGGACATTATGATGGAAGAGAAGCCTGACAGAGGGCCACAATAAGAAGTGAAGGTGATTATAGGGTTTAACTTACTTATAGTAAATCATTTTAACTTATTCATTTTAAATCATTCTAATTTACTCATCAAATAATTCATATTTTACACCTTATAGACATCAAAGTATCCTTACTGATCACGTACTAATTCCAGACCTGTTAAAAATATCCTGAAGGATAATCATTCCAATTAAATAAGTGACACATGTACATTAGTAACTCATTTATGAATGGAAAGGAACAACTTCCTATTCAGTTATGTATTCTCTTCTATCACATAGTAAGTGGGCTTATTTGGATTAGGTTGTGGAAAAATGTAACCAAAGTGTAGGAGTGAAGGAGCTCTAGAGTGAAGAGAGCAAGGACTCACAGAGATCACCCACAAGGCTGTGAAAGAGCCAAGGATGCCATGAGGAGCAAAGTCAAAAGGAGAAGTAGAGAGCCATATGAAACAAAAAGATGCTTTGGAGGTAGAGTGAGAAGAATTGACCAGCTGAGTCAAGAGGAGAATGAGGAGGATGAGTCAAAGTGATTCTATACTTTCCAGCATGGATGACGAAGGAAATGAGGGATTAGTAATAGAGAAAGAAAATCCAGAAAGAGGAACAGGACTTTATGAGTTTGGGTTGTGGGGGACTTGTGGGAAGAAGATAGGATAATAGGTCCTATCTAAATTATACCTGAGGTATACCTACAGGAGCAAGATAATGCAGAGAAATTTCTAGGAAACAATGGAAGATGCCTATGTGGCATAGTGCCTAAAGCATTTGACTGCTAACCAGAAGGCTGGTGGTTCAAACCCACCAGCCTCTCATCAGAAGGAAAGTTGGGCAATCTACTTCCATAGTGATACTGCCTCAGAAACCCAAGGAGGGGTTGCTACGAGTTGGATCCAACTTGATGGCAGTGAGGAACTTAAGAGAAAGGACAGGATAAGGCATATGGGGGTGGAAGTAGAAAAGAGAATTGGTGCAAACACTCAGAGCAGGAATGAAAAGAAAGCAGAGAACAGAAGTTGGAGTTCTGGTAAACAACAACTAAGAGAGACACATAGAGAAGAGACAGAATAGGTCAAAGAAATAGGAAGAGAATAAAGACAGCAGAATCTATTTTGAAATTGAAGGGGGAGTTTCAAGAAAGAAGTAGTCAATTGTGTTAAATACCACAGCCAGATAAAAAGAATGAGGACAGCAAAGGAGTCATTGGTTTTGGGAAATGGAATTTTTCACTGATGATGTTTGAGAAGGTCAGAAGGGGCAGAAGTCAGATTTTAGTGGATATATAAGAAAAGTAAAGAAGTAGACTTGGCAAGTAAGATTTATTATGTTAACAGTTGCCTGGGGAAGGAAATAAATTAGTGATGAAGGGAAAGAGAAAGTTGAATGGTGCAGGGTTTTTTAGAAAGGGAAAATAATAAGCATGTCAGTGGGTTCACTGGGAAGCATATAAAGAGAAGAATAACATGGAGTTGTAAAGAATAAAGTTGATTGATGGCACAAAATCCTTGAAGAAGAAGAAAGAAATACAATCACAAAAAACATAGGTGGAAGAATTAACCCAATAATTCAAAAGACATATACTTATTCCTCTTCCAAAGGAGGGAAAAACAGGTGAAAATGTAGGTATGATATGAGAACGTTTTTACATGATAGTGTTTCCTTTCTCAATACAAAATGAACATGAGTCATCTCCTGGTCACAAGGAGCCTGCAGGTTTGAGCAGAGTACAGAAGTCTGGTATATTCTCTGTGGGGAATAGAAGTGGGATCTGCTAGGGAACTATTTATCAGAGTTAACTGAAATTGGAGACTATACATCTGCAATTAAATTAATCCATAGCTTTATGTAATTTTTCTCCAGTAATTTATAGCAGATCTAAATCAGAAACAGAACCAGAACATTAAGTCAAAAATTGAATTTTTCATTTGGCAGAATAATGAGGAGATGAGAAAAGCTCTATGATATGTAGATAGTGTATTTGGAAGTAAAGAGAAGTGAACACTGGCCAGGGCTAACAAACTAGAAAAATACAATGACTAAACAAGATCAAGAGAACTAGAATTCAAAATTATTTCAACAATGAGCTTTAATGGGAGTGATGGGGAGAGAAGCATAGAAGGTTAAGAGGTTGTAGTCAAAAGAAGAATTTTGGAGTTTAAGACTTCAGAAACTACACTATCCCAGGTGTTGATCAAATTCAGAGCACAAACATGTTGCTAAAGTGGAAAGGAAGGTTTCATTGGAAAAGAAAAATAAAGTAACTGTGAGAGTATTAGATAAACCATCACTATAAAGCAAAGGATGAGGTGCTGAGGACCAGTTATGGACCAATGATTAGATTCTGTACCCCTTCTGAGAAGTGACCCTGGATTGAGCAAATGACAAGAGAGGGTAAGAAAGGGGAGCACATTCAATTAACAATAATGACACATCACTTAAATCTCACAAGGTATGAAATTGCTGCTGCATGAAGCTGATGGAAAAATTAGAAGGCATGACTTTCAGTGGAATAGAGATTGTCAAGCTAAGAGTTTAGGCAGAATTTTTAGATGAGCAAAGAGTACAAGCTTAGCCTCTTAGGCATAAAAGTAGGGGCTATTGGTAGAATGAGTGGTTTTACTTAATGGGGTTTCAAAGCAGTGGTGTCACAGATGAAAGAAATGGATAGAGAGTCCAAATAAAAGCTGAAAAAAATGTAGAAACTTAATTGTAGGTATTATCAAAGAGACAAAAATATAGACCTAGCAAGATATTGGTGTTTGTACATAATCTTAAGACACATCACCAAAACTGCTTTCTGTATAACTTAATCAAAGGACTAGAAGATTAAAAAACACATTGCCTTTATTATTATGATATCTTCAAAGTCTAGAGCATTATAGATACTTCAAAAGTATTTTGTGAACAAATGAGTATACAAACCAATGATTTAAATATTCTGTCTGTCTACCAAAAACAAGTTTTGGGATCATTTGACTGCTACTGGTTTATACAGAGGCAACTGCATCCTCTGGTTCCATCACCCTTGACTCAAATTTTATTCATAAAAGCCTGAGCTTAAGGATGCTGCCTATGACTATACAATGGAAATAAAATGAATTTTATGTAAGAGGTGTGTATGTGTGACTTGGGCCTTCTCTTGATCCCAGTGTTTATTTCCAAACACCACGGTAAAATTCTATGATTCTTAAAAGGAATTCCAGAAGAGTGGAATTCCTTGGACACACTTTAGGAATCATCATAGAATCCAGGATAAGAGTGAGGAAGTGTAATTCCATACTCCAGACACTGCCATATGGTTTCAATCTGAGCAGTGCTGCTGTTTGTTTGTTTAAATCTATTTTATATTTGAGAATTCTACATTAATTTTTTTAAGGTAGTATTGTGGAAGAATACTATTTCTCTGGAAAGAATATAGATTTTGGAGTTGAACTGTCCAGGGCAGTGCCTATAATCAAAAGGGTTGTGGTTATTGCATGCCATCAAATTGATTCTGACTCATGGTGACATTTTATGACAGAGGAAAACTGTCCCATAGAGTTTCCTAGGCTGTAATCTATATAGAAGCAGATCACCAGATCTTTTCTTATCACTACGGAAGTAGATTGCCCAACCTTCCTTCCGAGGAATCACTGGTGGGTTTGAACCGCCAGACTTCTGGTTAGCAGTCAAGTGCCTTAGGGACTAGGCTACCAGAGCTCCAGTGCTGATAAACTCTCTGATTTGGGTAGAATTCCCAAAAGGATATCAGAGGAGTAAAGATGAACTAGAAGTAGATCTGTCCTTGCAGAACATGCAGCCCAGATTCAAATCAGATCAACGTCTGAAATGAGATTTCAGCGGTCCCAGACAGCAAATAACCCTGACAGAGACAAATTTAAAACTACTCTGTAAGAATATGACATAAGCTTAGGCCTCAAATATTGTTTGCAAGCAATTTTTTTCAAATGCAATGTTTAAAACCCACAGCCATGGAGTCGATTCCTACTCATAGCAATCCTGTATGATAGAGTAGAACTGATATGATAGAGTAAACTGCCCCATAGAGTTTCCAAGGATATCCATCGTTACAGAAGCAGACTACATCTTTCTCCTGCAGAACAACTGGTAAATTCAAACTGCCAAACTTTTGGTTAGTAGCCAAATGCTTTAACCACTGGATCACCAGAGCTCCTTATGCAAAGTTTAGCAGGCAATAAACATTAATCAGACACAATGAGGAGACAAGATAACAAAGGTAAGAACCAGCAGAAACAGATACAGAAATACAGCCACAAGAGCTCCAGATACAGGGTTATCAGAGCACCTTTACAATAATTGTGCTTGCTATTTAGCAATTTCTGCCTTGGGACTATGCTACGACCCCTCTCTCTAGGTTTCTTTTAAAAGGCAAATAACCATATCAAAAGAATAACTCACTAAATTCCTGTTGTGCTAATAAATGAACTTATCATCTTCCTCTCCCTACTGGGTAGGAGATCCCTGATCCCTACAGGACAAGAAGACCAAGTAAATGTGGGAACTTCTGGAATTTATAAGAAGCAAAACAATGGCTAAAATGGAGTAAAGCACAACCAGGTAAGAGGTGACAGCTATGTTGCCTCTGCCTTTCAGTTGTGTAAATAACCTTTTAAAGAAAAGGGATCATGTAACCTCACTTTTAGGAATGTTGTTGTTGTTGTGTTGTTGTTTGCCATCGAGTCAGCCCCGACTCATAGCGACCCCTCCTTGGGTTTCCGAGGCAGTATCACTACGGGAGTAGAAATGCCCAATCTTCCTTCCGAGGAGTGGCTGGTGGGTTTGAACCGCCAGCCTTCTAGTTAGCAGTCAAGTGCCTTAGGCACTATGTTACCAGAGCTCCTACTTTTAGGACTAGTGGTCTATATCACAAAGCTTGTCCTCTTAAAAATAATTTGTTTTTATTGCATTTTAATCCTAAAGTCATATAAAACTTGCTGCAAAGGCTATCCTTTAAACAAAAGAAATCCTTTCTTTATACATTCTGTTTTGTTTTATACTTTGGAGGGTAATTTGCATAAGCATGGGCATGCCAGGAGTCACATGGTGATTAGGACGTGCCCCAAGGGCAAGTGCTTTTCATTATGTTTAGTAATATCCTATTGACCAAAGCTATTCACTTTGGCCAGGCCCAGTCCCACAGGGTGGATAAATAGATTCAATTTCTTGATAGAAGGAACCACAAAGTCACATCGCAAATAGAAACACATATAGAATGGAGATTTTTCTTTTTTTTGCCACTTTTGCAAATTGCTACATACACATTTAATAGGCATAAAGAAAAATAGGGAAGAATCATAACAGATAATGTTGTCCACTTTAGGGGGAGGATTAGCATGGGAGACAGTATTTTATTCACCTGTATTTGTATGACTTATTACATGAAAAATGCATTATCTTTATAAGTTTTTTTAAATATAAAAGTTTAATGAATATAAAAAAACACTATGATGATGATGATTACAATTTCTATCACCAAAAGTTTATTTGTGTGGAAATCTTAACTCATTAGTGCCTGAAGGAATAGAAAATGGAAAAGGGAAGAAAACAGTCAAATAGAGCAGTTTTATCAGTATCATAGCACTGTTGCAGGAGACCACAGGCTCAAGAAATGACTTCGGTGAACGATCCACCAAATTGTTTTGCAGTTTCACAACTCACAGATTATTATTCTCCCCATACATTTAGGCTTCTAACACTGAGTTTCACTTTCAGTGTCAAAGCCATCCTTCAGGAAATGCACATGGCTCTGCCTGTTGCCTTTGCTCATAAAACTACTGCCTTTTCAGTTAGTACAGACAGATGAAAGGACAGTCTCTGATCTTTTGACCAAGAACCAGTCATATAAAACCTCCTATGGGCTCTAATTTAGTAACATGAAATGTACAGTACTAGTCACGGGTTTTTTATGACTCAGAAGTTGCAGAGAATTAGATCAGGTGTCCTTTCCTAGGTTTGGTATTATTGAGCCTGGGGAAACTAAAATCACAATGATCTATTAAAATGTTCTTGTTCTTCACATACTAGTAAAGTACCCAGGTCTCATTTATTTATTATTACCTTTTGCACCTTGATCACCATCAAGGGAACTGAGAATACAAATTGTAGGACAGTGTCTATGACATACTCAGCTCTGTTCCACTGCTTGCATGGGTATTATTCTGTTTGCTACAATGTTTTACGATGACTTACTTAACTACCCTCCTTCAGTGAAAAACAGAACTTTAAACTGGTTCATTCCAATTTGATACCCCACTGAGAATTTGCCTTTCTATCCCAGATATACTGAATCAGAGTCTATAAGACCCCCAGTTAATTCTTACAGATCTTATGCATATACTGAATACATAAGGATTAGCTGGGAATTTTGTTAAAATGTGGATTCTGATTCACTATATTGGGGGGGAAGGGGTGCAAATTCTCAGCAGGAGGTAGAACCAGAATGAACTGGTTCAAAGCCCTGGTTCAAATGTAACAATAATTGTGAGGATGGCACAGAGCATGGCAGATTTTTGTTCTGTTATACATGGGGTCACTATGAGTCAGAGCTGACTTGATGGCACCTAACAACAACAATGGGACCATAAGCAAAGTACTGCTGGTGACAAAATCCTAGAATAGTTTTTAATAGTCTCGACATTGATACTTAGATCTTTTCCTTGATCTCCATCAGTAAACAAGTATTGATTAGGTGTCCTCAAAGTGTAAGCATCAAACTCAGTATCACCCACCTAGTGATGATGCACTTGATCATATGTATTTTAAGCCTTTTCTACAAAAATCAAGACTGATTTACACCACTGAGGAGGATTTGACCACACAAAAATAGATCAGAAGGGGACAAAGAAGAATCTTTCTGTCTAGCTAAAAGGGACTTTAAACACTGATAAAATCCTGAAATGGGTAGATGTATATTCTTAATCCTCACCTTCTCTAGGACTCTTGCCCTGTCCAAAGGCACCTTTCCCTCCTGCTTAGTAGGGTATATGTAGCTATTTGAGTTTTTACACCAGGTCTTTTCTCTCTCTCAAAATTTGTTGCCCATTTTAAAATTATCTAGTTCACCAACATTTTTGTTTTTTCAATATGGTCTTGGGTATATTCCCTTTTGCCTAGACATACCTGATAAATCAGCCTGTTAGGAGCTCTGGTGGCATAGTGCCTAAAGCATTAGACTGCTAACCAGAAGGCTGGAGGTTCAAAGTCACCAGCCACTCCTCAGAAGGAAGGTTGGACAATCTACTTGCATTGTGATACTGCCTAGGAAACCCAAGGAGGGGTTGCTATGAGTCGGATCTGACTTGACAGCAGTGAGAGAGACCCACCTATTTACCTATAGATTAACATCTTGTAAGTTAGCATTCTTCCTTCAGCCGTATTTATATATTAACATTCACTTTGAATTTTCAATAAAAGTTTCTATCCATCACACCTTACCCAACTTCCAAACAATTTTAAGTGACAACCAAGAAACAAGCAAGTTGTCTGGGATGGGAATGGGAGTAAGTAGGGTTTCAGTGAAGTCCTTCCCACCCTTTAACTGTTGGATATGAAAATTCTGAGACTGGAGGAAATGGTCAGGGATATTTTGCTCCAATAACGCCATATTTGCCATTATAAAATTTAGCTTGGGTTGTATACAACCATTTCATTATGACATTCAAGATGACCTTCTGAAAGGCTGTGTGGAATGAGGGAAGAACTAGGCTCCACGTTAGAAAGGCAGAAAATGTTCTGATATTCCCCAAGTTCAAATTAGTTTAAGCCCAGGTAGAACTCTCTTTCTTTTTGAAAATTGCCCTGAAACTTTTAAGAACCATGTACATACAGTCTGCATTCCACAGCCAGCTCATTCAGGGCACTCCTGGGCAATGTGTGAACCCATTCAGAAAGATGTGTTCCCCTGAGAAGCTGTTCAATGTCTCTTCCCTCAGAACCTTCAGACTTTCTGCAAAAATGAAAGCATACTAATGGTTTTGTGAGTTTGAGCCCATGCTCCTGCCACCCTAGTTTTATGTACCTCCTCTCTGCTGTACTGAAATCTTTTTTTCTGTACTTTTTATTCTGATTTTCCTAGATTTACAGTAAAGTACTCACTAAAGTCAATCCGCCCTCAGTTGACATAAGACTGGTCAGTGGTGAGAAAACAAAACAGAATTGAAACTTGAAACTGTGGACAGACTCACTTTTCTGGAGATGAGTCTGCCTGTTTAGGGTGACTGCATGCTGTCAGTGTTCTGTAACTGATACAATGTTTCCTTCCTGGTATTTTCTCCCTTTGTCCCTGGGGGAGGGATGACCAATCTGAAAACATGTACAGGCATGTATACTCTGGTGAATAGGGGCTAGGTGGCTAAAGCACAGCACTAAAGAAGGACATGTGTGACTTGATGTTCACCAAGGGCACTTCTAACCCCAGAAATTCATAGGCATTGACTTTAGTGGAGATTTCCATGCTGAGAACGTATGAGGGAAGAAGATTCAAAGCACATTCTTTTGCTCAAACTCCAAACCAACCTCGATGAGGTGGAGTCAGTTTCCTACTCATAGTGACCCCCCCCCCTTGGGTTTCTGAGACAGTATCTCTGTGGAAGTAGATTGCCCAGTCTTCCTTCCGAGGAGGCAGCCTTGAACCACTAGCCTTCTGATTAGCAGGGACTACACCACTGGGAATCAGTAATGACAGAGATGGCCCATTCTTATGGCCCACTCATTCCCTCCCATGACCCAACTTGTCTCAACAATTTACTTCACATAACCAGATATTTGGGCATGATGGTGTGCTTACTGTTCCTTAAATCTTTGCTTTGCTTGTCTCCTTTGAATTCATTGTCGTCTCAGCTGAAATGTCAAAGCTTGAAGTAAAGGCTTTCCTTGACCACTCAACTGAAGTTGTATCTCTTGTGCCTGACTATTTCTCTCTCTATCCCATTTCCCTGTTTTATTATCTTCATAACACTTGTCTCTCTAAGAGACTGTCTTATTTATTTGTTTCACAGGTTTATTGTCTCACCATGTCCATCAAGGACATCAGGACCTGCGTCTTTCTGATTCACAGCTATATTCGCAGTGCCTATGAAATTAGCAAGTACTCTAGGGGCTCAAACTATTGTGGAATGAATGAATGAACGAGTAAATGAGAATCATTGTGTGTAGGAAGATATATACTATGTTTAGAACCAGAGACTCTGTGACCCCTTAACTGGCTCCTCTAGGTACACTGCCTTAAATTTCCGTAAACAGAGCAGGTAGAGGTACATGTACAGAGTCATTTCTCAGGGTGAGATATGAAGTCAGAGTCACCAGGTAAAGAATGTGACCTCCCCATATCACATATCCATATAGATTTTTCTGAAATGCAGCTTATCTAAGTAGATAAGCACAGAGACCCTGAAGCACGACTACTGGGTTCATAGCCTGGCTACACAACTAGCTTAGTAGTGTGACCTGGGGTAAATTAGCTTCTCTGTGCTTCACTTTCTTTGCCTGTAAAATGAAAATAGATTATCTTCCTAATTTGCTTGTTGTGTGGATTCAAAGAGTTAATATAAGTAACACGCTTAGAATGATATCTAGCATGTTATAAGTACCATATAACCAACTCCCTGCCATCAAGTTGATTCCTACTCATAGCGACTCTATAGGACAGAGTAGAACTGCCCCATAGGGTTTCCAAGGCTGTAAATCTTTATGGAAGCTGACTGCCTCACCTGTCTTCTGTGGAGTGGCTGGTGGGTTCGATGCTGACCTTTTGGTTAGCAGCCCAGTGCTTTCACCACTGTGCAACCAGAGCTTCTTAAGCACTATGTAAGTGTTTTCTAATATTGTTGTTATCATTCTCATTTCTAATACGGTACCAAGTCAGGAAAACTTTAATCTTTTGTATCATGAATTCTGAGTCTAGTGAAGCCTATGGACCATTTCTCACACCAATGTTTTAAAACTAAAAAGCACAGGATTACAAAGAAAACAGATTATACTGAAATATATATTTATCAAAATATTTTTTAAATCTGTGCTATAGAAATATAGCTTCTTTATTAATGCATTAAATAACAAGATATACTAGCAGGACTCGTAATCATAAAGCAATGATGAGCATAAACAATATTTTAAGATATTTATGAAAATATCTGTGAGCAGCAAGATCACACCTACTGATAATAGAACAGTAGTTTTTTGCCATCATTAATAATTGAATCAAAAGCTAAATTTCAGTCAGAGATTAGATAAAATAAAGATGTAATATTTTTCCTCTCATTCCAGTTCACAGACTTTCTGATTATGTCCACAGTTCAATTAACCCATATAAAGAATTTCTGCTACAGGTTCTGTTTTCAGCTCTTCTAACAGCTATCCCAGGAGAGTTTAATAAAATATACATAATATTTATATATTTATTTCTAGAATTTTTTTTTTTTTTAGTTGTGATTTGGGTGAAGATTTACAGAGCAAATTCACTTTCCATACAGCAGTTCATATATACTTTGTCTCATGTCATTGACCACAATTTACCACAATGCAACAGCTCCACTCCCACTTCCTCCCCATAGTTACCTCTTCCCAGTGTCCATCCCTCCATACACTCCTGCCCCCTGAGCTGTCTCCCTGTGCATAGGCAGCCCTTCTTTCTCCCATGATTGTTCTCTCTAAGGAGTATATCTACTTGAGGTAAATGTTTAACTCATATGCCTGTATTTTGTTTGGCTGGAAACCACAGGTGTGGGTTCAATTCCATATTTCTAGAAGTGGTTTGAATCCTAGGTGTATATCCAATAGAAAATAAACATCCATCCCAAAAGAAACACATGTGTGTTCAAGTACACAAACACACAAACACAGGCACACTGCATATCATAGCACTGTCTGTAATGGTGAAATACCAAAAACAACCTAAGTATTCATCAATGGGAATTTTTTTAAATAATTGTGTTAATCTGTGTATTATGAAAAGTAAGTCCATTTTTGTTTCTTTGTTAAGGAAGAAGATGAAGACTGAAAATCATCTCTATGTACAAAAAAAAAAAAAAAAAAAACTGCCATTGAATTGATTCCTATTCATCCCAACCCTATAGAACAGAGTAGAACTCCCCATAGGGTTTCCAAGGCTATAAATCTTTGTGGAAGCAGACTGTCTCATCTTTGTCCTGTAGTTGGTTGGTGAGTTTGAACCACTGACCTTTTGGTTAGCAGCCAAATGCTTTAATCAACACCAGAGACCCTTCTCTATGTACTGATACCTTTAATTGAAATAACCAAGTTACAAAACAAACAATATTATCTCATGTTTTCAAGAACAAAATTAATTATATAAACATATTTAGTAACAGTGGTTTTGGGAGTGGTTGATTACAGGAAAGTTTCATCTTCTACACATTTTGGTAATTAATTTTTTTTTCCCAATAACCCTTTATCATATACTATCAAAAATATGATAATGATTTCTTTTTTGAGAAACAAACCCAGCTCTACTAGGTTTCTTGTTATCCAGAAGCCTATATTTTCATGAATGAAAGACAAATGTATTTATCATTATTTGCATGTCTAGTACATTCTTAGAGAACCTCTGGGGTTTTTCCCAAATTCCTACATAAGAATGATATGTATGGTTCCCAAGCCACAGCCTACTGTTTTTGCTTTGTATAGACAAGAACCAGCACTTAATCTCAAAAGCTTTTGAACATGTTTGGTCCACATGTTTGGTCCAGTTGGTTGAAGTCTACAAATACTGTCTACTTCTATATCCCTCTATTTACCCATTCTTCAGCATGCAATCTAGCTATTTAAGCAATGTCCAGTTACCCATTTCATGTTCTCTGTTCTTCCTACAGCAAAATATTTACTTTCACTTAGCTCCTCTAGTCCATTCCTGTGGCTGGGCCTCATACAGGCCTTAATACCTTCCAACAATCTCCCCTGGCTGCCTTACATTTGAAGATTAGAAAGAAAACTTCAGGTTAGGGAGGCTGTAATAGCAACAGGAACTGTACAGCCATGTCAGCAGATGTATTATTTTAATATTGCCTTGCAAAGGGGCAAGAATTCCTGTAAATAATGGAGGAATGGGCACCAATGGCAACAAATGGCATTGAATTGTTTTAGAAACCCAAGCTTAAAAATAGTAACAACAACAATAAAACATGAATTGCCACCTTCTCTTCCTTTCACTTACACATGTTATAACTTTTCGACACACAGCAATCTGGTTTCTGTGTCTACTACCATTCTTCTCCTACAAGTTTCTAAGGAGTGTCACGTTGCCAGAGCCATGCATGGTTGTGGCTCTTTTCTTATTTGTCCTCATGATAACTGATACTGCTGGTCACTGCCACATCCTCGGAACTGTTCTTCCTTACCTCTGTGTCCTAATGCTATTGATTTTCTTCTTTCTTCTCCTTTTCTCTACTCTTAAATGTTAGGATTCCCCAGGTTTCATCTATGGCTCTAAATCTATGGTCCACAAGCCCCATGGAACTCAACACCTGCAAACCTAAACTCAATATCTTTCTCCCAAAACATTCTCTTTAGTTTTTCTTTATGTCCTATACATGACACCCTAATTGTCTACTTGTTCAAGGCCAAACACTAAATATACTGCTAGAACCCTCCTTCTCACATGGTCTTCTTACTCAACCTGTCTTTTGATTCTATAGCTTTTACTATCCCCCCTTAAATTTCTTCAATGCATTAATTTCACTCTATTATACCACTACTGTCTTAGTTTAAGATCTTATTATTGTCTAGGCAACCACAACACTCTCCCAACTAGCCTTCCTGTCTCTAGTTTCATGAGCCTCTTTCTACACGTTCACAAATGCCTAAGTGACCTTTTTAAGGTCAAAATGTGATTCTGTCATTTCTTTAACTGTCTACAATAAATCATCATGGTTTTCAGTACAAAAGTCAAACTCCTTCATTTTTACCACCCAGCGCAAATCATGAAGCAGTTTCTGCTTTCTTCTCTAGGCTCATTTCCTGTCATCCCACTACACATAGCACAGTTCAACCACATAAAATAATTTGCTGCTTGTTCCCTATGAACATAAGTCTTCTGTCCATGCATGAGAATCTCTCTACTTGGAGTGACCAATTTCTACACACAGCTCCACTATACCATGCACGTATCAACAGTCCTAGCTGACTTAAGTCTATTTATCCTTCAAAATTCAGTTCAAGTGACCCTTGCCAAGATATCTTTCTTTGATCCTCAAACCTCAACACTAATCTAATTGAAATCCACCCTGTGCTACCACTATCATGGTACTGATGATATGGCACTATCCCACTAAACCAGAAGCTTTTCAATGGCAGAAGCCATGTCTTAGATTCTGTATCCCCAGCACCTAATGGGTGCTCAACAAATGTTTGCAGAATAAACAAGTGGATGAACCTAATGAAGTTTGTTTTATGACACACATACACCCATTCATTCTATATTCAGCCCCAAACCACTAATCAGTTCATGTCCTTTAATTCTTTGTAAATCTTCTTTCTGCTGGCATTGGAGTAAGGTTTAAACTTGTTCATCCAGAGCCCAAGACATTCATGATAAATCTCAAACTGCCTTTCCACAATTATTTCCTACCATGTTCTCCCATGGATCCTGTGCTATAGCCTCTCCCTGCTGTTCACCCTTCCCTTAATATTTATATTCTCACATTTTCAAACCTTGGTCTATTGAAAGAAGAATTATCAACCAGACTTACTTGGGTAACTTTGTTCCCCTCAGGAAAAAATTAATTTACTTTTCCTATTTTATCTTTTCTATTTCCTCCCTGGGAGCTCTAGTGGCCTAGTGCCTAAGGCATTTGACTGCTAACCAGAAGGCTGGTGGTTCAAACCCACCAGCCAGTCCCCAGAAGGAAGGTTGGGCAATCTACTTCCGTAGTGATACCACCTTGGAAACCCAAGGAGGGGTTGCTATGAGTCGGATCCGACTCCATGGCAATGAGTTTGGTTTTGGTTTATTTCTTCCCTTTCAAAATGCCTTTATTTAGTAGTGCTAGTTATATTTTTGCTACTTTTATATGTAATTGTTTTTCCCCCTCATTGAATTATAAGATCGCTAGGGATAGGGCGTGATTTGCACATAGTAAATAACCAATAAATATTTGCTGCATTAAATATACTCAGCTGGGAAATGTCACTTTATTTCTTATACAATTTTATATTGTAAAGTCTCTACAGCAGGATTATGCCTAAATTCATGTTCTGTTCTACACATAGTTTACTCTAGGCACTACAACTTGGGGAAAAAATCTCACAGAAAAAAAAAATCCCTAAGAAATCTCCATAACATGATCACTAACCTGATAACAAGGTGTAACTTAATCTATGCAGATGGACTTAATATGTAGGATTATTATTATTTTTATTATATAAGCTTTCTGAAAATGCAGCATCATTTCCAGTAGATTGAGTATGTATTTCCTTTACTGATTTTGGAGAAATGAGATCTACAAAGAGTCACACCATGAAGACTATTTATGCTTACCAAAGTTTCAAAGCATTGGCACTGAGGGCAAGGTAGTCAATGACATCAGAAAAGACAAATCTCCTTTCAGTGCATTTATAACCAATAAAGTGAGCATTTCTCTGTTAACACAGTTCTGAAAGGGAAAACCAAAGATGTTATCTCTTGTTATCTTGAAACAGCTTTGAGTTTGCATCCCTAACAAATATATATTTTGCCCCTCAACTTGTCCTCAACTTCTTTCATTCCTCTTAGAAATACAGGGAAATTCCATCATTCTCTTCTTTCATTGACCAAAGATGAGCACATCAGCTGTGGTAGAACTTGCTGCTTCTCTAGTGACTATGCCAGAAACCCAAGTATTTCTCCATGTATTACTCAGTGTGTAGCACTGTCTGCAAATAAAGAGCTTCAGCTTCCTTTAATCCTCACACAATAACAACACACATGAATATGTATGGCTGAAGGCAGAGATTGGGGGTGGGGATGAGGTCAGGGTGGTAAAGTGGGGAGAGAGGAAGGGAAATCCCCTTCCTGACACAGGGCACAGCTTTTTTCTCTCTGCAGTATCAGTTTGCATCAAACTCAACTTAGTGAGCACTGGCTGTGAACCCTTTGTTACAACCTCTGAGGAAGTTAAAAGCAAAATTTCACATATTTGCAGAGCAGCCTCTATCTATACACGAAAAAACAATTAGAGAACAACATACGGCATTTTATTATCAAAGGTCAATTATAATCAAAATATTCAGAGTTCTCATTTTGAATAGTCAGAATGAAGAGATACATAAGCCAGAATATACAAAGAAAGTTTCCTGGAGAACACGGGGCCTAAACTTGCTTTGAAAATGAATACTATTTTGACAGACAGATTATAGACATCAGTATATCGCAAGGAGCTTAGAGAAATAAATTGGAACTTGCCCTTCTTACAAAATTTCAGAAACTTGAAGTTTCTTGAACATTTTTTTTCAATTGTGCATAGGGTGCAAATTTACAAAACAGATTTGTTTTACATTCAACAGTTCTTGCACATTTGATTTCATGGCCCCGATTACCCTCCCCAACCATAAAAATCTCTTCTCCCTGTGACTACCCCTTCCTTGTGCCCTTCTTATCTTTATATTCCAGCCTTCCTTCTATGTGAATGCTGCCCTCTGGTGTCTCATGGCTGATTGATCTAAGGGGTGCATCTCCCTAGGGTAGTTGGGTGCATCACCCTGGGGTAGGTGCTCAGCATGGAGGTCTTTCTACTGTTGGGCTGAGAGCCAATCCATGGAAGTGAGTCCATTTCCAGGCCTGAAGGGTAACCTGGGGCCATAATCTCAGGGGTTCCACCAGTCCTATCCAACTGGTAATTCTGGTCATTTTTGTGTTTTTTAATTTTGTTCCACATTTTTCCTACCACTCAATCCAGGAGCTCCAGTTTTGATCCCTTTTCGAGTGGTTGGCATTTGTAGCCAGGCACCAGCTAGTTGTGGTCTCAGTGTCATGAAAACTGAGGTCCTTGTGGTCCATCTTATCTTTGGAATAGTTGTTTCCAGGTGACCTTGATTTTCTTCACTCTTCTCTGTTCCAGACAAGAGGAGACCAATAGTTGCATCTCAGATGGCCACTCAAAATCTCTTAAGACCTCAGTCACTACTCACTAAAGTAGGATCCAGAACAAGATTTTTCTGTGCTACGTTGTGCCAGTTGAGCATGATGTCCCCTGAGACTATGGTCCCGAGCCCATAGGCCTGGTGATTCCTTCTCTCAAGGTGTTTGGTTGTCTCTGAGAAATTACTCCAACCCTGTTTTCTGTTGCTTCTGTAATGTATGTGGATAATTTTGTAGAACAAGTGCATATGTAAGATTATCTTCAGCAAAATCTACTCTTAATCTAGGGTATATTCCTTTTTGCCTACCCCCATCTGACCTTCTCACCTGTCTATGCATTTACCCGTAGCCTGGTGTTTGGTGCTGGTGGCAATGCAGTATTGTCCATGTAACAGTATTTGCCTCTGTTGTTTATATCTTTTGTGCATGTTCCTGTGTCTTTCCTTTCCCCAATGTCACCATGCTGGTCACAGACTCTTTCCATATTGCCCCGCCCCTCACCCAAATCAACATGTGACCTCCAACTAGTCCAAAATTCTCTCTCCCCTTCCTTCCCATCCCCAGTAACCAATAAAGTGAATTTCCTTCCCTGAGTAAGGCTTTCCTTGACTTTTTATAATAAAAGATTCATACTCTTCTGTGATTGATTTATTTCACTCACCTTAATGTTCTCCAAAGTCATCCAAGTTGTGAGATGATTCATGTATTTTATTTGAAGCATTACCTCAATCCTACTTCTCCTCCCAATTATTTACAATGTCAGTCTTAAATTTTGTTTGACTTCGTGCTCAGTTGTCTCTCTTGTTGGAGTCCAAATTTCTTTTTATACAATGGAATACTGAAATAAGAAACAGTAAAAATAAAATCTCTAAAATAGAACAAATCTCTTCCTCTTCCCCTTCCTGATCAATTTAGAGCTCTGGTGGCGTAGTGCATAAGGCATTTGACTGTTAACCAGAAGGCTGGTGGTTCAAACCCACCAGCCACTCCTCAGAAGGAAGGTTGGGCAGTTTACTCCCATAGTGCTACTGCCTCGGAAACCCAAGGAGGGATTCCTATGAGTCAGCTCCAACTCCAGGGCAGTGGTTGCTTTTTTTTTTTCTTGAGCAAGACGAGCATCCAAGTAGAGGTGAGGAAGTAGCTTGATGCAAATAGCCCATGATGGTGAGTGCAATATCCACGTAGGAGTCACAGCCACAAAATAGTGGGAAGTATGTCCACGAAGAAGGGTGGCCTGGTACGGGTGCTGGATTCTGAGTAGGATTAGGAAGGCTTACACAATGGAGGGTGGCTCAAAGTGGGTGTTCAAGCCCAGCAAGGTGTGTATGTGGGAGGGTGGCCTGCTTTGGGTGTCAAAGGGCAAGCAGGATGATGAGGACACCCACAAAGGTGGGAGGCCCTGAATATGGTATCTGAACCTGAGTGGGGGCAAAGTATTTTGACTTGAACAAGATGAGCAGGAACAACACTCTGTCTGGGAGTTTTGGAGTCTGTGATGCACTAGGAGGGCTTCTGTCTGAGGTAGCAGCCAGGCACAGAGTATTAGAACTCAGGCAGGGTTAGGGATGCTCTATAGAGGGTGACACAAAGGTGATAGGAGGTGGGGTACATACAAGGAGGTTGATCAAATGAGAAGCATATTAAGGATAATATGAACCTGGTTTCTCATGGTTGGAAAAAAAGAGTTACAAATGTGAAAAGGAAGAAAATGGTTTGAAAAATCTGGTACTGGATTGAAATTGGAGGTATTGATGTGAACATGTGGACTTTAATATACATAAATAGAAAAGGAAATAAATATAGCTGAATATAATGTGTTTACACATGGATACACACACACAGAGATATATTCTTCTCTAGCTCTATCCATTGAAAGGCCCTGGGAACAGTGACATCCCAAGAACAGTTAACATATTTAGCAATCAGATCTTGGTTTCTAACTATCTTCTCTACTTAAAGTGGTTAAGACTCCTTGGAAAAATGGCAGATTCCATAGCTGGGGTACAGAAAATAAGCCGTAAATACCTTCTTAGCCAAAAAGCAAGGAAATGCTCAAAGAATAGTAGAGTGTGTCAAAAGGGCATGGAAGCCAGATTGAAGAGTTTCCCACTAGTCAAACTGTTTATATTTGAAGATCTAAAATAATGATAATAACACATTATAATTTGTTGAATAAGATAGAAATCCTTGAGTATATATTGATATAAATAAATGAGAGATTGAATACAAAGTTTACTTACATTGTCTCAAAGCATTTCCCTACAATATATTCAAGAATTTCAAAGGAAAAAAGAGTAACTTTAAACTGGATACCCTGAATGACACCATCTTAATCAAATGATCAAATTGACATCATCAATAAAGTGACAATCCAAAATTGTATGCCCCCTGATAGCATGCTGTGAGAGGAACACAGCTTCATTTCTGCGGCATTTCTAATCATGATGAAAAATCAGGCATCTCAAATTGAACAAATACCAAACCTGTGATCTCAAATAGTGCCAAGTCTTGAAAGTCAAGACTTTCTGGATTAAAGACAAGTAAAGGGACATAAAAACTGAATACAGTGTGTGACTCTGAACCAAATCCTTTTCCTGTGAAATGTTTTTCATAGCCTTGAGAGTTTTGAAAAGCACTGCCCAGATATTTTGTAGACTATCCCTCCATTTGGGTTTGTCTGATATTTACTCATGATTATATTGGAGTTGTACATGTTGCGGAAGATTGGTGAAGTGCCCTTTCCATTACATGATATCAGAGAGTACATGATGTCAATGTGACTTCTTATTAGTGATGTTAACCTTGATCAGTCAGTTAAGGTAATGTCTGCCATGTTTCTCCACTGTAAAGTTACTGTTTTCCCTGTTCATACTCTATGCCTTAGAAGTAAGTCACTAAATCCAGTCCACACTCAATGGGTGGAGAATTAAGTGCCACCTTCTAGAAGGAGGGGAGCTCTGGTGGCATGGTGCCTAAGGCATTTGACTGCCAACCAGAAAGCTGGCAGTTCAAACCCACCAGCCACTCCTCAGAAGGAAGATTGGGCAATCTACTTCCATAGTGATACTGCCTCGGAAACCCAAGGAGAGGTTGCTATGAGTCGGATCTGACTCGTCAGCAATCAGTTTGGTTGTGGTTTGTCCGAGAAGGAGGTGTATCAAAGAATTTGCAGACATGTGTAAACGACCACAACATAAATAATATTTGAGGGAGATATTTTGAAGCTATGCAAATATTGTTTCTAATTTAAAATTTGCTCACTAATTTCAGCATTCATCAATGAATCTTGCCTTTAGCGATTACTACTTTGGTGTTCTAATGATGTTTTTTTATTCCCTTCATTGCATCTACATTTGTTATTTAGAATTCTTCTATTCTAAGTTTTACCTATGTGACTTCATTTATTAATTTATTCAAAAATTTCATGTGTTTGGACTCAAAGGTATTTATTTAGTTAAATATTTTATCTCAATATAATTTTAGATTTACAGGAAATGTGCAGAGTTCCCATATAATCCTTCCCAGTTTCAGTTTCCCTAACGCTATCATCTTAAATTACTGTGGTATATTTGCCCAAACCAAGAAACCAACATTGACACATTACCATCAACTAAACTTTAGTCTCTATTCATATTTCATCTGTTTCCCATTAATATCCTCTTGCTATTCCAGAGGTCAATCCAGGCTTTCACATTGCATTTAGTTGATATGTCTTCATAGTCTGCTCCTGTCTGTGAGAGTTCTTCTTTCCCATCCGCTTTAGGAGGTTTATGTCATGTGTCTGTAATACAGGTTGATTCATTTGACACAATCTACCTTTTATCTTCAGGTCCCCTCAATATCCTGGTTGATTTCTTTAAAATTTGCATATAATAAAATTCACTCTCTGTGATAGACACGCCTGTGGATTTTGAAAAGTCATGTATCCAACAACAGCACCATGCAGAACAGTTTCATCACCCCCAAAATTCCCTCATGCAGCCCATTTGTAGTTAATCCCTCCCCCTTCCTCTAATGCCTGGAAACAAATACATACAGAACAAGAAGAAGAAAACAAACAACATAATAATAATAAAAAAAAAAGGTCAAAAGATCTGAACAGACTCTTCTCTACAGAAGACAAATGGATCTGTTTTCTGTCCCTATAATTTCCAGAGTGTGCTATAAATGGAATCTGCAATACATGAACCTACAGGGATTTGGCATTTTGCAGGTAGAAAAATACATTTAAGATTCATTCATATTGTTACATGAACCAATAGATAATTCCTTTATCATTGCTTAGTGGTATTCCATTCTTTGGACATACCACGTTTGTATATCTATTCATTTTTTGAAGGACATCTTAATTGTTTTCTAGTATTTTATAATTATGAATAAAGTTCTATAAATATTTGATTATAGATTTTTGTAAAAGCAAACAAATTGATTTTTCCCAAAAATGGATTAGAGTTCCTGTTTCTCTGCATCTTCACCAACACTTGATGTTGTCAGTTTTTTGTTTGTTTGTTTCTGCTTTTTCAAAATATTCTAATAGGTATGTAGTGATATCTCATTAAGGTTATAGTTTTAAATTCTCCACTGACTAATAATATTGAAAATACATTTCAGTGTTATTTGCCATTCAGTTGTCTTCTTTGCTAAAATGTCTTTTCTGAGCTTTTGGTCATTTTTTTTATTAGGTTGCTAATTTTCTTATTCTTTATATATTCTGGATAATTTCTTTATCAGCTATGCAATTTGCAAATATTTTCTCCCCATCTCTGGATTGTATTTTCATTTGCTTACCAGGGAGTTTTTCACAGAGAAAAATTTAAATTTTAATAATATTCAATCTACTAATTTTTATCTTATGTATAGTGCTTTTGGTATCCCATTTAAAGAAACTTATTTCCAAACCAAAAGTCATGTAAATTTTCACTTATGTTTTCTTCTGGAAGTTTTATACTTTTAGTTCTTCCATTTATATCTATAATCCATTTCAAGTTGATTTTTGTGTATAGTATAAAATAAGACTGAGGTTCCCATTTTGCATAAGAATTGTTCCAGGACCATATTTAAAAAAGATTATCCTTTCTTTATTAAACTTCTATGGTATCTTTTGTTGAAAATCAATTGACTATATATAAGTGGGTAACTTATGAACTCTTTTGTCTGCTCCATACATCTCTATGTCTCTCCTGAGATCAATACCCCACCATCTTCATCACTATAGCTTTATAGCTATACAATTCGTAAAATCAAGTAGTGTAAGTCCTCCAATTGTATTCTTATTTTTGAAATTGTTTTGGTCATTCTAGGTTCTTTGCATCTACATATATATTTTAGAATCAGCTTTTCAATTTCTATAATCTCAATCAAAATATGCTGACATTTTGATTAAGATTGCTTTGTATCAATTTTTGGTAAACTGATGTTGTAAAAATATTGAGTGTCTGATCCATGAACATGATCGATCTCTCCACTTATCTACATCTCTCTACTTCTCTCAGCAGAAGTTGTTTCTTGAAGGCACAAGGTAATAAGTAGCAGTGAAGATCTAAAGCAAAGTCACAGGATCTAAAGCTATATGAGGTAATTTGGCATGGTAGCATTTTATATATTTCTCTATACTTCAAAATCCTCTCAGAGGAGTGAAGTCAGGAAGTCATTTTATAATGATAACCCATAGTCATTAAGAGAATATTAAATTCAATCTAGTCTATTGCAACAAGACACTATACAATATACAATCTAGTGACTGCAACCATAGGCTCAAGCATAATAATGATTGTGAAGATAGCACAGGAACAGCAGTGTTTTTTGTTCTGTTGCACTTGAGATCACTATGAGTTGAAACCAACTTGATGGCACCTAACAAAAAGTGCATTATTTACCAATACATGATAATTTAATATATGAGATAATCTTTAGAAATGAATTCTAATTAATAGTGGGTAAAATAAAAGATAATAAGAGGAAAAGTCACCAAAAAGGAATGCTTCATTCCCCATGATGCCAAAAAATTGAGTTAGGTTTATAAATGACATTCTTTCTGGCTTTAGAAGTAAGCTAGGCAGGTCAGGGTTCTCCTCCTGCTGGGGAACTCCCTGAAAGAGACAGTATGAGTTTTTCTTTCACTATACTCAGGTCTTTGTAAGATGTTGTTTGATCTTGTTTGTAACTTCAGAAAGTGACTGGCAATGTGCTTATGCCTCTAAGAACGTCCCACAAGAAATACAATCTGTTTTCTCTCAGCAAAAAAAAAAAAAAAAAAGGAAGCCCTGGTTTTCTCACAGATGCACTTTGGTTTCATAGAGCAAAGATGAAAGTTGTCAGATTTATTTTTCTTCTTCTTACAACACTAGGTAAATCATCTTTGATCTAATAGCTTTTGCAGTTGGAGATTGAATTAACAATACATAGACAAGTGGGTATAAATGAGAAGGGTAAAGGAACTCGAAATATTCAGGGTAATTTTCCATGAGTACACTTTTCTATGATTCTGTGTCAGATGTCCCTTTAGGATAGTGGAGTTTAGTTAGACATCCAAAGTAACCTATTCAGTTAGAGTTGTAAGAAATAGGGCTTCAAGCATTCATTCATGTTAGGTGCTACAGCTAAGCATCACTAGAGTATGCAAAGAGCCAATGAAAAATTTTCTGTTTTATTGAAAATCCCTGTTTCTCAAAAAATCATTCAAATTTTCCTGGAAGACTGGGGTGTTATGTAATATTGTCACTGAGAAAGTTGAATATGGGGGAAAGAATAAAAATAACAGCAAATTTGTGGAGGATGCCAACTACCATTTGTTGTTGTTATTTGAGTGACCCTTTGGGTTTCCAAGGCAGTATCACTACAGAAGTAGATTGCCCAACCTTCCTTCCGAGAAGTGGTTAGTTTAGCCAGCCTTTTAGTTAGCAGTAGGTGCCTTAGGTCCTATGCTACCAGGGCTCTTAACTACCATTTAACATTCGTAAATCTTCTGTTATTACTGAAAAGAATTGTAGGAAACCTTGGCAATCATAGGTCTTTTTTTTTTTTTTTAATTTATTGTGATTTGGGTGAAGATTTAC
>NW_006921762.1:5055249-5066670 GCF_000298275.1 Orycteropus afer afer
CAGATACTGTAGGATTCTTTTGTTGTTCTATTTCTAGTTGTTGGAGCTGATGAGTTAGAGTGTTGATTTTGTTTCTTTCCTCTTTTTGATGTATGCATTTATTGCTATAAACTGTCCTCTGAGTACTGCTTTTGCTATGTCCCATAGGTTTTGGTATGATGTATCTTCATTCTCATTTATTTCTAGGAATTTTTTTTAGTTCAGTTTTTATTTGTTCTATTACCCAGTAGTTTTTGAGCAGTGAGTTGTTCAGCCTTCATATGTTTGATGTTTTTCCTTGCTCTTCCTATTATTAATTTCTAATTTTATAGTAATGTGGTCCTAGAAGATGCTTTGTACTATTTCAATGCTTTTGAATTTATTGAGCCTTGTTTTGTGTCCTAATACATGGTCTATTCTGGAGAAGGATCCATGTGCACTGGAGAAGAAAGTGAATTGTGCCTTTGTTGGGTGAAATGCTCCATATATGTCTATGAGGTCAAGTTATCGATTGTATTGTTGAGTTCTTCTGTATCATTGTTCAGTTTTTTTTGTAGTTGACCTGTCCCTCTTTTAAAGTGGTATGCTAAAGTCTCCTACTGCTATTGTAGAGTTGTCTATTATCCCTTTTAATTCAGTTAATATTTGCTTCACATATTTTGGAGCACTTTCATTGAGTCCATAAATATTTGTTATTGTGATGTCTTCTTTGTCAATTGACCCTTTCAGCATCATATAATGTCCTTCTTTGTCTCTTATGTTTTTCACCTTAATGTCTATTTCATCAGAAATTAATATTGCCACTCCTGCTCTTTTTTGGTTTCCATTGGCTTGGTATATTTTTTTCCATCCCTTAACTCTTACTTTGTTTTTATCTTTGTGTCTAAGGTGGGTCTCTTGTAGGCAGCCTATCAATGGGTCTTCTTTTCTTATCCAGTCTACCACTCTGTTTCTCTTGATAAGTGCATTTAGTCCATTCACATTGAGTGTAATTAGTGATAGGTATGAATAGATTGCTGTCATTCTATTGTGCTTTTTATTGTGTTGTTGGTGTTTCCTTGGTCCATATACTTTTCTGTGCTGAGTTCAGTTTGTTGGCTAATGCTTTCTCCCTTTTCTTCTTGGTTTTGTGCTTATTAAACCCATATGTTTTCCTTCCTTCTGGGTTTGCTTAGGGGGATTGTTAATTTTCTCTGTGATTACCTTGGAGTGTATTCTTGTCTCAACATTTTTAGAACAATGCATTCTGTGAAGACATTGTCCTGTTTTCCTCTCCATTTGGAAGTTTGTACCTAGAAGTTTTATTCCCTCTGATAGGTTAGTTGCTGTTGTCGTGTGATGATTGACTTCCTTGGTTTTTAGTGTAACAGTGTTTTATGGTCTTATTTTGAGTTTCTATTTCTGATTTGGTTTTGGTGTTGATGTCATGTATCCTGATTTTGTTGATCTCTGTTGTGGGTTCTCTATTGGAAGGACTTCCTTAAGCATGTCTTGCAGGGTTGGTCTGGTTTTCAAAAAATCCCTTAATTTCTGTTTGTCTGAGAATACCTTCATTTTGCCCTCATATTGATGGATAATTTGGATGGATATAGGATTCTTGGTTGGAAGTTCTTTTCCTTCAGTGTTTTATATATGTTCTCCCATTGCCTTCTTGTCTGCATGGTTTCTGCTGAGCAACTGGAGCTCAGCTTAACTGTTTGATTATTATAAGTAATATTTCTTTTTTCCTGGGCAGCTCTCAAAATTTTTCTTTGTCTTTGATTTTGGAAAGTTTGATTGTAATATGCCTTGGTATTTTTCTCTTGGGATCTATCTTGTGTGGGGTTCTATGAGCTTCTTGGACAAATATCTTTTCTTCTTTCATGATATGGGGGGGGAGGGGTTCTGTTAGCAGGTCTTCCACAATTTTCTCAGTGTTTTTTTCACCTCTTCTTGTTCTGGAATTCCAATGAGTCTTATGTGGTTTCTTCTCATGTCATCCCATATAATTCTTAGGTTCTCTTCATTTCTCTTAAATCTTTGTTCTGATTTTTCTTCATACAGGCTGATGTCCAGGGAGCTGTCTTCTAGTTGGGATATACGTTCTTCAGCCAGTTCTGACCTACTCTTGTGTGCTTCTACTGTGCTGTGCAATTCTGTAATTTTGGTATTCATCTTCTGGATTTCTAACTGCTGTTTTTGTATGAGTTCTGATTTTTCACTAATCTTGTTATTTTGTTCTTGAATGATTTTCCTGAGTTCTTCCAGGGAACTGTCTATGTTGCTTCTGTTTGGGGTTTTCTTAGGCTCTTGTAAACCTCTATAAACTATCTTCTAAATTCCTTCTCAGATAAATCTATTGCCTCCTCTTCCTCCATGTTTAATGAGACCTTTGTTTGTGGTTTTGCTTCTAATGCCTTGTCCTGCTTTTTTGTTTGATTAGAGGTTGCCTGTTGTTTCCTAGATATTTTGAAGTTGTCTTTAACTGTTGGTTATGTTTTGATTTGTTTTGTCTTGGTTTTATTGTTTAATATTCTGAAAAGGTGAAACTGGTGTATTTTATTTTTTTAGTTATTAATTCAGGTATGCTGGGTTGCTCTACAGTTTTCTTTGTGATAGCGGAATCACTGTGTGGAATGTGGATATGGTTTTATTTGTCATAAAGAGGGTTTAGAGTTCGAACCAGGAGGTATTATGGTGGTTGAATGTGGTCTTTTCTATTGGATGAGCAGTTATTGGCGGAGAAGGTGGGAGCAGAAGAGCAGAAGAAGGGAATTTCCCTGTTGGTAGGGGTGGTTTCTAGGGCTTTGAGTGGGCTGCTAATGATGATGATGTTATGTTATTCACAGACCCACAGCTCAATTTTAGCAAAGACTCCAGTTGTTAGGGAGTCTCCACCTTCTGCCAGGCTCAGACACACACAAAAACCCTGTTCCTGAGGCCCCTTGGCACCAAAAAGCTGACCCAAGATAACTGCCCAGCTCCATGATCTGCCACATGGGTTCCTTTTTCTGGACCCACCTGCCTATGGCACTGGCCCAATGGACTGCAGACTGCAATCTGCTGTGGGAGCTCCTCTGTGGGTCTGCCCACCTGTATTGTCAAAGATTTGCTTGGTTTCAGTGGGTCTGCCCACCTGTATTGCCAAAGGTTCGCTTGGTTTCAGTGGTGCTGGAGTCAGGAGAGTACCTGCTAGTAATCTGTGGTCCCAGCATCACCAATAAAGTCAAATGCAGGCCTCTTAGTGCCACTAAGCTGACCCAAGCCTAATCAGTGACCTGCTGTGGGAGCACCTCCCCAGGACTGCTCTCCTGCAGCACCAATGGACTCTCTGCTCAAGTTTCAGTGGTGCTGGACATGCCCGTTTGCACCTAGCTGACCCATGTTACTGATAAAATCAGGTGCTAAAGGTAGATCCTTGGGGTGATTCCTGGTTTCCTGGTGTGGCTGCTGGTATGCTGGCATGGTGTGTCTTCTTCCTTAACCCTGGGAAGTCTTGGATGGCCTTTCTTGCCTGCTGGTCAGTGCTCCTCCAGAGAAGTCTCCGATGGCCTTTCTCAGCTGCCTGTTGGCGCTCTGCAGGATAGATCTTCTGATCTTGTTATTTTCTGCCCCCAACCCATCCTTTTCTCCTTTCTAATTCTACTCCTCTGAGTTTGGTGCACTCTGACTCAGTGAGCTGTTTAGAGCACCAGAATCCCTAACTCAAACTGCTGTACCTAGTTTTTCAAGCACTAAGATGCTAGAGGGAAACAGTGTGCTGATCACTGACAAGACTCCATTTTGAATCCCATATCTATCTATTCTTAAATGTTAACTTTTCTTTCTGTGCTTATTAACTCATTTAACAAAAATGAATTTAGTACCTTCTACCCACCAGCCACTCCTCGGAAGGAAGGTTGGGCAATCCTACTTCCATAGTGATACTGCCTCGGAAACCCAAGGAGGGGTCGCTATGAGTCAGGGCTGACTCGATGGCACATAACAACAACAACAACAACACATGGAAGGCATTGTGTCTACAAAGATTTAAAAAAAAAAAAAAAAACTCCCTTTACATAAAGAACTTGCAGATTAATTGGGGGAGAGAAAATAATTGCAATTCTCAAATACAGATGTGATCAAGGAGCATTATAGCTCAAAGGAGAGGATGACCAATTCTGCTTTCAGAGTTAAGGAAGAGGAGTTTATTTGAATGAACTGGAGAACAGCAGGCTGGCTGGACATGCAGCAAATGGCTTACCACATCCTGGTGCTTCCAGGTAGCTCACCAGGGTTGGAGTACACATGATGTGGTAAGAGATGAGACTGAACAGTTAAGCAAGGGTTAATCCCAAAATGCCTTGGAAGCCACAGTAGAAATTTTAGAATTAATCAAGTAGAAAAAGGAGTAGTTAAGCAGGGAGTTGAGATGATCTTATTTGTTTTCTAGAAATATGGGTTTATCAACTCCCTACCCCATTTGATCTTTTAAAGATGAACCAACTAGCCCATGGTATGTGTTATTGAAACCATATAAACTGTTTTCATGGGCACCTGTGCTCTACCTTACAACTCATCCATCCACATCTCATATATATATTCCAAACCTTCTACATTAAATCTATGGGATTATTTGCCCCATTTTTGTTCCATGTTCCATAATCTTAGTCTCAACATTTACCTCTGCTTTTGTGTTGTTGATATTATTTTAGAACCTTCACCAACATAACATCAACATTTGCCAGTGAGCAAGCATGATGCAATGCAAGTTTTGGTCAGGAGCTGTTTCTTACCTCACCATGCAGCTCCATCTTGGTGTCTTAGATGTAGGTTCTCTCTAGGATTGACCTAACTGAAATAAGGATTAAACAAGTAGCATGAAGGGTAATATTAAAGGTAATTTAGAAAGAAAACAGGAGGACAGCTATGGGATTATTGCCATGATTATGTGAGACGTAAACTAAGAGGAAGAAAAGTATGAAAAGAGTGAAGGAAGGATAATAAGCAAGGTTTAAGGAGCTAGGTAGAACAACTTTTGGGTTTCTTACTGGGGTGATTAAGTGGTCCATTCACTAAAAGAAAACATAGGAAGCAGATTAGGGGGAGAAGATACTAAGCTTGGTTTTGGATCTGTTGAGGTATATTACCTACTAAATTCTTTTATGGGAATATCAAATGGGTAGGAGTCCTTGAGTGGTGCAAGTGTTCACATGCTCTGTTGCTAACCAAAAGTTTAGCTGTTTGAGTCTACTCAGATGAACATCAGAAGAAAGGTCTGGCAATCACTTCTGAAAAATTAGCTGCTGAAAACCCTAAAGAGCACAATTCTACTCTGACACACAAGGGGCCAACATGAGTCAATATTGACTCTACTGCAACCAATAACAACAACCCAATGGTCAGTAAAATATCTAAGCTTGGAATTCAGGAGAATCTGCACTAGACATACTGATTTTTAAATAGTGAAAGAGGTAGACAGGAAAAATATTACTTAGACAGAGTATGTGGAACAAAGAAAAGATGAAGTTTTATGCATATAAGAAAAAAAGAAAATATCTCATGAAAGAGAGAAGTGGCCAGAGAATAGAAGCAAGACCCAGAAGGAGTGATGTTAGACATTCAAAGAAGAAGTTTTCAAGATAAAAGAACTTGTTACCTATATAGAATATAGCAGAGATGTTAATAAGAAAATTGACCATTAGATTTTGGGTTTTGATGAGCTTAAAAAGAGCAGTTTCAGTGAACTGATAGGAAAGCTTAACTAATTTCACAGAAAATAACTGAAAGCTGAGAAAGTGCTTATAGAAAACATTGATAACTTTACAAGAAGCTTTACTATTAATGAAAAGAATGAAATGGTGTCATAGCTGGTATGTTTTGTTCTTGGTAAATGGGAAAGGCTTGAGTATGTTTCAGTACTTTAAGGGAAGGAATACTACAAAATGAGACTGAGAGGGAGCAATTGCTTGACCAAGGCCCTAAAGGAGGCAGGAGAATATAGTACATGGGTAGGGCCATCATATCCTGTGAAACAGAAAGGAAAGAGCCGAATATGACTGTAGATATAAATGGGTATATAAATGTGGAAGTGAGAAACTGACGAAATTAATACTTGCTCACTCCAGTGTTCTCTTTGATGTAGGAGACATGTTCAAATGTGAAAAGTAGAATCAAAACTTTAAGAATGATGAAATATGGGCATAGTCACCAAAGAAATTGCAAGCAGAGCCCACTCAACTGAGGGCAGAAGCTATTGATGGTATTATGTGTCATTTCTGTGTTTTTTTCCAGCAACTGAAGTTAAGAACAGAGAATATGGATGTTATGGAAAGGACTTTAAACTTTACCATGTAAGAATGTAAGTTGAAAACTAGTAAAGCAGATGGGGTTGGGGTGGGAATTTAAGCTATTTGAAAGTGACAGATTTATGTGATGTCCTTGAAAGTCTAGGCCATAATTAAAAGAAATGGGGCTAGAAGAGAGTAGTAGAGTAGGAGAAAAAGGAGTTGCTGAGAGATCTGAAATCATTTTGAAGGGAAGAATAATATCATTGAGGTAAATAAGAATTTAGAGATAGGATGATCAGGATGTTAATCTGGGTAGTGGATTTTATGATTTCAGACATGGACAATATGCAGAGTGTGATATTGGGTGTCATTTGCTGAAACATGGAGTAGGTCAAAGTCGTACAATAGATAATTTCAAGGAATTTTGAAGCTAGGGCACTGGGTCCTTTGTCTCCCTAAACACTGAGGTCACCCAATATAAGTATGACTTGGAAGTTTAGATGCAACTTTTGAATGTGCAGAAACAACTGTGAAAATGGTAGATGATGTTGTCAAGGAGACATGGAGGATGCTGTAACAAAAAAGACAGGACTTTTGAATGAGGAAGGTATTTAAGCAAGAGGAAAGATTAATGCTCTGGAACAGTGATTGTCGACCTTTACCATACATAAAAATTATTGTGGGCTTGATAAAACACACATTGCTGGGTCCCAAGCCAGCCCAGCAACAGGATGGTCTGGGATGGGCTGAGAAATTGGCATTCTTTAAAAAAAAAAAAAAAAAAAGTGTCCCAGATGATGCTCAGGCTGCTGGTTTAGAGATCACACTTTAAGAACCACCGCTTTGGGATCACCTATAATGAGATTTTGATAAAGCTGATCTTGTTGCATGTGCAAGCACAAACAACTTCCACAAGACAGAATTCAGCAGAGAGTTGAGGCTTCAGAGAGAGTTGCATTTTCTGTTTCAATTAAAGGAATGGGTGCAGAATTCATTCAGTGACGTGACTGAGGAGTGAAGAGGTTTTATTATTATGTGTTGGAGGTTCCTCAGGATGTGATAAAATAGTTTTTGGAAAGGTACATAATGGGTGGGTATGTGAGCTGTAGGGAGGATGCATAGACTACATGGGAAATAAAGATCCTGAGAGGCTCCAATTTAAAGGAGCAGCGAAGGATGACTAGGTTGTGAAGCATTAACTTAACTGTTCCTAAATCAGCAATGGGGCTCAAGCCCTGTCTCCCCATGGTGAAACTGGGGATTCTCTGAGATACAGGGAGAGTCCCCAAGTTCTCTCTATGTGGTTGGTCATCTCATAATCCCTTTACTTGAACAATCAGAAAGTAGAATACGGAAACTCCTGGGGGATTTTTCTCCAAATTTAACAATTTTAAAGGGTGTTGGCCCTTGGTGATACAGTCTCATGTATAATATCAAGATTTAGGTTGATGTCTAGAGATGACCAGCTTGTTTGGAGAGCACCTGGAATTTAGAGTTTAAGTAACCTATGCAAATATCTGTCTTAAAAAATGTAAAGAATTGTTGAATGCTAATAGTTTTCAACAATAGCTTTGAAGTATATTAACAGAAAATCCTTCAAACTTTGTAATTTAGAAAATGTAAGTTATATTTTAATTATAGAAGGTCTTTTATAACAGCCCTTTCAAATTTGAGTGAGCCCTCCAGAGGCTGATACTTTAAAGTAGCTTTCACACTAGTTTCTTTTTCTTCAGACTACTTATAATGTCTTTTTTGAATTTTTAAAAAGTTCCCATGAATCTATAAGAATTTATGTTATGGTAGTGGATTGGGCATTTATTAATTTATTTAGAACATTAGATTGATAGCTGGCTTATTGAGATTGTTTTTGTTCTTTCATTTTATTTGTCTTTTTATGGTAAACAAAATGCTATGATATAAAAAGAATATTTTCCTTATTTTCTGTTATTCATGTAGGTTTACAGTTTCCCTTTAGTGTTTTCATTTATTTGAAGAAGATTAAAATTTGTGTTTTCCATTTTTATTTAGGATCAAGACAGGTTTTATTCATACAACATTAGATTTTCAGACCTGGGAATAATCTTTTTTGGTTCATGTTTCCACCCTCTGGACTTGAGACTTCGTGCTCTGGCCTAAAGGTTTTGCCCTCAGAATCATTCTTCCTTTTTGATAAAGTAGTATGTTTGCAACTCAGCAGTTTTATCAGCTGGTTTCTTATCCATAGTAGGAGCTCTAGTGGCATAGTGGGTAAGGCATTTGGATGCTAACCAGAAAGTCAGTGGTTCAAACCTATCAACTGCTCCATGAGAGGAAGATGAAGCAATCTACTTCCATAAATGTTTACAGCCTTGAAAATGCAATGGGGGTTGCTTTGAGTCAGAATTGGCTCAATGATAGTGGATTTTCTACCTGTAGAATTTTGGGAATGCAACAAAATAGAAAATTCTGTCCTTTATCTGGCCATTTCAGTCCAAGCTAACAATGTTTCTGCAGATAGAAAATTCTCAAGAACCTTATGAGTCTCCTGTGTATATCACAACAATTTACTCCATTATACAAAGAATATTCATTTCTCCAAAGAACTTCCCTAGATAATCCCATTTCCCACATTTATTTTTAGCTTCTGGTGAGATGGCTGGCTGAATTATGATTGAATTCTGTGAACTTTTGTTCATTTCAAGGCACTAGCAATAGGTTGTCCAGTCACACTATTGTTTCACACTCCAAAGCATGCTGTGACAACAATGACTCTCTTAATGTTAGTATATGTTGCAATCTGCATAATATGAGAATTTCCCAAATTCATCAAATCTTGATTCCTTTTTGCTTAACATTACTTCCCTCATTTTATCTCTATCCTCTCACATTTTACTATAAGCAACAACCGAAAAGCAAACCATATCTTTAACACTTTACTTGGAAATCACCTCAGCTAAAATTCCAAGTTCATTGCTTATAAATTCTACTTTCTATATAACTTCAGATGCAAGTCAACTAAGATGTCTGCTACTATATAAAAGGGTCACCTTTTAACCAGCTTCCAAGAACATGTTCCTCATTTCCATCTGAGCATTCAGCAGCAGAAGAATTATGCATAAGTAAAATTTTGCTGAAGATAATTAAAAAATGGTTAGATCAGCATATTGACAGGAAACTGCCAGAAATTCAAGCTGGATTCAGTAGAAAATATGGAACAAGGGATATTATTGCTGATGTCAAATCTTTGCTGGAAGCAAACATTACAAGAAAGATGTTACCTGTGTTTTATTGACTGTGCAAAGGCATTCAATTATGTGGATCATAACAGATTGTGTTATCACTGGGAAGAGCTGGAATTCCAGAACATTTCATTGTCCTCATGGGGAATAGACCAAGGTGCTGTCATTCAAATAGAGCAAGGGGATACTGCATAGTTTAAAATCAGGAAAGGTGTGCATCAAGGTTGTATACTTTCACCACACTTATTCAATCTGTACCCTAAGCAAATAATGCAAGAATCAGGACTATACAAAGAAGAACATGGCATTGGGATCACAGGAAGACTAACAACTTGAGAAATGCAGATGACACAACTTTGCTTGCTAAAAGTGAAAATGACTTGAAGTATGTACTAATGAAGATCAAAGACTATAGTCTTCAGTATGGATTACACCTCAACATGAAGAAAACAAAAATCCTCACAGCTGGAGTAATAGGCCACATTACAATAAATGGAGAAAAGATTGAAGTTGTCAAAGATTCCATTTTACTTAGATGCACTACCAACACCAATGGAAGCAGCAGTCAATAAATCAGATATCATATTGTACTGGGCAAATCTGCTTCAGAAAACCTCTTTAAAGTGTTAAGGAGAAAAGATATCACTTTGAAGACTAAGGTGCATGTTCTGGTTACCTAGTGCTGCTCTAACAGAAATACCACAAATGGGATGGCTTTAACAAACAGGAGTTTATTCTCTTATAGTTTGGGAGGCTAGAAGTCCCAGTTCAAAGTGCCAGACTCTAGGAGCTGTGTGAAAGCCCCTCAACCACGGGCTTCAGCTCTGCCTCTTGCTCCCAGCCCATTGAAGCTAGAGGCATCTCTTCACTCAGGCAGCTACTGGCTGCTGAGGCCAACAAGCCCAAGGTCAACAAATAAAATGGCACAGTCCCAATGTTACCAACATGGCAGGCCATTAATTCAAGTCCATTGAAAGCCCCAAGGTTGGCAGAGCATGCCAGGCTGCTGAACAATGACATGGCTACATGTAGGGTTCAAGCATGCCATAAGCTAGTGACCATTCCCAAAGCTGTTTCTTATATACGGGAAGCAAACCACATACCCAAAGCAGCTACTCAGCTGCTCACAGTAGATTCCACCATGGAGTTGATTACCAGTCTCATCATGGAGAATACTGCATCCAGCTTCCCAGCCATTCAACCTGGTCCAGCCAAGTTGACACACAACCTTAGCCACCACAGTGCACCTGACCCAAGCCCCAGTATTTTCAGTTTCCCCATATGCATGTGAAGTCAGGACAATAAACAAGGCAGACCAAAGAAGAATTGATGCCTTTAAATTGGGGTGTTATTGAAGAATACTGAAAATACCATGGACTGCAAGAAGAACGAATAAATCTGTCCTGGAAGAAGTGCAGCTGGAAAATCCTTAGAAGTGAGAATGGACAGACTTTGTTTCAGTTACTTTGATCATATTGTCAGAGGGGACTATTCCTGGAGAAGACTATCATGCTGGGTAAAGTAGAGGGTCAGCAAAAAGGGGAAAGACCAAGATGAATTGACACAGTGGCTGCAACAATGGGCTCAAAAATAGCCAGAATTGCAGGGATGACACAGGACTGGACACTGTTTCGTGATGTTGTGCAAGGGGTCTCTGAGAGTTAAAGCTGACTCAACAGCATCTAACAAAACAACAGCAGCCATTGTATATGAATTTGAAAAGAAATTAAGCAGAATATTCCATTTTTAATAACATTAAAAAGAATAAAATACTTAAGAATAAATTTGTACATTGAAAATCTACAAAACATTACTGACATAAATTTAAAAAAATACCTCAATAAATTGAAAGACATTAATGTTCATGGATTGGAAGACAGTATTTTAAAGATGGCAACACTGGACCAGATCCAGCAAGATGGCGGACTAGGCAGAAAGACTGCACAGACCCTCTTCAACAAAGAAAAGGGAAACCA
>NW_006921762.1:5067524-5068048 GCF_000298275.1 Orycteropus afer afer
TTTTTTTGTTTTTTTCTTTTCCCCCTTTTTTCTTGTGGTTAACCCTATTCCTTGATTGTTCCTTAATTTTCTTTTTGCATTTTTCTCGTTTTTATCATTTATTATTCTCCTTCTCTACTTTTTTTTTTCTTAGTGCCCTATCCCCAGATATTGCAGGTTTTCTTGTTTTTTCTTCTTTTTTTCTCCTGTTTTCTTTTTTGGTTACTGCTCCTGTGTGATTACATGGTGTGTTTTTGCCCATGGGCTTCTAGTTTTTTGATGGTTATTCAATTATAATTTGTGTCTAATTGAGTGGGAGACAACAACAGTCCTCATAAGACACAGCTACACCCACACCTCCTACAACTTCATTTACTAAGCAAGAGCCACTACCTCCTTCTCCACCAATGGGCCAATGATTAAAAACCACCAAGAAGAGCCTGAATCACCATTGGCTGCTCTTCATAAAGAGTTAACAGAGATCTAAACAACAATGCCATGATGCCTCAGAAAAAACAGACCATCACAGTCCACACAAAGAAGCA